>NC_086172.1:43114166-43424000 GCF_023053635.1 Elgaria multicarinata webbii
TTGCAGCCCAACCCCACCCTAACCCTTCCCTTAGCAGTGCGCTCTACAACCTCCCCAAATGTCAAACACTGTCTTAGTCGGGTGTCATTTTGCCTTGTGTGCATCATTGTCAGGGGACACCGTGTATGAAGTTTTCCTCCGCTCCTGCAAACTTCCATGGAGTTATAGCTTCCACCCCCTTTTTGGTGAAAAAGTGCTTTCCCTTGCTGGGTTTTGTCAGTACTCATGGTTTTCAATGGGCCTCATGTGCGTCCCTGCTAGGGGAGGCTGTGTATGAAGTTCAGTCCTGCTCCTTCTAACTTCCAAGGGTTTATTTACACCACCCTCTTTTTGGTGCACTCTGGGTTTTTACTCCTTTGTGCGTCATCACGCAGGGTTTTGATGATGCATTGGATCTAAGCCATTTTTTTACGCTTATAACAATAAATGTAACTGTTAAGAGGCTAGATATAGGAATGTTTTCAATATTTATAAACAAGCAGATTAAAGGAATAAAAGGTTTTGTTTTTAAATTAAAACATCTCAGTTTAGTATGATAATAAAATGAAGTAGTCCTGGTAACTTAACACAAAAATAATAAGTTGATTGTCTTGGAAATAAGCGAAGTTGCTTTTTGTTTGAATGCTTCTTTTTAATTACACACACGAGTAAAGCTGCAGTCCTTTTGCATTGAAAGACATGTTTTGTCTGTTGCAGACTCCTGAGAAAAAACAATTGGAACCTTCCAGGGGAAGGAAAAGGAAAGCAGAAAACCAGAGTGAAAGCAGTCAAGGTATGATATGTGTGGTATTGCATCAATTAGACCTCATGTACAGTTGTTAGCTGATCAAAATGTATCATTCAGTAAAGCTTCAACTTCTTGTAACAACGTTATACACTTCTTTGGGTTGTTACATCCATTCCCTTTGTTAGTGTTACTTTATGACTGGCATCTAGCTTTTGTGGCTGGGCTAGGGGGGAAAGTTCCTGGAACTTTTCTTATGGAAAAGTTGAACTCCACTCATATGTATTATGGTTGCTTCCTCACTGACCTGTGAACTCCAGCAGTGCTTTGCACAGTTATGGCTTCTGGAGTTAGTTTTTTTCCAGAAAACACTTGAGTGACTCATTACTTTTATAGTCATGTTGTCTCCATGTTTGTTTGTTTTTCATTTTCCTCTATGAATTAATACTAAAGTGTGACAAAGTGAATGGTAAAAAATTTTTAAAAGATTTTTTAAATGATTGTGAACTGCCCAGAGAGCTTCAGCTATTGGGGTAGTATAGAAATGTAATAAATAGATTTAAAAAATGAAACCAAGTGACATTGTTACTACCTTGGGGTCCTTCAGATCCTTGAAAATCTCAAATTAGTCTAGAAGGGACAGGCCTGCATGCTTTGTGTTTGGGTATACTCCTTTTAATAGGCATTCATAGCCTGCTTATTAGCATCTATAAACGATCATCCTGTCTCTTCAGTTATTCTTTTTTTAGATAGATTTTTTTTTTTGCAGCTGTATCCACCTGAGACGAAGTAGAGTATAACAGAAAAATAGCTTCAGGTTGGGGGTTACTATTAGAATTTTGTTTACACTGGAATTGGTAAATAGTATTCTTTACTGTTATGAAGATTTGGAACTGGAAGTTCTGTCTGGTTGCTGCTTTGTTTATTTGCTTCAACTTGTCAGTGATTGATTGTTGAATATCTCATCGTTCTAGCACAAAAAGGGGGAGATCAAGCAATGTTGTGGGCATACTATGTTTTGGGTTCTGGAGAAAATGTTGTAAAGTACATTTTCTTATCTTTGTAGACTGTTCAAAGTACAAATGTCTTTGTGCTTGTTGTGCATAGATACATGCTTATGCAGAGTAAACCTGGTTTCTGTGTCATTTAACATGAGGAATATGATGATCTAGATTAAATGTGACTGCACATATTTACAAAATGTCAGAAAGGTGACATGCATTATTTAAGCTGCTATGGCATTGAAATATGTGTGTGTGTGGTCATTGCAATGCTGCTGCACAGTAATTATATAATCTTGCATCTCTGTGTCTTCACTATCTGAAAATGAATTTAAAAATTGTAGTTTGAGTGCAGTCCACAAATCATGTTTTGAGCTAATGATGTGTCAAAGGGCTCACGCTACTAGACCTGGTTTTATTATTTAGTTATTACATTTTTAGACCTCCCAATAGCAAAACGTTATTTAAGTGGCTCACAATAAAAGTCAAGATCAAAAAATATTTACAAATAACATAATTAAACTATAAAATGTAACCCATCATAAAATCAGCAACAAGAAGATAAAATCAGTCTAGCAAACCAAAAAGTGCTAAAAAGCACATGATACAATGACTGGAACACAAAATACACAAAATACACAAAAGTAATAAATACATTTTATTGCAAAGTGTTTTCATATATATTATACATGGAATAAAGTCAAATATGCAAAGCCTAAAGGCTAATAAGCAATTAAACCCAACAAAAGATCCAACATTAAAATATACATATGTTGGAACAAAAGACACTAAGTTCAAAATTCCTAAATAGTAGATAATGTTTATTTTTAAGACATCTCCACTTGCCATGGTTGAATAGAAGCCAACAGACTTTTAGTTGGTTGTCTACAGGCTTCAAGGTGGATAGTAACTGGAGAGAACAAAGAAACATTTGACAAAATGTTTTAAGAAGACCTTAGTTTTTAGGTAGTTGATGATCATTTTGGGGAAAGAACTGAAAGAATTGTGTATGTGGCGAAAATCTTTGTTCATTTAATGGCAACTTCTGATGAAGCTCAGCAAAACAGGATATTACAGGATGATCATAGTTCCCATTTGCTCTCTTTGTTAGTGCCTGCTTACGTTCTTTGTTAATGTGTTAATTTTTTAAAAAATGCATTTAACTATTTAGGAAGTTTAAGTTGGAGCAAATTGGGACAAGATGATTTGGTGGTTTTTCAGCTCATTTGCAGTTTTCCCCAGTTTTAAAAGGTTAAAATTTCTCTCCTAAGGCATAGTTACGAGCAATCTTTGTGGACTCTGTGGCTCACACACAGGCCCATAGTCTTCTAAAATTTAACTAAAGTTAGTCATCAATTACTCCCACTTAAAGCAATAAGACTTAAATCAGTAGTAAGTCTAAATCTGGAGAAATTAGCCTTGATCAATATTTTTTTGAAAAAGTGGTTGTTTGGTTTATTATATTTCCATGTTTCAAATTGATATTTTTAAGGAAAATTGATTTAAATATTTGCCAAATTAAAGAGATCCTGCTAGAAAATAAAATGTGAACAAAACTTGACAGGCTGCATATATCTATAAATACTAGTCAGCATCAATTCTGCTTTTCGTCTCTCCTGATACCTCTAAAAAAGTAAATCATGTTTTTGTTTCTGCTTCAGGGAAAAACATTGGGGCACGTGGTCACAAAATTAGTGACTATTTTGAAGTAAGTTTGATTTTCATATACTTCATGGCATTTCTCTGTTTATATGTTAAATATAATTTTATTTGGTGGGATACAAATTTGTACTTTAGATTTCACATTAAGAAATTAGCAATGTCATTTTCTTGCGGGTGATTGTGTCAGATAAATTTGGCTCTGCACAAAGAAAAACACCAAACTCTTCAAAACTAATGCTTAATGCCGCTGGATTTTCCCTCTTTCCCCCTTTCCATCATTCTATTGTGCAGAAAGTGACCAAAGGTTCTTTAATTCTTAGGGATCCAAAAAATAATTCTTTCACATAATTACTTGTGTGTATTCCTAGAGGCTTTCAAGAGGCAGCTGGACAGCCATCTGTCAGGGATGCTTTAAGGTGGATTCCTGCATTGAGCAGGGGGGTTGGACTCGATGGCCTTATAGGCCCCTTCCAACTCGACTATTTTATGATTCTATGAAAGTTGGGGTTTTCAAACTTTGACCTGGTTTTCTTCAGGAGACAAACATCCTTTGTTTGTCTCATTGGACGAAAGAGGCCAAATTAAACCGTGTGGAAGGAGACTGTGAGGTATATCTTAGTAATTAAATTTCGAATTCAATTCAAAAATATTTTTGTATTTTATTTATTTATTTATTTAATTTATATACCGCCCCATAGCCGAAGCTCTCTGGGCGGTTTACAAAAAAAAAACCAGTGGATGTTAAAAAGTATACAAAAATTTTAAACCATAAAAATATATAAAAACAACAGTATACAGTAACTTGCAAAGATAACTTGTATTACTGCAAACAGAAAATATCCAGATAGTAGTTGGAAATCATAAATACATTTAAAATGCTCAAATTGTTCATATTATTTACTGGATAAGAGTTTAAGAACATTCTGTGGGAAGAAAAGACAGATGACACTCATCTTAATTAATTAGGTCTTCGGAAACTGTCAAAATGTAGAAAGAGGGTTTGTGTTCTGCTTTGTATTCTAACCATAAAAGTTTCAAGAGAAAATCCTGGATAGTGTTTCTGTTCCTCCCCTTTCCAAGATATGTCAATTGAAAACTTCTTAAGCTAATAGAATATGGCTTAGGCAGGACTATGACAAGGTGAGATTTATAGAGGAACGTATGGATCAGTGATTTTTCAGCAGTGCAGATTTTGTGAAAAAACTGCAGACATCCCAAGTTTGTACAGCTCCTCTGGAAACCTTGGAGCAAAGATGCCATTGTAAGTCTCTAATAATTTCTTGTCAGGAAACCTAGGACTTCTATAACATGCAGCTATTGTTTACCTTTTTGGCATGCGCTGGCAAAATGTGTAGGAGAATGGACTGCTACTAATTTCCTCAATTTTAGCTCTGTGTATAAATTTACAGGCAGGCAGCTGCTCAAATTTACATATACGGACTTTATGGCATTCTCTCCTGCAATGAGTATCTTAATAGATTTATATTTTATGGAAGGAAATGGATGTAAAAGTTGACTTTTTCTTGCCTTTCCTGAGAAACTTTAAAATCCCTATTTCCCCCCAAATATTACAGTATATGCCTTCAACAATTTACTTTTCCTTCCTATTATGTTTAGCTTGCTTAGAATTTCACAAAATCCAGAATTAAACAAAAGTGAAGTTAGGTTGCAAAATCATCATCAAAGTCTTTCAACAGTATTGTTGCTAATCATTGCTCACTGGAGGCTTTTCAAAACTATTAATTATGATAATCAACAAGCTATTGAGTTTGTAGGAATTAAATATCAGTCCTATTAACACCCCTGCAAGAGGACACTTTTGACTTAAATCTAAAGTTATAATAGAGTGACTAGCTGTGATAGTTTGCCAATCAACTGATGTTTGAGTAAAATAGCATTATACATAAAATATAAAGAATTGGATAGTTTTGAATAACAACTCACAGTCATTAACACATTTGTCTTTTATAGCTTCCCATGCAAATTTTTCTAATGGGTATTGTATTTTATTTACATAATCAAAGTTTTGCTAATACATTATGACTGGGTCCACACAACATGCTAACCCACCTAGTTGAACCATGGGTTATCAAATTGTCTGAATGCAGCTCTTTTTCTGCAGGGTGGTTTATTGTGTTGTCAATGCAGCGTGTTTCCATGGGGTTGCTCATTAACCATGCATTGTGGCTTGTTAACTACCCTGAACAACCCAACAACAGTCTGTGGGTTCTCAAGGTGGCTTGTTAATAAAAAATAAACCACACTGTATGGTTAAAAAGCAACCCTGCGAAAAATGTGCTGCATTCAGACAACACACTAACCCATGATGTGTTGGTGTGTTGTGTGAACCCGGGCGATATATTGGTTGTATTCAATAAACCTATTTTTGTTAACTGATAATTTTTTGGTTACATTTTTTCCCAGTACCAAGGTGGAAATGGGTCTAGTCCAGTAAGAGGAATGCCTCCTGCCATTCGTTCTCCTCAAAATTCACATTCCGCTCCTTCTTCTGTAAGTTTTAATATACATTAGTCATTTTTTTCAGCATCTAATATAAGAACTCTCACACGCTTTAAAACTTATCTTGCACCATCATCAGCATATTAGATTATGTTATTTTAGCAGCAAAATAAAATACTTCATTATTCTTAAGAGTTTGGTTTGGTGTGGGAGTGTTCCATTTCTTTTGTGTGCTTGCCCATACCCAGAAATCATGTAGTGGGGAATCATTGTAAGTAAATGGGGGGGAAAGCAGAATCCTAAATAAAAATAATGTGTTAAAAGGTTTTAAATGTCTTTAATAAAATTAAAGTGCCAAGCTTACAAACATTAGCTGATTTTATCCTAGTACTGTTTGCACAAATTGACCATACTGTGGGATGGTTGGATCAGGTTCTTGCCAAGGTATTTGGTAAAATACTGCCTTAATGTTTTACTCATATCTTCATAAGGAGAAGACTAAAAACCTGCCCTTTTAAAATTAAAGACTGCAATTTCAGGGAAGGGACTTGGAGTATCAAGCAGGCAGTTCTTAGCATTGAAAAGATGAAGATAACATCCAGCCTGTGGTAAAATGGGTTTTAGATACCTAGTTCTATGTTGGTGAGGAAAATTCCAGGCAGACTAAAATGGAAAGTTACAGACGATCTCAAAGAGGAGAATTTCCCTTTTCCCTTAGTCCTATTCCTTTGCTACTGATAAAAGGCATGTAATTTGATTGCCATTACCAAAAGAAAGTGAAGGTTCTTCTAATTAAATGCCTCTCTACATTTAACCTCCACTTAAGGTATGGAGCATTCAGTGCTACCAGATTACTTCATTGGTATTTCTTGCTCAAGTCTGCTGTTTGCAAAAATCTAGTTCCTAGGAGTCCCTCTTAAGTAGAGATAATTACAATAAAAAACACTAACCCCCTCTGGATTTTCTTTAAAAGCAATACATTTTTACAAGTTGATATACTGAAAGTCAAAAGGATAATTGAGAGAGGTTTCAGTTTTACATATTCTGAAGATAGATAGGTCATTTCCTAAACTACTTTAGGATGTTTCCAAGGATCATAGGTTTGGACAGCATAAATGCACCCCTTTCCAACCAAAGGTTCTATTCAACAACCAGCATTTCTTTTTCCCCAAGTTTCTCCTGGTTGTTTCTGCTTTTGGGATGGTGCCTTTGGCTGTGGTCTCACAAACAATCCCTCACCGCTAATTAATTATTTTCCCTGGAAGCTTCTAGTAAATTATTACCTAGAAATGTGTTGGTAGTTCTAGCATACTTGTTCTTTTACAGGTAAAGTTCTTTTAAATGACCCCCCCCCCAAAAAAAAGAATCACCCTGGGAGGCTGGTATTATGTAGACTAGCTTCAGAGCATAAAAAGAGAACAGACTAGATATTTCCATCAAGAGTAAGAATGTGTCACGATTACTTGTGGGTGAATTATAATTACCACATAACCTTTCTTAGCTACATGCAGTTGCAGTCCTCTAGTTGATATTTCGTTACTTATTGAACCTTCTTTGTACCATCTTGATATATGATGATATTTTTCAGAGGCGGTACTAATTTCTAATAGCTATAATTGTCGTGGCCATCTCTGACAGAATACTAGGTGCTAAAAATATTTTGAAGCTATCGCAAACTTCACCAGCGGTTACCCATTTGCTTGCATTGATAGTCTCTGTTATAGTGGAAACTTGTAGCCAGCTGGCCAGTTCCACTAAGGTGGATGATAATGCAGGAGAAGAATTATTCAAGTAAGAACTAGCACCTTGTGTTGTATGCACTCTAGTCTTAAGTTTGAAAAATAAAGCGGTAAAGTCTGAAGAAGTTATTATTTTCAATGCAAAAAGGGTCAAGGGTAAGATACAGAGGTCCCTTGGTGCTCCGCTGTCTCTCAGAGACCAATTATGTTGCCTTATCATTGCAGACTTCTCTTAAGATACTCTGATTGCCCCATTAGCAACAATTTGAAATGGGATTTTCATTGAAGGTATATATAAAATGAATTGAAGGTATTTATAAAATGAATTTGTTCCTTTCATCAGGGTCAGTTTTGATCCTTGTAGTGCAGGCAAAGAGCAACTTCCTAACCTTCTCTGCAGATGATATTCTCATGCACCTTGAGGAAGCTCCTGTCCTCTGAGCTCTGAGCAGTGGGCAGCCTTAGTACTTGAGAATAAAAAACAATGTACTTTCCTGTTGTGCATTCTTGTCACGTTTTGTAGAAGAAAGGGGTGGTACTTTTACTCAAGGCCCGAGAGCAAGGGATTCCACTTTTAAGTCTGAGGAGGGTGGAAGAGGCCAACTTTAGCCAGGCAGTCTCCCATATCAAATTAAAAGGAGAATTTAGAAAATGTCTCAGTTTTCTACTGAAATATAATTATTGTGTGTATGTGTACATATCTATCCAGGTTCGGCAGAATAGCCCTTCTCCCACTGCATTGTCTTTTGGGGACCACCCTGTTACACAACCAAAGCAGTTGTCTTTTAAAGTTACTCAGGTAAGCATTCAGGATTGTAATTCTATGTTTAATGCTAACAATACATGAAGACATTTTATTTCAATTTGCTCTCTCTCCTTCCTCTTTCTGCTTTGGAGCCCCTGCTTAGAAAAGGTTGCAGGTGCTTAAATCTAAACTGAAATATTTGTTATCCTGCAAGACTGTGAGTAACTAGAAACAAGCCATTCTGCTGCCTCAGCGTTTTACAACCGCTTCCAGCATAACACCATGTGATCTCCCCAGAGACATTTAAAACAAAAACAAATATTGACTACAACATTCTCAAAACAGATGCTTTGGGATTTAAGTTCTCATGATCCTGATAGTTGAGGTGGAAACATCAACCAGAGATTTGAAAGGAAGAAGGGAGGCTGCAGGTAATTATAATCGGGGCTGTTTACTCCACGATAAAATAAAAATTCATAGGACACATGATGCTGCCTTATACTGAGTCAAACCATTAATCGATTTAGCTCAGTGTTGTTTATTTTACACTGACAAGCAGCGGCTCTCCAGGGTTTCCAGACAGGAGCCTTTCCCAGCTCAACGTGAAGGTGCCCAGGGGGTTGAACCCGGGGTCTTCTGTTGCAAAGCATAATTCTCTACCACTAAGCTTACAGACCTTCCCCCTAATTCTACACCTGGAAAAACTAAATTCTCTGACTCTTATGAATTCAGCCAATTTGCATATTTCCTCTTTTGTTCCATTTTATTCTGGCTTTGCACCTTGGGGGTGGGGAGAGTCAAAGACCTCAAAGCCCCTCCTCCAATCGCTGAAAATCTTATCCAGCCATCCCTCTGGCTTTTGAAATTTCACCGGGAATTACCTACACACTTCAAGCATATCTTTAAAAAAGAAAGTTGAAATTCTCAGGAAGCCGATCAATTAATTGTTTAATTTGTATTCCAACTTAATGCCAAAATGGCCCTCCAGGCAGCTAACAATAATACAATACAAATTCTATACCCATCACCACGTTCTGCATTTTTCCCCTGTGCTCCTGCAGCATACACACAGCCCTGATTATAGTGGTGTGGCGTTACATGGTTCATGATCTTGCAGTGCTTAGAATCAAAGATCTGGGTCAGTGGAAATTTTTATCTTGGATTCTCTCCTTAGTATATCCCCTTTTCAAACTGAGATTTTTGACAAAGTTAAGTTTCTGACTGGACCTTGAACTGGCTTTCCTGCTGACACAAATCGCTAATGGGTCATCAGCTTGTTTCTTGGTTATCAGCAGGTTTAGAGTTAACCAAGGCCATTAAGAAAACCTTGCAACTAATTACTGAAAGGGGTGAGGAGGGGGTGGCTGATTGCTTGTCCCTCTCCTGCTGCCATGTCCCTCCCTTTAGACTTGGGAGGGCTCTTGATTCCAAGGGAAATGGTAGATAATTTATCCTGCAATGGAAAGTTGGGCACAACGACAGATTCCCTGCTGCTGCTTCCCTCATACCCAGGGTATTAGTGACACAGCAGAAAAATGTGCTGTGTCAGGTGGCTATGGTTTTCTGCTCGTACCTTGCAGGATTGCGTAGCTGTTAAGGCAGGAAAATGATATAGCTGTGTGTGCGATTATGGTGGCCACTTCAAACTTTCTCCATGAACCTCATGAGCAGCTGGTTTGACACTTTCTGAATAAAGCATAGGGTTATTCATACTGCTGATTTTCTCCCTCTAAGGAGGGGGAAAGCATGGACCTGCCACTTGTGTACTTATCTGGAGGCATTTGCTATTTTGCTTGTGTTGAACAGGCCAGTGGTAAATTAGCAGGCTGCATTGTGATGAAATCTATAATGAATCTGATGAATGTTTGCTTTCTATCGCCCCACCCCATCCCGTCCCCTCATTTCTCATGTAGACTGATCTCACAATGTTGAAATTAACTGCACTTGAAAGTAATAAAAATCAAGACTTGGAAAAGAAAGAAGGTCGTATAGATGATTTGCTCAGGGTAAGTGTGATCATGGTAAGATTAAGAGAGAAACTTGGGTAATGACATTGTAACACAAGATGTAACTGGATGTTTCTGATTATTTGGACCCATTTCATAGGGCTTTTTGCCTAAGATATAGGGCTGAGACTACTTTGGTCATCTTGGTAGTTGACTTATGCTTGTTCACAAGCTAAATTGAACCGTTTTGGTGTTCTATAGCCGTTACAGACACCATTTATTTATTTATTTTGCTATCTGTGTAGGGTATTGCATCCTGTGTGGGTGATCCAGCGGAGGGCAAAAATGCCCTCTGGAACTCCACAGTTGTCCATCCTTGCTCTAGAAGTAGCTTACACTACCACAATGTAATTTGTCAGCACTTGTGTTGAATAGGGTACTCTCCAATGCCTGTATTTAAATTAGAGAAGAGAGGGAGGAAATATTTATTTATTTATTTATTTATTTTATTTATTACATTTTTATACAGCCCAATAGCCGAAGCTCTCTGGGCGGTTCACAAAAATTAAAACCACAAAAAACATCTAACAGGTTAAAAACACAATTTCGAAATACAGTATAAAAAGCACAACCAGGATAAAACCACACAGCAAAGTTGATTATAAGATTAAAATACAGAATTAAAACATTAAAATTTAAATTTAAGTTAAAATTAAGTGTTAAAATACTGAGTAAATAAAAAGGTCTTCAGCTGACGACGAAAGCAGTACAGTGTAGGCGCCAGGCGGACCTCTCTGGGGAGCTCGTTCCACAACCGGGGTGCCACAGCGGAGAATATATGCTCTTTTAAAATGGCAAATTACTTAATTGCATTTGACTTAAGGTACCAGGAAGACATAAGATGGCATATAATTTGCTAGCAGTTTTTATAATATATTATTCCATTTGCTTAAATTTATTCCTTTTATTACACTGGACATTATTCTTTTGTGAGCAAATGTCACACATTGAACAGAAGGTGCAACACTGATTTTATGTATATAGAATTTATATTAAATATAATTTCCTTTAATTCTTAGGCTAATTGTGATCTACGAAGACAGATAGACGAACAACAAAAGTTACTTGAAAAATACAAAGAAAGATTAAACAAATGCATTTCAATGAGTAAGAAACTTTTAATTGAAAAAGTAAGTTGAATTTTATTTTATTTTTGTTTAGGATCTAAACTAAAGAACATTCAGGCACGCTGCTCCTGTAACTCAGATGAAGGGAGCAATCCTACAGCTCCTTAGACAGCATGTGAGGGGGCCATAGGATATTTCAGATTCCCTGATCTGAGATCAGAGACAGCGGTCTGACCTCAGGGGGGAATTGGAGCTCCGAACCCCCCCTTCCCCTAACAATTGGTGAGGAAAGAACTGTGCCAGATGCTCTCAGAGGTTGGGAACACTCCACCTTGGAGAGGGCAAAAAGGGGCGTTTCGGAGGGTGGGGAGGGAAGGAGACTGGGGAGGCCTGGATATGAATTACCCTGAGGCTTCTGCATCCTCCATCCCTCCTCCTCTGAAGCGCTCCAGCTAGACAGGCAAAAAAATCCCATCTAGTGAGAAATTCAGGCAGGAGGACTGGGAGGAGAAGATTGCCTCCGCTGCTCCTACTGCCCTGCATAGGGTGATCATAAGTCTCCAGGTTCAGGGGCTCATGATCATCGAGGAGGCAACCCATAGGATTGTGCCCTAAATTGCGATTGAATAAATTAAAACTGTGCCAATTCAGTAAGAGCCTGTTCCAATGGATAGTAAGATGGATAAGGACCTTCCAAAAGGGCCCTCTTATTGTGGCAGTGCAGAAATTGCTCCTCTGTGGGTGATTCCCACACTGTAATAGAGTGGAAATACTATATTTAAGGTGAGCCCAATTGCCTGGATTGTTCCGATTTTTGACATCTATCTCCTGGAATTAAAGTGACTGAACAGCCTGACAAGAAGCTTCTGTGCTGCTGTGGTAACATGTATGAAAGGGCCCTAGAACCACCCTGATTGTGCAGTATTTAAATACAGAAATGGATCCAGTGCAGCAACAGCAGTGGGCCCTTGGATCAACAGAGTTAAGGAAAGCAGCAGGCCAACTAATTTGGATTGGGGAGGCCCATTAGATAAAGGCCTGCAGAGCTGTTGTTACTGCCTCTGGTGGTGTTACCATCTTGCTGGGTGGTGGTGGATAGGGAAGTGTGTTGTATGATGTTGTGGGTGCAGGGCCGTGCACCTGGTCATCCTTTGCAGTATCTAGGTGCCAGTGCAAACTGAGTGGTTTCACTCAAAGTGTGTATGTGTGGTGGTGGGAACTCACTCAGCTTTCCACCTCTCTCGGCATTTCCATCCTCCCAAACATTCCAAAAGAGAAGTAGATTTGGCATGCTGTCTACAATGCTTGCGGTCTTTTCCAGCCACCGTGTTTTGTTTTTGAATGCAGGGTGAGTTTTCCACCTCTTTGAATTGGTGAGTTAGGGGCTGGTAGGTGAGCAGATGCTCTGCCTTGTACTCCAGTTCTTGAACAAGTGACTTGTCTCTCAGACTCACCAGTTTGCCCTCTGTGAAATGGCTGCTTTCTAACCACTATAGCAGCCATTTTGTAAATGGGCTTGCCCCCATGTCAATCATTTTGTGATAATGCCCACAACACTTTCTCAGACTTCCAGATGTGGCCATAGGCCCCAAAAGTTGGGGATGCCAATAGTAAGGTAATTGTATTCTACTCAGCAACCATATTCTACTCAGCACTGGCCATCATGGCTCATGTGCTTATGGGTGGAGATGTTTGTTTTGTTTCGCTTTCAGTGCTGAGAAATTGCAAAGTGCTCACAAAATAGAAGCCTTGAAGGAAGATACCTGGATGCTACATGACAAATAACTAACAATGTTGCATTTATTTTACTAAAAATCCATGTTGGGAAAGACTCTGAAATTAACTGATAATATCTTGGGTTCCTTAGAGTACACAAGAAAAGTTGGCAAGCAGAGAGAAGAGTATGCAAGACAGATTACGCCTTGGGCATTTTACAACCGTTCGGCATGGTGCTTCATTTACTGAACAGTGGACAGATGGCTTCGCATTTCAGAATCTTGTGAAGTTAGTCAATATTGTGTTTTTAAATTGTTAGTAATTACCAGTTCCCTAGAGTGGATGTTGTATATTAATTAAAACTGCTAGCATTGGAGCTACTATTTACATACGTCTTACAATTCTGCTTGTTGACATCTCAGAATTCAGTGAAGAACTTGCAGTCCACAACTGGCTATTGAATTCCCTACATTTGGTAACTTTGGAAAGGAGCACATGAGTAGATTCACCTTGTTCCTCAGTGAGCCTTAAAAACAAATAAGAATTTACTAAATGAGCACTATATAGACAGAAAATGGTAAACGTAGACTAGTGACTTTCAAACTGGCCCATGGTTTGTGCATTGCTTTGCTGGTCACATGGCATAGGCTCCACATCTGCCAATATAGCAGCTATCTAAGACATCAATATGCTTGTTTCCAAAGAAGGAACATCAACAAGGAAAAGAGAACCTAGTTAACTTTACTGTGGGCTTCTTCTGGGATAAAGGGCGGTGGCGGCAGGAAACCTCTAGTTGCCAGTGGCAAAACAGCTGCCTCAGTAATGTACTTCAGCAGAGATTTCTGAGAAGGAAGCTACTGGGAGATACAGAGACAGGCAGATAACTGAGGACAATGGGTGTGAGGAAAAGTAGAATTAGTGTATTCAAAAGTATGGCTTGCATAGATGGATGCCTTATGTAATCAACCTGTTTACATAATAAAGATACTGGGCCAAGGTTGGGAAGACAGTGTTGGGTGTCCCTTGAAGTGGGTACACATGTTGGATTTCTGATTTACTAACTGGCTGATTTGCATGTTGGATTGTTAGGTCTTTTACACATCTGGCACAATATCTATATCTATATCTATATATATTTAGCTTCCATTGCTGTTGACAAAAATTAAAGCATTTCATTAATCTGAGATTGAGATTAAAGATAATTCTAATTAAATCAGATTTTTAATGAGGTAATTTTGATAACAATGATATTTGGGATCTTTAATGAGCGCCCCCCCCATTTCTGTTTGAAACAAGAGTTGTTTTTTCAAAACATCTGGTGATATAAGTAAAATAACAGTACTAAAAGAATAACACCATCTAATCTTAACTGCTTAACAATGTCATTGTGAGGTTTAGTGACAACTTTGAGCAGGGGGTTGGACTCAATGGCCTTATAGGCTCCTTCCAACTCTACTATTCTATGATTCTGTGATTCTATATTTGAGGTCATTTAGACCCCTCCCCAATGCCATTGATGTGCGTACTTCCCTTTTTCCTTCCCTTTCTCAAATTCAAACAAATTTCATTGGGAGAGAGGGATTAAAACAGATGGCAGTATCCAAAGCTCACAGTCCACCAGTGCTCATTTGGTTGCACTAGCAGGAATGACCACTAGACCTCAAAGGGAAGCTTGTGCTTCCTAGAGTAACTCCAGGAACTATCTGAAACTAGCATTTCCAGAAAGGGATAGGTCAACAGAGCTCTGTTCTGTGAACTCTGCTGATTTGTTCCATTCCAAAATGCTAGTTTTGGATAGTTTCTAGCTGCTCTAAGAAGTGCCATTGATCATCCCACTAGCTCAAGGGCAGCTTTGGATACTACGCAGAATAAGAGCTCTTAGCTGAAATCCTATATACATTTCAGGATTAAGCTCCACTAAATTCAAGGGGGGTTATTTTTTTGAATAGACATGCATAGGATTCATCTATTACTGTAAGAAAGTAAATGTAATATGAAATGGCACAAGTAAGACAAAGGCTCAGTTCAGACAACACATTTCTCAACAGTGGTTTTAGAACTCCATGGTGGAATTTTTACACCACCGTTAAGAAATGTGTTGTCTGCCGGGAAAACTCCATGCAATGGTGGTGGTTTTTTGGAAAACACTCCATTATTATTATTATTTATTATTATTTATTTATATAGCACCATCAATGCAGAATATCCACAACGCAGAAGAGAGTTGCTGCACAACCATTGTGTTGTGTATTGTGTGGCAAGCTCTGTCGAGTTTTCTGTTGCATTGAGTTGACTTTTCTCACTGGCTACAGAGTTCTCTGGCAAGAGCCGTGACAGGAGCGAGTGCCGCTCTAAGAGAGCTGCCAGGATTGGTTTTTTTGCAGGAGTGGCTGAGGATACCATCGGGAGGACCGGGGGAGGAAAAAGGGTGGAGGAACAGTCAATCAAGCGTCGCGATGGATTTTACTTAACCCCACGGTAGCCCACAGTCACACAACGGTGGAGTTAGAACATGTTGTGTGGGGAATATCCCCTAGAAACGCAACCGTTCAGTGGAGTTTTCACACTGAGTTGACTAATGTTTTGTCTGAACTGAGCCAAAATGTTTTATATCACTTTTATATCCCTTTAGAGGGTCAGCTTGAATTCAGAAGTAGGAAAGTTAAAATATTTTGTAAAGGAGTACAGATTTTGAAATCATTTTAATACAAAGTTTTGGGTTTGCAGGCAACAGGAGTGGGTAAATCAACAAAGGGAAGATATTGAGAGACAAAGAAAACTCCTGGCAAAGCGAAAACCCCCATCTACAAATAATTCTCAGGCTCCCTCTGCCAATTCAGAACCTAAACAGAGAAAAAACAAAGCTGTCAACGGAGCAGAAAATGATCCATTTGTCAGACCCAATTTACCACAATTGTAAGTTCATACAAGTGTGCTAGTTATATATAACAGCAGAACAAAGCGCTTGTCCTGACTGGTTGCCACAGTCAGCTGTGTGTTGCCATTCACTTAAATGGTGTATGTGTGATTAAAGTGTTGTACATAGTGACACTAGGAGAGGAGAGCTAAACCTCTCTCCCAAGTTGAAGTGTCCCGGGTAGGGGTGGCCTTTGTGCCTCTTTCAGCAGATTTGTTAAATGCGTCTTGGTTGTTTTGGAATTCCATTGAGGAGCCTGCACTCAGGGTTCTGTATTTTGATCATGCTAGACCATGACAAGGAGATAGCACTGGGAACTCTCTCTTACATTCGATCAGAGACCCTGTTCAGACAACGCACTAAGCCACAATGGTTAAGCATTTTGAGCTAAACCTTATGGTTTAGTGTGTCATGTGAACCTTTCCTAACTGTGGTTCCTCCATAACCATGGTTTAAACACACTCACTAACCATTTGCTGAAAAAGGATAAGTGGCCTAACCGTCTGAACAGGCCCAGACAGTACAGTTAAAAAATACATCACTGTGTACCATTTTTCATTGTAGACTCAAAGATACATTTTCTGCCTTGTCTATTACTCCTTTCTATAGTTAAAACATGACCAAGCAAGTTCTTCTATGCCTAATGTGTAGTCCTGCATTATTTCCATATCTATTATCTCACTGCTTTCCTAACAGGAAGACTTGCAAACCAAAAATACTTGAGATGTGTAGCAACATCAGCTGTGTTTGAGTCAAACACCAAAGAGACAGTACAGTTAAAGAATCTCTACTTTGATCCCTCACTGTCTCCGTTTTGGGGAAGAGTGTGGAATGGAGTGTGGATGCAATCTTTGCTGTCGAACGTTTTGCTCCACAACAAGCTCTTGATTATCCACAATGTAACTGATTCTACAAGATGTTGGAGAGGCTGACATTCTCTTTTATAAGCTAGCATTAACATACACCGTCATCTTTTATTTATATGTAACTATTCTTGTACTTTGTTCAAAATAGTTCATTACCTATGCTAACTCTTTCAGGCTAACACTAGCAGAATACCATGAACAAGAAGAAATTTTCAAGCTTAGATTAGGACATCTCAAAAAGGTATGTTTAATATTTAAGATCTATCTTTTTCCTGATCACATAAAAATCTTAAAGTAGTCACTGAGTATGCTGCCTTACAAACTTTTTAAAAACTTTTTCTATTGTGAATATCGACAAACAGAACAGAAAATACATAGTGAAAACGGAAAAAAGCTGCCTTACAAAGTTTAAGCTCCTACTGAATACTGATGTTTGTCTCACTTGGCTATAAACATAAGCATGCCAGGCTGAATAGCAATTGGTAATCTAAATATGTACTGTACAAATAACACTAGCTTTCTTTTTCTGTTTTATTAATGTTTAAAAAATAATAATGTATTATTGTTGTTGTTATATTATTGTACATCATTAAAACATAATACATAGAATTATACATAAAACCACATACAAAGATAACTTTAAATAAAACCAACCAACAAGGTTCGTTGCATTCTTAATTTAATCAGAAATTCAAGGTAGTGACAGTTACATTTTCCTGAAAATATATGTTCCAGAAGACATCAGGTTCCAGTTTACTATGAAATTCCATATACTGACTCGCTCTCTCTTCCTTTCTCTTCTTGAAAGTGTACTAAATGAGAAAGGTTTTGTATATAAATTTGACACCAATTCTTGTTTACATTTTGGTATTCTATCTTCAGTATAACAAAGGAGAATAACTTTCATGTAATAAATGTCATTATTCTTGTAATTATTTCAGCGGCCAAAATCATTAATTGTTTCTACATGCCCACCACATATGAAAATCATCTGCTTTTAGTGAAGTGTATCTCCAACAAGAAGGATCTATTTTGCTTAACCTTAATGATGTGAAATGTGACTTCTAAAGAACTTTAAAATGGCTTTTCTTTGGAGCTTTTGAAATTGAATTTTAAGTTCGTTGAAAAAGACTGCTTTCCATTTATTTTCATTAATCTTGGCCCTACAATAGTTTGATGTGGAAGAAGAGGTGGGGGGGAACCCCACGAAAAGGCTATGAAGAAAAGAAGAGGCTGGCTCCGGTGCTATAAAATATGAAAGGAAGTTTTCTTTATTTTCCTTATCCAAAATGGAAAAATTCCAAAAACTTTAAACTAAACTTGTACAAACGCTCAACGTTTTGGATCTGGAGATTCTTTGTCGTTTTATAGCTCCTGACGAAGGATCTCCAGATCTGAAACGTTGAGCGTTTGTACTAGTTTAGTTGAAAGTTTTTGGAATTTTTTCATTTTGGATAAGGAAAATAAAAGAAAACCTCCTTTCATATTTTATAGTAGCAGAGCCAGCCTCTTCTTTTCCTCATAGCCTACAACTGTTTGACCATTCAATCTTAAAAAGCTGGATTTTCATTTTTCCTCTGCCTAGTATATTTTGAATGGCACTCCTTTACTGTCCTGTGCTTATACCAATAATTTTTAAAACCAATTTAATTGTTGTCCTGCTCTAAAATTTCTCACTAAAAAGCTTAATAAATGTTTTTTGGCTTTCTCCACCAAGATCAATGTTTCTCCGCTGCAGTGAGAGCAGCACTCAGAGGGATCATAGAGCCTTCTGAAAGTAGCTGCCAGAGCATCTCCTAGCATGCTCTGGTTTCCAGCACCAATAAGGCAAGCCTTTTGAGACCGGGTCCTGGATTATCTTCCCAGAAGCAGCATCACTCAGCATCACTGAAGGTGATCAGTGGTGCAAGGGGCAAAATCATCAGCAACAGAGGCAGCACGATTGGGGACAAATTGGTGGCAGTAAATTTGATGGTGGGGGTCATGGGGGTACACAACGTCCATTGGGGGGCACGGGTTGTGCACTCCTGGACTATAGGAACAAATATCTATTCATCCCCACATTTCTGTTTGTGGCTCCAAGGTTTTTAACCAACTCTTCTGTATAAACATTTTAACCCGTCCAAAGCAATTGGCGCTATAGCTGTACTTTGATTAGACTGAACTTTTTCCAGTTTGTGCATGTTACTCCATTATAGGGGTCTCTAAACCATACTGTTCTTGTATCGTGTATAAATCTTAAAAAGTCAAGAACCATATTGAGCGATCCACCATCTGCTGCTATATGTTTTATTTTAGGGATTCCCATACCTTCATTTAATTTCCATTGATACAATAATTAATATACAATTTGTGCTCATTTACAACTTGTTTCCTTTAAGTAAAATCTCATTTTTATAAATTTAAGCAGGAAGCCCCCACCCTCGTGCCCCAGGGTCCTGCCTTTCCCACTCAATTCCTCTTCGATCACTGAGCAGTAACATCGTGAGAGCATTCTTTGTTGTCTCTTTCCTTCATGAAGAGACTGAGCTGACTTTCTTAATCCCTTCTTTACTTTTAGCCTATTGTTCCTTTCCTATCTTATGTTCTTCCAGAATTTCATGTTTTTATTTCTGTTGTGTCTGTGCCTTTAAGTGCTTTGAAGGGCTTCCTTGCAGTTTATGGCCCTGAAAGCTCCATTCCATAAGTGCTCCAGTTGTGGCAGCAAACATTTTCCTTCAGACTTCGTGTTTGCTATTCCCAAATGAAGGATGTATTGTTGCCAACTGTCCTCATTGCCTCAACTTTACTTGCCAGTTCCAATGAACAGTCCTCCCAGATAAAGGAAATTCTTTGGGAAGAGACTAAGGGTGGCTAAGGCTTGACCTGTCCAGTCACAAACCTCAGGCCTCTGCTCTAAATTAGCACCAGCTATTGCGCTACGTGTCCTGGACGTGGTGTAGATTGTACCATTCCTTGTTGGTCCTGGAGTGGGTCCAGTATTGTCAGTACCCTCTGAAACTGCCTCCTTGGAATTGACTGCCTGGAACCCAACATACTCCTTACACTTACCTCAGTACCAAAAATGGGGCCTTCTGCTGCACCTCCAATTGGCACCTGCCCCACCTGCAGTAAATTTCTAATAACCCATGAGTGTGATGCGCAAGGACCACAAAGAAGAATGCTAGCTACTTACCCATAACTGTGGTTTTTCTTTGTGGTCTCTGTCATTCACACAATCCACGCTCGCTCCATCTTAAAAATTAGCAGTGGTGATTTTTGTTGCATGTAGAAGGCAAGCTCCATTTAGCAATTATTACATAGTACTGTTCCCTTGAGCGGAAAAGCAAGAGCCCACACCCTGAGGCATGTTTTTCTCAGCTCTAGAACATTCCAAATGAAACTCTTGTGTAGGCACAAAAACCATATGTGTGAATGCACAGATGACCTCTCAAGGAATCAAATTACAGGCAAGCAACCTGTCTTTTTCAACCCAAAATTTCATGCTATATCAGCTGTTGTATAGATTGCTTACTCTATGTTTGTAAGGGAAAGCAAGATATAAGAAATGTACTTTGCAGTAATGTTAAGAATTGTTACTGGAATGTTTCAATTATATTATAAGCTTTCATGGTACTCTGTAAAGGGACAAATAAACTAAATTGTATACTTAATATTTCCTGCATGTCTCTGATACTTCTTAAAAATTAGCAGTGGTGATTTTTGTTGCATGTAGAAGGCAAGCTCCATTTACCAATTATTACATAGTACTGTTCCCTTGAGCACTGAAAGCTTGTTGTTGTAAAGGAAGGCATTATGTTTCTGTAGAACATTCTTCGGGAAAAAGATTGCCAACAGTCTCTTGTTTTTATGCTCTTTCAGCTCTTTAGGAACAATGGCATCAAATGTCAGGATGGATAAACAATCATTTTGTAAAATTTAAACCCAATTTTAAAATTTTAAATTGTTCAGTATAATTTTTTCATAAAGAATAACTTGGTTAATAGCAAATATTCTGAATATAAGTCTGTACATCCTACAGTTAATCAAATTGAATTAATGACCCTTACCAGATACATTGAGTTAAAGGAGGCTTTTCTAAAACCAATTTGAACACTTTGAATATTTGTACTAACCTGATTTGCAGGTGCTTTGGATTTGTACCATTGTTTAGAAAATATATGAAGTATCCATGTGAAACCAGCTTTAAATCAATAATTTAAATCTGCCGGGTTTTATGCGGATTTAAATAATGGACTTAAATCACCTTGATTTAAATCAGGCCACCTTGTCTAATAATCTGTTAGAGTGCAGACTGTTGTGACAGATATGATAGGAATAAATTTAAATGTCTGTATAAAACAGGGTAGGTCTCCATAGAAGTTGCTTATAAAATGCTTTGGGGTAGGGACTGAATTTCAGTTTTAATCCGGACTTTGTATAATATTCAGCTCTATCGGTCATCTGTCTTTGCAACTATGCATCAACTGTGTTCATGCTAAATTTAGAATACACATGTACAACATACATGAGTTGATTCAGACTTTTGGATAGCACTTATTACTTTTAGTGTCTAAGGATTACCTCCAAGTAACCAGGCAGGAAAGATTTGCACTTTTTTAGGTGAGAAACCAGCTGCATTTCAGTTTGAGCAGTATCCCTGTGCTATAAGAAGAAATGGAATAACTAGAGGCCTTATGAGAAGAAATATTCCTTGAATTCCTCTTGAAAATGTTCACAAGTAGGGTTGTATCCAGTAGTGGCTTTTCCTTAGTGGAAAACATTTCTGTTTGTGCCACTTACGCAACTGACTTTTTTGCCAATCCCCTCTGCAGCCCTCTGTGACATACCCCATTCTGTTGTGGATGGGGGCTTAAATGAGATTTTAAAAAATTGGATGCCCCAACTGGTGTTAAGGAACGTCACCACTGGACATAATCCACTGTAAAGTTATGGAATTCTTTTAGCGCTACCGAAATGTAGGTATGGGTAAAGTTATCATTTTCTTATTGCTAAACCGAGCTTTCAGAATTCATTCTTTTTATTTGCAGGAAGAAGCTGAAATACAAGCAGAACTTGAACGTCTGGAAAGAGTTAGAAATCTTCACATACGAGAGCTCAAAAGAATAAACAATGAAGATAATTCCCAGTAAGACACGAGATTTTAATCTTGCATATTCTTACTAGCTTTGGAATAAATATGATACACAGATAACCACAGTTGTCTGTAACTTTACATAGTCTGTTTTTGGTTTTATGCTTGTTTTTTGTTTTTGTATTATTATTATTAATAATAATATTAATATTATATTTATTTGTATCCCGCTTTTTGCCCAATGCTGGGCCTAAAATGTTTTACTAAAGTTAGGTTAATAACAGACTATTTTCTTAAATTATACAAAGCGCTTTTGGGATTTCAGAACTGCTAAGTTAAAATACAGTAACATTCTCTTGGAAAAAAACGATAGTAGGGAATTGCTGGTAATAAAAGAAGGGTGCTTCAAAAGTAAGAAATTACAATATCCTTTTTTCCCACTCTGTTTCCTTTCTCCCGTCTCTCAACTAAAACAGCAAATTTTATTTATTTATTTATTTATTTTATTGTTGCGTTTATATCCCGCCTTTTTTTGACCAAGAAACCTAAGGCGGCGTACATAATCCTCCTCTCCATTTTATCCTCACAACAAGAACCCTGTGAGCTGGGTTGGGCTGAGAGTCTGTGACTGGCCCAAAGTCACCCAGTGGGTTTCCGAGGCCGAGTGGGGGCTAGAACCCGGATCTCCCGACTCCCTTTCCAACACTTTTCAGCCACTACACCACAAATTCAATATATACTAGAAGCTCACAGGTTCTCATCAGCTAACTTACTATTTCATACCTAGGGAGTTCTCTGAATATGTAGAAACCACCATCTTATTTTTGGGTGGGCTCATTTTGGTTTCCTATTGAATTGATTGCTATTGGAGAGAATAGCTTAGATCCGAAGCTTCACCTGCATGGAAGAGGTTCCTCCTCCCTCTACCTCCAGTTCTGTCAGCACTCCCAAAAGACCCCTCAACCACAGAAACAGCTTTTCAGGGGGCGGGATTGCAAAGGGCTGCAGAGGGAAGGAGGAAGTGCAGAAGTCCTGTTCCCTGAACGTAAACTTTCTTCTGTTCATGGAATGGTAGTTAGGATCCAAGCCAATGACTTTACATGAATATTTAGAACAATAAACCAAACATACAACCACTATACATTTTAATATATCCCATGTTGCACACCTAGACAAATTATTTTAGATTTTGCCTGTGTGTGACCCAAGATTTATTTAAATGGGTGTAGGTTTGGTTTAATTGTTTGTAAGGTAAACTGCTATAAGTTAGTTTTAATTTATTCACATTTTAATGTCTGTATGCTTGCATGTGCCTACACAAACAGCTTGTGGTGGTCTGGCAGTTAATATAGAGTGGGATCCAACATAGTTGCTCTATTCACAGAGGTAACTTCCGTTCACAAAAGAACCTCTTCTGTGGGTGCAATTCTCCTTCCATGAACAGAAGTTCCTTCCATTTACTATATTGGGTTCAACATAAATGTTTTCATCCCTATCCAGATTAAGAGTTTCAGAGGCACAGAAAAAGAGTTTCAGAGGCACAGAAACAGGGTTCTTCCCTGTTGTCACTGCAAGTGACCATCTATCTATCTATCTATCGAATGTTCTCCTTTTCTTCAGTGAAAAATGATCCCACAGTTAGTTTGTGAACCGCCCAGAGAGCTCCGGCTATTGGGTGGTATAGAAATGTAATAAATAAATAAATAAATAAGCCAGAAAGCTAGGCCGTGGTCAGAAGACACCTTAAACCATGGCTTTAACCACGGCGAATAAGGCTTTTTGCTTTATTCACCACGGTTAAAGCCATGGTTTAAGGTGTCTTCTGAACGGGGTCATAATGATCTGCTGAAATGGAAGCTGCTCATGGAGACAAGGAGCCTGATAAAATTGGCCTTTCACTATAGCTGCTAGAATGGCCCTGCTCCGCATCTTCCTCTGCTGCAGTTTCATAGAATGACTGCTGCCAAGGTGACTACTGAATGTCCCCTTGTGATTCCATTTTCCTTTTAAAGGGCTATCCATGTGCAGCTCCAGCTGCCGCAGGTGCATATTACGGGATCAAAGCTAAGCAAATCTACATCCTGTTGGAATCAGTGGAACAACATGTAAACGTTATGCTTGCATTCATTTACAGGGGAATAATTCCCATTGAAATCAATTAATTAGGATAGCACTGCATGTGACATTGGTTTCAGTGGAATCTACATGTGCCTAATTTTATCTAGGTTGCACTCCTAAATAACATCATACTATGTTTCTGTTACTATTGTTAGGAGTAGTAAAAATAGAAATACGTCTTTGCGGAGGCTTCATCTCAAATTTTGAACTAATTATTTTCTGTCATGTGTTTATAAAAGTAATAGCACTAAGTACTTGCCTTTCCAATTAATAATTTTCTGCTTGATTTTTTTAAGGTTCAAAGATCATCCTACGTTAAATGAGCGATATTTGTTACTTCATTTACTTGGTCGAGGTGGATTTAGTGAAGTATATAAGGTAATATTCCCTTTTTGCTTGGTTTCATTTATTTATCAAAAAAAGTACACCTCACCAATATGCCTCCAGAGAATACCACCTAACGCCATAAAAATATTATTCACAAAAATATATCTACTTAAAACTATATTTCCCACCTCTCTTATGCTGTGGATTAGTTGACCATATGGAAGACATGTACAACATACATGAGTTGTTTGAGACTTCTGGATAGCTGCTTGCCTATCACCTTTGGTAACTAAGGATTACCTCTAAATGACCTTGCAGGCAAAAATTGCATTTTTTAAAGGTATGAAACCAGCTTATTTATTTATTTATTGCATTTCTATACCGCCCAATAGCCGGAGCTCTCTGGGTGGTTCACAAAAATTTAAACCATTCAAAGTATAAAACAACAGTATGAAACCATAATATAAAATACAATATAAAAGCTCAACCAGATAAAAACAGCAGCAATGCAAAATGACAAATTTAAAACACCAAGTTAAAAAATTATTTATAGACCGTTAAAATGCTGGGAGAATAAAACGGTCTTCACCTGGCATCTAAAGGCATATAATGTAGGTGCCAAGCGAACCTCCTTAGGGAGCTCATTCCACAGTCGGGGTGCCATAACAGAGAAGGCCCTCCTCCTGGTAGCTACCTGCCTCACTTCCTTTGGCAGGGGCTCGCTATATTTCAGTTTGAGCAGTATCCCTGTAGTGAAAGAAAAAATGGAATATCTAGAAGCTTTGTGAGAAGAAATATTCCTTGAATTCCTTTTGAAAATGCTGTGAGGAATTCAGAAGCTTTCACTTCAGGTTTAGATTAACTGCAAGTTGTTACACTGTCAAAAACTGGACAACTGTAGTTAATTTGGATAACAAAATGGATAAAGAAAAATAATAATGCAGAGAGTATACAAGATTTGAAAAGATGATTACACAGAGGGAAGATAAAGAATAAAATATAATTAAAAAAGTATAACAAGTGAAATTTACAAAATGTTGTTGGAAAGTGAGGACCAACAAGATTATCTTAAAATGGTATGGGATCATGATTTAACAGGACAAATAAGTATTCAGAGCTGGGGGAAGATATGGGATATGTGTATTTTGAAAACCATGTCGGTAAGGATAAAGGAAAATTATTATAAGGTGGTTTGGAGGTGGTATCTAACACCAGTAAGATTAAATCAAATTGATAAGAAATTATGTTGGAGAGGATGCCAGGAAATTGGCACCTATGTTCATATGTGGTGGAGTTGTAAATATTTACAGAAATTTTGGCAATTTTAAAGAGATAAATGAAATAACTGGGTTAAGTTTAGAGGTATGTCCTACTATAGCATTATTAACAATTTATGATAAAGTCCAGGGAACCCAAGCTATTGAAGATTTAATCACAAATTTATTGACAGCAGCAAGGCTAATGATAACTAGAAAATGGAAAGTGCAAGGTAATTACCAAATAGAAGAATGGTATAAAGAGGTGTGGGATATTGCTGTTAATGATAAGTTATTAATTATTAGTATTTTATTAATTATGTATTAAGTATTATGATGTATTGTTATTATCAGTGGTGTGTATGTGTTAGTAATTTGATGTTGTATAGTGTTTAAATTACAATAAAATTATTTTTTTAAAATGATAAGTTAACATGTAGCATTAAAGTTAAAAGAGGACTATCGAATAGAAATGATTTTGAAAATATATGGGGAATATTTTTAATTTTGTTTTATCAAAGAGGAAAGGATGTACACCTTCAAAAGAGTCACTACAATTCTGGAAGGATGTTTAATTAGGCAGTTTAGTTGGTCCCTGTGTGTGTGTGGTGCACTTATTAGTATTATTGGTTGGATATGATTGTGTGATCATTTAGTGTTAGTTATATAATTTGCAAGTTATATATTTTATAGTCTATATGAAAATTCAGTAAATAAATTAAAAAAAAACAGCTATGGTTTCTTGACACAAGCAAATTATATACCACAGTTCTGGGGTCTCCAAAGTGCCTGCAGACCCCTCTCTTGGTCCTTGTCAGGCTCCCTGTCCCTCCTAGTTTTTATTTCTTAAGATTTTTTTAAAAAAATAAATCAAATTTTAAGACTTGGAGGTTGGCATGCTGCAAAGTGAGGAGTTGTCTTCCAGCACCAGCTTTAATTGAGTTCCAAAAAGTGGTTTGTGTGTTTTGGCATTCAGACCCCCACCCATGCCTTGTAATTAGTTTCTTGGGCCACTTCTCTTTTAGTCTCACCAGTTTGCCTTCTGAGAATTGAGTGTTTTGTGACTGAGCATACCCACCATGCCAGTCATTTTATGAATGGACAAGCCCCCTGTGGCAGCCTTTTTGTGAGAGTGTCCACAGCACTCAAAATTCCAAATGTGCTCAACAATCCCCCCAGAATGGGTAACTCCTGTCATAGTTTATGGAATAGGCTTGTTTCAACTAACCCGAGTTGAGATTGACCACAGTTATCCTTGAGATAACACACTAAACTGTGGTTAAATTTATTTAATTATTTTAAAAACTTAGATCCCATCTTTTTTCACCAAGGTGGGTTACAAAACAACCTTGTAGTAATAAAAAAAATCCATCAAATTATAAATACATATGATCATAAAACAACATGTCAGGAAAACATTCAGTCAAAGACCATTTTTAATCATGTTTTTACCAAATGCTGAAGAGAGCAAAGTGTTATTTTAGCCTAAAACAGAAGTGGAAACTTCTGATGCCCTTGCAGCTATGCCAGGGGACAATGCATGAGCCGAAGGCTGACTGAGGTTCATTCTAGTATTTGCTAAGTCATGGTTTAGCATAATGTCTGAACACAACCACTCTGCTCATATGCAGATTGAATCTGTTGACTGACCTGCATATGATCAAATAAGATCCTGCCTAATCTACAGTGGTCTCAAGGTGTCTTATGATGAGAGTAAAACAATTTAAGGCCCAATCCTATGCATGTTTAGACAGAAAAATGTTCTGCAATGCGCAGCATGGGTGTTGTCAAACTTTTTTTCCAAATAAGCATGCATAGGATTGTGCCCTAAACCCTATCAAAGCAGCAGGTAAAACAACCCAACTAGTAAAACCCATTTAACCATCAATATGCATTAAAGCAGGGACGGGGGACTTGTGGTCCCTGCAGATGTTGTTGGACTGCAATTTCCATCAGCCCTAGCCAGCATACCAAGTGGTTAAGGGACCCTGGGAGTTGCATTACAAAAAATATCTGGAGGGCTACATGTTCCCCACTCATACATTAAAGACAATTAAGGGTCTCCAAACAGTAGTAAAAGCTGTTAAATGCACAGTGGGCTGAGCTTCACCTGGTGCCTAAGGAAGGTGCTACAGTGGCACAGGTCTAGGGAAGGTGATCCATAGTTTGAGCACCACCATTGAAAAGACTCTCCTTCTAATACCTCCTGCCTAATTTCAGGAAGTGGGGGCAGAAAGACCTCTAAAGCAGGTTTCAATTTGTGGGCAGATTCATGTAGGAGAAGACAGTCCTTTCAGACTGTCTAAGCCTCCATTTCAATTCTGTGTAATAGAAATAATGCAATCTACCACAAATGAAGGACACTGAAGTAGTAAATATGCTAGTATTTATCACTATTGGAAATGAATGCTTATATTAGGAGATGGCCCTATTTATTGTTTTGCTTCCAAACATATCTTAGAATGTGTAGAAGTGATGGGGAAGAAAGGGTGGTGCTTTTGAATAGCTCCAGAGGCCTTTCAAATAGTTTGGTGAAATAAACAGAAACCTATAATGCTAAGTTTGCATGATTTCAAAGGTGCTGCACAAATTCTTTGACTCATCTGAAACTATTAACAATAATAGACTGCTTAGTGGAAAGACTCTCAGAAACTGTGCATTAGAATTCAGGGTTGTTGTTCTTCTTACAGCTTAATTGTAGGTCTGTTTGATAGAATTTAATTTATTATACTTTGTCTCTCAAACTATATTGAAGTTCCTGTACCCTGTATTGACAAACCCTAATAAATACACTTCACTGCACCTCATAATAAAGGGAAGCTATGTTAAATTTGTGTATTTGTTTGAAGGTTTATTTAAGTGGC
Source organism: Elgaria multicarinata webbii (assembly GCF_023053635.1). Classification (NCBI taxonomy): domain Eukaryota; kingdom Metazoa; phylum Chordata; class Lepidosauria; order Squamata; family Anguidae; genus Elgaria; species Elgaria multicarinata. Next base: position 43,142,709 of record NC_086172.1, read on the forward strand.
TTGTGTGTGTTTTTAACCTCAAAATTTCCCTACTATTTTCACCCAATGGGTCTTGTAGGCTTTTGATCTCTACGAACAAAGGTATGCTGCTGTGAAGATACATCAGCTTAACAAAAGCTGGAGAGATGAGAAGAAGGAAAACTACCATAAGTAAGCTTTTTTGAAATACCTTTTTGTCTTTGTAGCAAGTTAAATAGTATTCTGGTGGTAATGAATAATTATCTCCTTTTAGGCATGCCTGCAGAGAGTATAGAATACACAAAGAACTGGATCATCCAAGGATAGTAAAACTCTATGACTACTTCTCCCTGGATACAGATACGTAAGTATACAAAATTACACCTCTTTTCTTTTTGTTTTTAGAGCAGTTGAAATAATATAATACCTTACTTCAAGAATTCTGGCTGAACATTATATAATTTAAATTTGGTGGTGTTCAGCCTTGCTGGCTTAGTATTTTTAAATATTGTAAAGTGAAAATGTATAATAATGAAATGTTGCATCAAATTATGTTAATATTTTTCTTGGGTGGTTGAATAATTAGATGGTCTTTGTTTTCTTAAGTAACTTTAATTTCTTTCCCCCTTTCTAGGTTTTGTACAGTATTAGAATATTGTGAAGGCAATGATTTGGATTTTTATCTAAAGCAACATAAACTAATGACGGAGAAAGAAGCTAGGTCCATTGTAATGCAAATAGTAAATGCACTACGATATCTAAATGAGATTAAGCCACCTATAATACACTATGATCTTAAACCAGGTAAATCAGAGATATTGGCAAACATGGAGACATCAGGCATTGCATATCATCTTCCTAAAACTTGTTTTTCTCTTCTTACTAATGGGCCAAGTGTTTGTATTTTTTTCTTTTCTTTACTAAATCCATCAGGGTGCACATTTATTTTGATGTTTTTTTCATACTACTTGGAACACAGGAAGGGTGTCTGGTATCCATTTAAAGAGAGAGAAAATGTTCCATTGCCTCTGATCTTTTACAGAAATATTCCTTTTGTTATCAATGTATTTATTTTTTCTCTCACTTGCCACGCTCTCCTTTTTCTAACCTCACGTGCTTATTCACTCCTTTCTACTGTTCCACTTGAAGGCTAATTGTGCTCCCTCTGTTTCCCATATTTACTTCCTAACTCATGCTACTACTCATTTTATGTTTTGGCTAATATATGTTTTCTTGACCTTTTTGCTTGCTTTCCATCTTCCTTAATGCATTCAGCTGCATTAGATTTTTCTTGCGCGCGAAGTCACTGCATATGCTCTCAGTCTGGTTTAGGTATAGCATCATTAGAAATAGCTTAAAGTAGCAATAAAAGTGTATTCATCTTTGAACGCGGATTGAAGCTCTTCTTCAAATTATGTTTCGACTCCTCAGTCGGAGCGCTTGCTATGTGTACAAATATATATCATTAAGAGGATATATGTGCACATCCCAACTTAAGACTCTGACCAAGCAGACTTTATGACTTTAACATCAAATTAGCCTTTCCCCCTCCTCTTCCTCTCCACCTGCTTTTTGTATACCTTGCTTAATGAAGCTAACTGGAGATCTAGAAAACGTATGCACTGTTTTGTGACCATTGAGTTGGGCTAATAAAGGTATTGTCATAATATGGATTTTGGATTTTTTTTCCGTATGGCCAACACTTTTCTTTTTCAATAAAATGTTATTTATCTCTTTATAGTGTGCTATAAAACAGCAACTGACTTCACTATATAAGAAGCTGTTAATGATGTGCTTTGCTTTTAAATATGCATGAAATTATGTTGCAGCCACTCTTCTTTCACACAGTTTCTTGAGGCTTTTGTTCTTGTATAGAATGTTACTCAGTAAATGAGAAAGTTTATCAAAACTGCTTCAAAAAATTTTCTAAGGCAAATGGAATAGCATTTTATGATACCAAAAGGTGCAATATTAAGGGAAGTCCATGATTATTTGACACATCTATGAATTACATAGTTATGGGGCTATGGGGCTGGAATTGCATGTTTTAAATAAAGTCTGTGTGTCTTGATAGGAAACATCCTTTTGGTAGATGGAACAGCATGTGGAGAAATAAAAATCACAGACTTTGGTCTATCTAAAATAATGGATGATGATAGCTATGGTGTTGATGGAATGGACCTAACTTCACAAGGGGCTGGGACATACTGGTAATTATTGTTTTCCATTTGCTAAATGCAATGCTTATTCCTATGAAGACTACTTATATACAACACCCATAAAGGTGTAGTAGACAGAAGGGAATGTTTTATGTCCTTGGTTAATTCAGATTATATCCTAACGGTATAGAATTTCTCTTCCAATAGATGAATAAAACAACTGAAAATTAAATAACGACTGTGAAAATGTTTGTTAAAGTTATTCCAGGGATCTGGTTTCTGGTTTCTAGCTGAGGTGTAATTATCTTCCCTAAATACAAAGTCTTGGTTTAGTTTTTTAAACATGAAGTATCAGGCCATAGCTAGACCTAAGGTTTATCCCTGGATCGTCCAGGGGTCAAACCTGTTTATCTAGGCAACACACAGGGGATCCAGTGCTCAGGCAGGGGTGAACCCTGGATGATCCCAGGATAAACCTTAGGTCTAGCTGTGGCCTCAGTCACTGTTGAAAAAGGGAGAGATAAAGCTTATTGGCAGAGATACTGCTCTTCGTCATTCCTACTTCTGTTCTGTTCATGGCAATTGTCATGTGTGTCACTGTTAAAATGATCAGAAACAGCATCGCACTAATATTTCTATGTGAATAAAATATATTGGGCAGTATATAAATTCCATCATGCTAGTGTAAGTAGGGTGACCATATGACCAGATTTGCCCGGATTTGTCCGGGGTTTTGATGGCAAATCCAGGAGGGGGAGGGGAAATCCGGATTTTTTTTCAAAGAGCAGCTCTAATGGGAATTAACAAAAATGCTTATAACTGTCATTTTTTAAGATAAAGACATGAAACTTGGCACAATGGTAGCTCTTAGGAACGGCTTTAGTCATACCAAATTTGAAATAGATCCGTTCATCCATTGATTTTTTAGGAATTTTTTTAAAAATGAGGTTTTAAAATTATTTTTTAAACTGTCATTTTTAAAGATAAAGAGCTGAAAGTTGGCACCATGATAGCTTTTAGGTAGAGCTTTAGCCATACCAAATTTGGGGCCAGTAGCAAACCCTGTTAACAACAACAGCAGCTTGAAATAAGTGAAGATAAGTCAGAAAAGATATTTGAGGGAAGGGGAGAATGTAACACACAGAGTATAGCAAAAGCTTCAAAGTACAGCAAAACCTACAAAGGAGGAGTGAGTGAAGTTAATTTCAGATACATTGAATCTCTCACTTGTTCTTTATTTCAGTGATTTTAACATTAAGATGTTATGTAGAACAGATTTGTCTTAAATGTGTGCTGTAAAATCAGACATGTGACCAAGGCTATGTTCGGGTGGGCACGCCCCCTTGGTACTGGACACGCCCCCTTGGGGCGACCATGTTGTCCTCCTTTTTGGATTCCAAAATATGGTCACCCTAGTGTAAGGGACTGCTTGCATAACACCAATACCATCAGCTGATGCACTGGGTTTTCTGGGGAATTCTGTCACACCAGCTAATGTTATTGGTATTACACTAAAAGCATTGCCCATTAAATGCATTATTTTAATTTTTATCATATTTTTATTGAATAATATATGCTTGCTTACATAGATTACCTTTAAAATGTCTAACCTTCCTTCTGTCTGCATGTACATTGATGGTGCTATATAAATAAATAATAATAATAATAATAATAATAATAATAATAATAATAATAATAATAATTCAAGGTAACTTAGGCCATGGCTAGACCAGGCCTATATCCCGGGATTGTCCCGGGATCATCCCTGTGCATCCAAATGACACAGAGGGGATCCCGGGAACAGTCCATTTGCCTGGGATAATCCTTAAGTCTAGCTAAGGCCTTACATGCAAGTCCTTTGTTCTGTAACAGCCCCACGGTTTGATAACCATGTCTGAACTTTGGGCTCCTACTTTCAGATTCCCTCTGTCATTTCTTAATTTGACCATATTATAGTCATTTAAATGTGCTGCTGTAAATTTGTGCTTACTAACTAAACCCGAACTGGAAACCACTGATTGAAGTGGGTTTCCACTCCTGGTTTGGAGAGCAAGCACAAACCATTGCTTGCTAATTGAGATGTAATGGCAAACTATGGTTTGCACAAACTTGGAAAGACAGGGGAAGAGAGGAGGCAGTGCATGAGCCTTAGTTTTTGGAGCCTTACCATGGTTTGGTGTTACAGATGAACTGACTGTTTATAATCTATTAAATTCCTAAGAACAGCCATAACTAGAATAGATAATCCCCCAATTGAATTGAAACATTGGACTCCTGACCATTTTTGATAGTGACCGAGCCTTTTTCCTTCTTTCTGTCCATCCTTTCTTTATTTAGGTATTTACCTCCAGAGTGCTTTGTTGTGGGCAAAGAGCCACCAAAGATTTCTAACAAGGTGGATGTATGGTCGGTCGGAGTAATCTTTTTCCAGTGTCTGTATGGACGAAAGGTACAAACGAACCCTTAAATATGAAGCTTTCCAGTATATTAGTCTACTCTAAAGTTTGTCTATTCCAGTGTCCTTTAAGTAAATAATTTCCTCAGATAGATACGGTTGTTCAGTCTACGCCCACTTATCTTTCCCAACGCTCTGAGAACTTGTTTTAAAATGGCAGAATTTTAGAATTTAAAAAGCAGTGGTGCTAGGTTTTTTTTTTTCTTTAGAAAGGTATTTGGACATTTAACATCATGAATTCTGAACATTTTTCTTCCCCTCCAGCCATTTGGTCATAACCAGTCCCAACAAGATATACTACAAGAAAATACAATATTAAAAGCCACTGAAGTACAGTTCCCAGTGAAGCCTGTTGTGAGCAATGAAGCTAAGGTAATGTTAATGGGCTATATATGTTGTTAGAATACTATATCGCAATGGATTTTTTTCCAGGGTAAAGTCAAGGGGCTCAATCAGAGATAAAGTTTAGAGGCTATCTTCAACACAAAATGTATGTAATTCTTTTTTATAACACAAGCATGTATGTCAGTAAAGAAATTTGAAAGCAAAGTAAAATAAATGTGGACATAAAATTTGTGGAAAGTGTGTTTACACAAAAGTGTGTGTGCACATATATATTTCCTGGAAATCTAGTTTTCAGATTCTTTCTTTCATGCATATTTTTAAAATATTGAACTATTATGAAGTTAATTAGTTTTTGAGGTTCCTAATTAACTGTGAAAATAGACAATTATTCCAGGTTGCAGCATCTTGTTTTCCACTTTATTAAAAATATTTTGATCACTTTAAACTATTTTGATATTCTAGCATCTTTAAACAGATGTGCCCTCTTAAGTTATCCTTTACTCTTGGTATGTATCCAAAGCTGTCACTGCAATTGACAATGATTCCCCTGCTCTCCCAGCATTTACAAAATCTGCTCCAGAAGTCTAGGAAAAAAAACCTTAGAGCAAAATTTTGAGCAGCACAAAGGGCTATAAGAGGGAAGAGAGAGGGACAAGGTGATGCCAGCAAATTTCTGCTAGTGCAACTGGATTATTGCTTTTCTTTATAGAAAATTTTCAGTGGTTGTTGTACCCTCACCTATTTTTAGTGTGTATTTGCAATTGTGGATTAGCGCAGACATAATGGAATGATTGAATGTAATGCTAAACCATGGCTTATCACTACTTGTATGAGCTGGAAGTATCCCAAGCAAAGCCTTATGCTCACACACTCCTCTTTTCCTCTCCTGCGGAATCCCGGCTTCTCATTGCATTCAAACTGGAGATCATTGTTTAAAACAAACTCTGGTCATTTTCTAAACAAGTCAGCTTCAAACCATGGGTTAGGAAGTTTGCTTGTTTAATGAACTAAGGTTTGTTTTAAGCCGCAATTTTTGGTTTGTATGTAATTACAAGCCGGAATTCTTTGAAAGTGAATTTAAACACTAGCAAATCCTTCCCCTGGCTTTTTCAGTCTTGTTCCACCTCATGCATGTAATGCTAAACTGTAGCATAGTGTCATGTACGAGCGAGCCGTTTGTCACTGTGCAGCTTGGAAAGGCAGCACTGTCTTGTTTGGGGGCCGGGGTGGGGGAGCCAGAATCCCCTGTTCAGTTAACAAGCTAAACAGAACATTTCTCGTTTGTTTCGCGGCTCATAGTAGCAGGAAGAGCTAAGTGGGAGAAAAATGGTAAGTTAGGATTCCTCAGGGTCCTGGTTTACCATTTCATGCAAATGCAGCCCATAGCCTTGTTATTTTCTGTGCAGCAAAATATGAGGTTGCATTTTCACCCTACCTATCACTGAAGAACTTGCTTAATTAAATACAACTATTAATCCTCACAGTATGCTATTTTTTTTTTTGGAAGCAGTAATGGAGATTTTTCTGTGTAAGCCCCACCCAAGATAAACAAGTTCTGTAAGCTATGCAAGAATGAGCTTGCCCTGCACTTCTGGGCTTAGATTTTTTTTTAAAAAAAGTGATATCAGGTACTGAGCCTTCTCTCACGGCTTCTTATCTCTGTCAGTCTGGCTGTCTACCCACCCTGGTCTATAATTCCATTCTTTCTTTGGGCTCTCACCCAGGTTCTTGAAAAAAAATTAAATTGGCGACTATATACATTTTAAGTTTCCATAATGTATTCTGAATGTTAACTTTGAGATTTTATTAGAACAGAATGCAATACCTTAAGTATAGAGGATGCTGGTAAATGAAAATTCTGCACCCAAAACTAGGCTAATGCATCTTTCACTCTCAAAGTTATGCACATAAAATGCTATTTTTCTAATCATGCTGTAATAAATCTTTTACCTTTTACTTTTGCACTTACATGATAATTATATGTAAAAATTACCTTGTTGGATCAGATCAAAGGGGTATCTTATCTAGGGTATGCTCTCAACCTCTTGAAAGGTGGGCCTTTTGTGTGGAGCTGCCTGTATACTTCCACACGCTTTAAATAAAACCTAGCAGTCCTATTTCTAAATACTTGTTTTGATAACATTTTAAAGTTCTCTCCTTTTGTAATTATTGACTTAATTATTGATTCTTCATAAAACATAATTTCTGCTGAGTTTGGCATTACCTGCCTTGAAATAATTTCCCCAATAACACATTGTCATGTTAAAAATATACAATAGACAAGTGGGTAGGAATTGGTAGAAAACTGAAAATAAAAAGCCATAAAATTGCAGAATTAATTGGGTTATGAAGATGGTCAGCAAGATATTTTGTTCTCTGCCTTTTCAAAGATGGACACCTAGTAAATAAACCAAGAATTTTACTGGACCATAGAACAATAGTACTTTCTTACTCCTGCTGTTATAAAAGTCCTTATGGCTTTTTAGCTGATAAGGCAGTATATTAAAATAAATAAATAAACAAATAAAATATCTGATGCTCACAATGGCTGCATATGGTTTTTTTGGGCACCATTTGGCAATTCATTTATGTTCCTGCATGTATTTGCTTACTATTACTTGGGGTGAAAGTACTATGTAAATTGGCAGCCCTAAGGACTTCACAAATTCATGCCCACAACTCTGTAATTTGGGTGTGACGGGGGGTGTCTGAGGAGCCTCTAGTTGAGCATGGCTTGAAAAACATGAATGATCATGATCTAAAATTCGTACTAGGGACTTTCCAGCTCATGCTTCTAATTGCTATGGTCTCTGGTGATACTGAGTGTATATCCATATTGGATCAAGAACCCAATGATCCACTTCAACATTTATTTGTAATATCTTAAAGAGCTCAGATCTTCTACTAGGAGGAAGTTCATAAGCAAAACCCATTTATTGTCAAGGGATTATAGTGAATTCTTTTCTCTTTCTCTCCACCCACCCAGGCTTTTATCAGACGCTGCTTGGCATACCGCAAGGAGGACCGGTTTGATGTCCATCAGCTGGCTAATGATGCTTACTTACTCCCACACATGAGAAGATCAAATTCTTCAGGAAACTTGCATATGACTGGACTGGCAGCCTCTCCCACGCCACCTATATCAAGCATTATTCCCTACTGAAACTTTTTGACACAGAAGGCTTGCATGATGCCTTCATGTAGTTTTGCTGCAGCAGACTTTTGTTTGAAAGCGCTCAGTTTGTGTCTTTACACACAGCAGGACAATTTTCACAATGGGACTTTCATACTGTGGCCATTCTACAACTGTCATGTCTATGATGGGACTGCAACATGGTCCGAGAAGGTTACATTTACTTCAGACTTTCATGTTGGAAACATTGAAGGACAGCATTGCTTGTTGCCTCCAAGCAGAAGTACTTTGTGTTTTTAAGACTGAAGAAAATGTGTGCTGGGTCTTGTAGGGAAGGGAACACTGTAAATAATCTTTTTAATACTTACAAACTCTTTTGGTTGATACTGGAGAGTTCTAATAAGGAGGGTAGTTTTTCATTATTTGAATAAAGAAGAAAAAAAATGGAGCACAGAAGAACAACTCGGTGCCTGGACACACACACGCACACACACTAATTAAAAGAATCTTCCCAAGGAGTTGATATTTTAAAAAACCAAAGCAAAGATGAGTGACACAGCTATGTATGTTAATTTCTTTGAATAGACGTGATTTAGTATTTTGGGGGCTGGGGAGAAATCTTTGAAAACTGTTTGAGGGTTGGTTGACTGTATTTCCAAAGGAATAAAATAGCATTTTCCGAGGGGTAGCAAAAGCTAGTTTTCAAACTAGTTCAATTATTTAAATGGTATTTTGATACTTAGCGGTATTGTCAACTGATATCTGCTATCCAGGCTTTTGCGGAGGGATATACAAAGGCACGTATGTAACCAAAAGCTAACCAGTCATGTTCAATGTTTCTATGCAGGATAATGACAAATTCCCTTCTAACTCTATTGTAAATATATTGTACAGACGTCATATTTTCAGTTTAAAAAATTTCAGCAACTTATTCCTGTACAAATGTTTAAAGTATGGCTTTTCTAATTGGATATTGTATTTTTTTTAAGTCTCATTGAAGGCGCTTTTAATTGCTGCTAAATGATGTTGCTTTTGCTTTTGCAAAAAAAAAAAAAAAAAATCAAATGACCTCCTTAAGGTGCAAGTCAACTGTACGTCCTAGAGAGACTGAAAGTAGATAATTCATTAACAATCAAGGCATGTAAAACCGATCTGTGTTGGAACTATACAGTACAGTTCAAGTCAGTTTCCTGAGCTGGAGCACGTTGATACTAGATGTAGAAGTTGTTTATGGTTATTCTCGGTTTCTGGAAGTTCTGTCTACAAGGTGGGAAGATGTTCTTCTAAAGAGATGTTTCTTGTGGCTTGTACAGATATTTTAAAATGTGAAACATTTTCTAACTGCCTTGTATGGTAGAATCTTTTTTTCAGAATGCAGTATCTCTCTCCCATACAAGATTCCTTTTACTGTCACATTCATAATGCTGAATACCTGTACGTAACTTTGTCCATGTTGCAGAAAGGGAGGCTGTATTACCACAGGTTTTTCATTTAATATTGTACAGTTAAACTGTGGCTCTTGTTTCTGATGTTGCAAGCCATTTTGTTTTCATTGTACATAAGGATACATTAACTGTCTCTTCAAGATGCTGCTGAAATTGTAGAGAATGTAGCCAAAACAGTAATAAAATAATGACAGTTGGAATTTCAAGTATTTTTAAAGTTACTGCTTTGGAACATGAAGGGTATTGACTATGCTTCTCATTCATAACTCAAAAAGAAGCAGTTCTCCAATGTTCCTAAATGCAAAATCACTTATTTTCATTCTGATTGTCTAAGATGATCAGACTACTCAATTCTTATCTTAGAGCCAATCCATACATTATCTGGAGACAATACTGTATGTTGGATCCAGAGTTCCCCCACCATGAACACAAGGGCCACTACTATTGGTAGTGGAGCCAGAATCTGGCAGAGGTTCCTCATTGAAGAAAGGGGGTGATAGGTGGTGGGGAATTTTGCCTATTTCTCCTTCCTTCTGCAACCTCCAGGGCCACTCAGACACTGTTTTAGAGGGTCCCAAACTCCATATCAGATTTTCAGGAGCTGCAGTGGGGAGCTGGAATTGGCATTCTGTCCACAGACCATCCGTTTCATGGAGTTCTATACCATGCAACTCTGGATTCATGCCAATGAAAGAAACAGCACAAATGATGAGGGCTACTACTTTCTTAAGTTCTGCAGTGATGTATGCAATGTGTCTTATGCACTTTTCTGCAGTGAGAACTAAACTTCAGAGGTCATTTGGGGCTCTCTAATACCCCAGAGGTAAAATGTTTGCTTCTCACTCTACATATTTCTGTACCACAAGGACAATAGGAGGCTCAAGTCACTCATGCTACTTCCTTCTCTTGTAAGTGATATGTGAACTAGCTCATGTCCTACAAGGGTTTTTACAGTCCTTTCTAATTGGTATGTCTTCTGCAGACTCCTTCAGCACTGGTATTAATGTGTGGTTGTTCACCTTTCACCTCCCCCCGATTAGGGAACATGGTCACATTTTCCTTTCTTTTTTTTCTTTAAGAACATAAGAAGAGCCCTTCTGGAGCAGACCGAGGGTCCATCTAGTCCAGCACTCTGTTCCCACAGTGGCCAACCAGCTGTCGACCAGGGACCAACAAAGCAGGACATGGTGCAACAGCACCCTCCCACCCATGTTCCCCAGCCATTGGTTCACACAGGCGTACTGCCTCGGCTACTGGAAGTAGCACATAAACATCAGAGCTAGAAGCCATTGATAGCCTCCTCCTCCAGGAATTTATCCAACCCCCTTTTAAAGCCATCCAAATTGGTGGCCATCGCTACATCTCATGGTAGTGAATTCCATAATTTAACTCTGTGATTTATTTGTTTTGTTTTGTGGCAATGACATCCTGACCATCAACAAAAGAGTGGTGTGCTACTGGGGCTGCTGGGGAGGAGAAATATTTAGAGACAGCATACCGTGAGCAGATAGAAATTATGCTTCTTTGCAGGTTCAGGGCAAAAGGTGCAAAAGCATGGATCTTCCACATCCCCTGGTCTTCAGATCTACTGTCTGACTTTCCAGTGACTGACGTGATATCAAAAGTGCTCTACAGAATTTGAGTGGAGAGGGCAGAGCTAATCCTAGTGCGGCCCTCAGTCTTGTTCGTTTCATCTGGTGGCACTAGCAGTAAAAGAGTCTCTGTTCCTTCCAAGGTCACAGGACTTCCTTAGCCAGGGGACCTTTCTAAATGTGGATCCCAATTATTTCTGCCTGATTATTGAAGGGTTGAAGCTGGAGTGTAAGGTCTACAAATGGAAGGTCATATAGATAGAATTCTGGCTTCTTACAGGGCCTGCACCAACAAATCTGTGAAGTGACCCTGAAGGCCTTTACCAGGTGGCACACAAGGAAAGAGATGGAGTGAACACAGGGATTAAAGGTCATGCTTGAAAGTCAACAGGAGAAGCTTATATTGGATTCTGAGGTGAATTGGTAGCCAGTGAAGGGATTTCAGGAGTGGAGTAACATGATCAAAGCGATGAGCCAAGAAGATGATCTTCGCAACAGAGTGGCGAATAGAGACCAACAAACTGACATGAGAAGAAGGAAGGCCAGTCAGAAGAAGATTACAATAGTCCAGCCGAGAAATAACCAAAGCGTGAACAAGAGTCTTGGCAGAAGAGACAGGAAAAAACAATAGGATCCTGGCAATATTATATAAGGGGGGAAAAAAGACAGGACTTAGCTACTGCTTCAAAATGTAGAGTAAAGGAAAGTGAGTCAAATATAAAACCAAGACTACAAGCTTCCTCAACTAGATTAAGTGTAACATATTAATAGTAATAGAGAATGCAAGATGGGGAGAAGGTTTGGGAGGAAAAACAAGCAATTCTGTCTTTGGCGTACTGGTCCCATTCAGAAGACACCTTAGACTATGGCTTTAACCATGGTGGTTAAGCCTGAAAGCCGGACTGTGTTCAGAAGACATCTTAAACCATAGCTTTAACCATGGTGAATAAAGCAAAAGGCCTTATTTGCAGTGGTTAAAGCCATGGTTTATGGTGTCTTCTAAACACAGCCTGGCTTTCTGGCTTAACCACCATGGTTAAAGCCGTGGTTTAAGGTGTCTTCTGAACAGGCCCATTAAGTTTCAAACGATGATGAAGCATCCCAGCTGAGATATCTGAAAGACATGCTGAGATACAATCCTGAACATCAGGAGAAAGATCCCGAGTTGAAAGATACAATTGTGTATCATCAGCATACAGATGATATTGGAGGCCATGAGATCAAATAAGATTACCCAAGGACAACATATATAAAGAAAACAACAACGGGTTGAGCACCGAGCCCTGTGGAAACCCAACTAAAAGGGGAAAGGAAGAAGATGAGCAGGCATTAGCCAACACTTTGAATGAATGTTGCTAGAGAAGAAGCAGACCAGTTATAGACAGAGTTGCAAAATCCAAGATCATGAAGGGAATCCAACAGAAGATCATGATCAACCATGTCAAAGGCTGCAGTAAGATCCAGGAGAATAAGAACAGAATAAAGGCCTTTAGACAGCTGTCTTTCCTTTCATGGGCACTTCATTGCCTTTCCATTTGTGTGCATGTAAATGGGATGTGTCTGTCTGTTCCATGCCAGCGGCTGGGGGGGGGCTGCATGCCAGCAATGAGGGTTCCCCCCCCCCACTTTGGGGTGTGCCCCCTCCTATTGCTGGCATACGACACACGCTGTTCTTGCGTGGAGCTAATTAGGCCCCTGGGGCTAAAAAGATTCCCCACCCCTGGTCCACTTGGAAGTTCGGTAATCTTATGAAATGCATGTTCGGTAAAACTGGCACTAGAGCCTGAACCTTTAGAAAAATGTAATTGTTTTAATGACAACTTCCTGTTTGTTTATTGTAATTGAAAGAGTTCTTTAAAAAGTTGTAACAACCAGAGTTAATGGAAGGCTTGACTGCCCTCTCTAAAGGTAGGGGAAATCTACCAGGAAGGGAGCCTTTTTGGGGGTTGGATGCCATCCCCAGAGAGGCTCACCTGGCACCTCTTTTATGGTCATTTTGGTGCTGGGTAAAGGCCTTTTTATACGCCCAGACCATTTGATTTTGCAGTCTTTAGGCTACAGGTTGTTGTTTTTTAGTCCATTGTTTTCATCTGTCAAAACTGGTGCTGGATACTTTGGTTTTATTTTCACTGCTGTGAACAAGAAATGCCATGTGCAGTTTATCTTTTGTATTTTATTATTTTATATTTTGTATGCCATCGGGAGAACATTGTTATTGTGCAGCCTACATAAATATTGTCCAAAATAAAATGATTAGCTGGTACCATTAACACTAGATTTGGTCAAACTGGGGCTTACAGTTCATAAGTCATCTTTTCCCCATGAAAATTGAAGCTGGAAGAACATAAGAACAGCTACCATCTAGTCCAGCACTCTGTTCCCACAGTGGCCAACCAGCTGTTGACCAGGGATCCACAAGCAGGACATGGTGCAACAGCACCCTCCTGCCCATGTTCCTCAGCAACTGTTGTACATAGGCTTACTGCCTCTGATACTGGAGGTAACACATAGCCATCAGGACTAGTAGCCATTGATCGCCTTCTCCAGGAACTATTGGTGCGTAACAAAACAAAATCTAGAAGCTGCAGTCTTGTAACACCTTTATTAGGATCAACCAAAATGCCACAATCTCATGAGTAAACTTCTGAGTTCTCCAGAACTCATCAGGCCAGATGTTGAACAAACAAAATATTTTCTGACGGTCCTTTGTAAGACAGAGTGCAGGAATGGTTGGTTTCTTGGGTAGCGAGGAGAGAACGAGGGGACTCTTTTTTTTTGTTTTCCAGAAGTATTGGCGTGAATTGTTTTGGCATTGCTGGCTTCCTGCCCAGATGCTATTGTTGGCACACATTATGGCGATTAGTGAACTGCATAATAAGTTGCACTTTAAGGACTCACAGGGCCTTCTGTAATCTTTAAGTATGCAAGTCATGTGTTATACTAACTGAGATGTGTCTGATACAGCAGCAGTATTTTTCTGGTCACTCTTTATAAGTTAGTGAGTGAGAATTACCAGCTTGTCAAGTCCAAAGTTCTCACAGGTTTCAATATGTGCTTACTTAATCGCCTTTTCAAACAATTGGGTCTTTTTTCTTCTTTTTAACACAATGTTTAATGCATAATCATTAGTCATTTCTTGAGGAGGAGCCAAACATCTGTCATCAAAAGTAGCACTTTATCGTGCAGAGATATCACATTTCCTCCAGCATCTGACTTGCATACATTTTAGCAGTGTTAAAATGTTGTTCTTTAAAAACCCAACATCTAATCCTTACCCCACTTTGCTATTGGTTGATATCTCTATCAATCATTTATGACATGTGATGCAAATTCCTGTCCCATGCTTATGTCATTTTATGACCTTTTCAATTTTATTTTTATTTGTTCATTTTTAGAAGGTGTGTACTGCTACCGTACCAAATTCAGTAATACTCATGTAGCCCAGCCTTCCTAACCTGGTACCCTGCAGATCTTTTGGATTACAATTCCCAACATTTCTGACCACTGACTTTCCTAGCTAGGGCTGATGGGAACTGAAGTCCAAAACACTGGGAGGGTAACAGGTTGGAGAAGGCTAATATAAGCCATTTAAAAATGCGAAGCAGACACAGTGAACACCAACTTGGCTATTCTTTTTCTTGGAGCAATGCCTTACTATTTTATGAACTGTTTTGTTTTGTTTTAAAATATTTTTTTAATTTGAGAATGGGTTACTCTTCCTCCTTGCTGCTGGGCTACATATCAGCCTGCAAATACTACACAGTTACTTGAGAGTATTCTCACATGATAGGCTCTTTCGATTGCCACCATACTTCCTCCATTTCGATAAGTGGACTCAGTCATCATAAAGGAAAGTTTACTCCTCTCCTAAAACATAGATTATGCTGGTGAGAACAATTCTCAGACTCTACAGTTTTCCTCTGCTTTTCATGGGCACGAACTCCTCCCCACAGGCTCGGACCCAGGTTCATTGCTATGTCCATTGTCTTAGTTTAAACTAGAATAATGGTTCTCTGTCTTTGCAGTAAGAGGCTCAATTTTCTGCTCTAGTTTAACAGTAAGCTCTGCTTACTGCTGTTAATCTCTTCAATAAGTAGCTATAGGTCATCTTTAGTAACTTGTGATGGTTGAGTACATTCTTTGTTAGCCTCCTTATCATCTTTCTCACCATTACTCACATTTTCCCATCACAATTTCTTCAGAGGCAGAATTTCTCCTTGGGAAGAAATCTCTCATTCCCTTTCCCCTTTGTATTGAAACTATCTTTAGACTTTCTCTTTGTTGGCCTTCCCATTTCTCATACATCACTCTACTGATGCATAGGTCAGAAGTCAGCAATTGAGAAGAAGAGCACAGAGCCTACATGTCCATCTTAGATGGCTCATGTCACTTCTCCATACATAATGGTTTCTAATCTTAGCTCAGGGCATCATAGTTGTGTTGGTCCAACAGAATGACAGAGAAATGAGTGGATAAAAACTCACGTTACTGTACTTGCTGGTTGTGTTAATGTTGCAAATTTCCAGGCTTCATGGTGTACCTCATCAGGTATGGGGTGTATAGAAGATCTGAAAGTACTAAGCATTGCAATCTTCCCTTTAATTGTTTTAACACAAATGGACTAAAACCTTCATAAATGGAGCAATGATCAGCTTGAGTGGCAGCTCAATTAATCAGTAGAATTGGTGGTGAAATCTGATTAATTAAACGCTTAACAAATTTAATACTGAAATGATGCCGTTTTAAACTAATGCTTTCCCACTTGGCAGGCCTCTGTTTGTAATTAAAGTTGTCTTAACATAATTGGAAATGAGAAGCTCCTGTGGAATTTATCTTTGGGAAAGATGATAGTAAATAGATGTCAAAGCTTTGATTTACAGAATGTTGAATAGCTCATACAGGAAAGCTTTTATTTTTCAGTGACCTGGCTGGCTGGTTGGCTGGCAAGAATAGTGCCCCTGAATGTGAACAGAGTGCTTTTTCCTCATTTATGGATGAGGGGAAAGCTCCTGGTTTAGAAGGCATGAATATATATATATATATATATATATATATATATATATACACACACACACACACACACACACACACACACACACACACACACGCCTTAGCACATGTTCTTTTATCAATTAAGTACTGATCTGAATATCTGTGTTCAAGGTAACTGCTAGGAAATGGTTTACCTTTATCTAGTTAATTCGTCTAGAGAAAATGATCTGCTTCTAAGTGAAAGGTTCATATAAAAGAGTTGTTCCACTGTAGTTAATTTTCTGAAGTTAACGACAGGTTCAAATATCTGGGTTCCAACAAGCCATTATTAATGTGACATTATTAACATTATTAATGTGACACCCTTTGAGCTGGTGGTGTTCCAGTGGATAAGAATGGAAGCTCCCCAAATCAGAGGTGGAATTTTTGTGGTGGGGGGGGAGGGCAGAGAGGCTGGATAGGCATAGTCTAACCAGGTACTTTAAAGGGTGGACCCGGTCTACCTTATTGTTATTACCTTTGGGTCTCAAAATTTAACATTTTAGTTGTGTGAAGTTCTCCGCATTTAACTTGGAAACTGAGCACAAAAGGAGGAAGCACAGACTAGTAAAGGGTTCAAACATGAACTGTGAGGAGACTGTCATTTGTTGGCTTGGCTCACCTGGAAGGAAGGTAAGACAGGTAAACCACCTGGCACAGTGTGAGTGATACGTTTGTGAGAAGAAGGGGTGGGTAGGTGTACTTGTTTTACCACAGGATGAGGTGTGCCTCAAAAATTCTGGTTGCTCTTCCTCTCTCTTGCCTTGACTACGTCATTCCTCTTGGGAAATAAAAGAGTATGTTTTTTGTCCACATCTTCACCTTGCCATAGGAGATGAAATGGTGAGGCTATGGCTGGACACTGCATCTGTTGAGCTATGGTCAAGGCACAGAAGATTCTTGGCGTCCACAAGAAGGATGTGTGAGTGTGTGTGTGTGTGTGTGTGTGTGTGTGTGTGTGTGTGTGTGTGTGTGAGAGAGAGAGAGAGAGAGAGAGAGAGAGAGGTGTTCTTCAACCCTCCCCACTTCCTGTGTGTTGAGGTTTCTAGTGCTCTGGGTGAATAAAGTCCCCCATTCCTTCCTTCCTGCTACTGCTGGTAGCCTCAGCCATCGTTTCTTCTTACAAGCAAGAGATCCTCTTGCTTGGTGTTTCCAGTTAGAGCCAGGAAGAGCAGAACATATACTGCGTAAAGGTAAAAGACATTCTCTTAGCAGCATTTTCACAGGTCTCTGCTTGTAAACTTGTAATAGTATATTAGTCACCAGTATAGTCCAACTGTCAGCTGCCACTCCAAGGTGTGGTAACCATCTTGTTTCAGGCTATGAGTCAGAAATCAGCTAGTTCTGATACCAAGCTGTACATGGGATTTAATTTGTACCTCAAAATATGCAGAAAACGGTTGTATATGTGGGCTCCTTTGCTTTTTGTGTGTCTTGGAGAATACTGCATTTAGTCAGTCATGAGGGAGACCCTAAAACCAGAGAAAGATTTTCTATCATCTAATGATGGGACTTCACTTTTATAGTTCCATCCTCTCCTATCACTGGGCCATCCTTCCCCAACCTGCTGCTCTCCAGATATGTTGGACTACATCTCTCATCTGGAGGGCACCAGGTTGGATACGAATGCACTAGATCAGGGGTGGGCAACATACAGCCCATGAACTGCATGTGTGGCAGGCCTTTTTTGCACACACACCAGTGCCCCACCACTGCTTCTGAAATTTGGCGGCACAGGAGCAGGAAACAGCCGAGATTTGGTCATGTGGCAGCAGTGGCAAAGAATGGGCTATTTTGCTTAAAAACTAGGTGTGGCATCGCTGCCACAGAGTAGGCTCAATAGTGACCTCTTCCTTGTGTTCGATTGTATTTGCTCTTCATTTTCCTCCACTTGCACTCTAGGGGCTCCTCTAAACAAGTGATTTATTTTACACTCATGACTGGCCACTCGAGTCAATTTCATGACGTTGTCAACAACCAGGACGTTGCCTGCAGAATCCTCTGGAAATCCCATGATAAAAAGGACCACTTTTAAAGAGGTAATAGCTGGGAAACAGCAGGATCTTCTGCCAGTAGATGATGCTGTCTCAACAGAACTCAATGGAACTGAACGGAGGGGAATGATTTAGTTCAATCCCCTTGTTGCCCCTCTACTCCCATGTAATGCAGCCCATAACAATCACACCAAAAAAACAGGAAGCACAAATCCCTCGGTAAACAACTTGATTTCCCTTCATGTAGACACAGTCTAGATGTCTCCTGGCTTGCTTCATTGCCTGAATAGAGCCTAAACTAATTAAGTTTGCAATCTTTTCCTTTACTCCATTTAAAGACACTGATTAAATGTGGACTTTCCATCTTCAACATCAAACCATCTTTTTCTCCCCCACACTCCATTTTGCTTACCATCCAGTCTGGTGAAGTATCCTGGAGAACCTGAAAGCTTGCTCACTATTTCGTGGCATTTGGATTGAATCTAGTATGGACATTGCCTGAATGTGGACTTTTCATCCTATAATTGTATCCCATTCCATGTGGAGGCCGGTCTACATGAGATTCCTATTGTGTATGTTCTGAGTAATCTTTTTTTTTATTTTTTTTTTATCCTGCAGGGTAATTCAGACATTTGGCAAATCATCTGACATAACCTTGGGAGTATAAGATTTGGAATACATCCAGGCAACCAGTTGATTCAAGTGAAATAACGAAACATGGTACTAACAAAACATGTCTACATAGGCATACACATGGAAAAACGGTGACGTCATATCAATACCTCAGGGAAAAGAAGCAACAAAGTGCGGCGTAGTGACCAGAGTTGATCCCACCCCTCTAGTGCTCAGTCATAGGCCTCAGCTAGACCTAAAGTTTATCCCAGGATCATCCCTGTTCATGTAAATGACACACAGGATATCCCGGGAGCAGGCAGGGATGACCCCGGGATAAACCTTAGGTCTAGCTAAGGCTGGCCTAAGCATGGTGAAAAGTCATCTGGCTCCAACAGGATCCTCTCTTTGGCGCCAGGCTAAATTTCCCCCCTACTCCGAAGAATTTGACAGCCTATATGATGGGGCTTTTAATTCCACTTGTTTTATCAGGACCTGGCATGTTGTTGTTCATTATTTTTAGCTGTTTTCAATTGTAATAATAATAATAATAATAATAATAATAATAATAATAATAATAATAATAATTTCCTGCCTCTCCATTTTGATCGAGGTGGGAAACAACAGTAAATATAAAATACATAAAACTGTATTAAAACATAATATAAATTGTTAAAACATCCTAAAAACATTCTAAAAGCATCCTAAAATTAAACTGGATAGGCCTGCTGGGAGAGATCAGTCTTGATGGCTTTCTTGAATGCTGATAAGACTTAAGTTGACAAGTCTTCTCCGGCAGGCCATTCCACAATCTGGGAGCAGCAGAAGAGAAGGTCCTCTGGGTTATGGTTGTCAGCCTAGTCTTTGCTGACTGAAGGACCTAAGTGTGTGGGGTGGGTTGTACGGGACAAGGCAATCCCGCAGGTAGCCTGGTCCCAAACCATGTAGGACTTTAAAGGTGATAACCAACACTTTATACTTCGCTCGGAAACTAATTGGTAGCCAGTGAAGATATTTTTAGACTGGTGTAATGTGGCTGCCATATTTTGAACTAGTTGAAGTTTCTGGACTAGGCACAGAGGTAGCCTTATGTAGAGCGCATTGCAGAAGTCAAGCCTCAAAGTTACCAGCATGTGCACTACTGTCTTTAGGTCTTCCGACTCTAGGAAGGGGTACAGCTGGTGTATTATGCATTTTTATATGTTAAAGATTGCATTTTGGGTTTTAATTTTGGAGAATTGCCCACAGAGATTTGGTGATTGGGTGGTATAGAAATGAAATAAATGCATGCATATAGGCATGAAAGGTTTCATCCTGGTGATGAACAGAGCCATGGAGGAAGCTTTCTGGTTGGGCAGTCTTCCCTGTGGTTCAGTCTGTTAACTCTGCTTTGATGTCCGCTCTTGAGAACAAGGATGGGTAAAGCTGACCATATCCAGTCCGTGTCACTTTTTGCATGTTTTACCCATAAGTATTTTGATGTGTTGAAACTGCTGAAAACTGAATCACATTTCTTTTTGTTTATTAACACACACAAATGTGTGTGTGTATGTGTGTGTGTGGCTTTCCAGATGTTGCTGGACTGCAACTGCCATAATCCCTCACTATTGGCTATGCTGATTAGGGCTGTTAAGAGTTGCAGTCAGCATTTGGAGAGCCTCAAATTGCCACAGGTTCTGTGGCCCCATTCAGAACCCACCTTAAACCATGGCTTTAACCATGGTGAATAAGGCTTTTTTTTGCTTTATTCACTGTGGTTAAAGGTGTCTTCTGAACACAGCCCAGCTTTCTGGCTTAACCACTGTGGTTAAAGCCATGGTTTAAGGTGTCTTCTGAATGGAGCCATCAACTGTGTAGCACTCATTAGTCTCATATTTTGATGTGGTACAGTGATGGTGTCATACAAATGCCTACTTTGGGAGACTAAGTTCTTTGGAAGGACATATTTATTTATTGCATTTTTTTTCATGGCTTTTCATCCCAAAAGGCTCCCAGAGGAGTTTGCAGGTCAATTTAGAAGTCCCTGCCCCCACGCCCACCCCGAGCTTACAAACTGGTACCCAGCTATTGCACTCATGCCCTGCTGGTGGGTTTCCCGTCAACAGTTGGTCGGCCATTGTGTGTACAGAACGCTGGACTAGATGGATCCTTGGTCTGATCCAGCATCAGGGCTCTTCTCATGTTCTCTTCTAAAGAACCTCCTCTGTCAAAAGTGGCCACACTGGAAGTGAAGGATTACAGTCATCCTAAGGACTTTCTAACAGCAAGTTCAGGCCATGGATGTGTGAAGTCATTACATTACTCTACTAGCTTAAATAAAAACATTTTCACATAGTAGAATAATAGACAAGAATGAATCATCTCTGCAATTAATAAGAATCATAGTCTTGTATCATAGTAATAACCAAAGCAATTGTACTTCTTTTTTTAAAACATCGATTGCCATTACTAAGCATAGTGTGATCTTAAAAGTTTCCATAGGATATGTGGTTCTTTCATACAAAAGCTTTTCTTTTGAATGATCAACGATGTGCAAAACAATATTTAATATTATTAATAAACCATGCAACAAGCACACTTATTAATTAATTGGAAAAGCTTAGGAACAAATTAATTATGCAATTAATTTATGCCAAGCATTCACCTTGCCATACATTGATTGTACAATTAATTTTATTCCTCAACTCTTCCAATTAATTACTAAGTGTGCTTGTTGCATGGCTTATTATTAACTTTAAATATTGTTTTGCACATAATTGATAACACGAAAGAAGCTCTTGTTAATGTTTTTGAGAACAGGGATAGTTAAGGATGTGACAGCTGTGACAAAATGCCTTTGTTCAGCCATTTTCAGCAACATCGGGCTCCATCACACGTGGGAAAACACGCTCCCTCCCTCTGCCCATTTTTGTTGCTCAGTTACTTCCTGTTTCAAAAGAGGAAGTAAACAACGAGCACAAGGCCCATTCAGTTGGCTGTTCTAATTGCGCTGCTTCTCCTACACAGCAGGAGAGAACAGCAACTTCCAGGTTTAAAATTATATCGGACTTCGTGGAGAGGTTTTTGTTGCGCAAAGAAGGCCAGAAGGGGCGGAAGGCACGTGGGAGGCAGGTGATGTCATGGGAGGGACCTGCAAGAAATCCGTGAGTGCCCAGACGTGCAACAAAATGCTCGTCAGATGGAGCCCATCACGAAACCTTTCCCAGATATATGATTCAGGCTATATAAAGTTAGCATCTCAAATCTGATGCTTGAGGGTGGAATGGTTGTTGATGTGGAAGTGCACAAGTGGTTTTCTGTTGTCATTGCTATAAGCATTGGTCTATGGCATTTACACAGCAATCCTCAGCCAGTGGTGTATCCCATGGCGGATGCTGCAGCCAGGACAGGAGATCAGGAGATCAGGAGGCAATATCCTATACTGCTGCTACGTCTCTGCTAGTTCTGTTGTGTCCGTGGGACACAACAGGAACAACAGGAACAGAACAACAGGAACTAGCGCTTCCAAAAGCAACCCCAGAAATGAGCAGAAACGACCTCCAGGCCCAGTTCATAAACTAGCATTTTTGCTTGTTTCCAGGGTTGCTTTTGGAAGCACTAGCTAACTTACTGTTGTGCTAGTGGTGAGTCATCTTAGTACATAGGTAGCATAAGGCACTGCTCGGTGTTGTGGTAGTGCCTCCCTGCAAACAGAACAGCATTTACTTCCTCATGGTCTTTGTGCATCACATACATTTGGGCGCTGTGCATGCACAGTGCCCTGGCCAGAACATTCTGGAGCTGAAGAGCATTTTGCTAGGAGCCCCACCCATCGCACGTGTCCCCACGCGCAGCTCAACCACCTTTGACCGCCAAAGCAGACACATTGCGAGGAACATTCTCTAAGCCTCCTGGAGAGATTAAGAGACTGATCTGTTGACTTTCTTTATTTGTAGTCCTTTCTTTCTATCTTCTTGTATTTTCTCCTTTTAGTCTTGGTTTTATTTTTTTCCCCCTTCGGGATTTCATTGCCCTGGGCCTTATGGCCTTGAGGGCACCCTTCCGAAAATACACTTGCTGCGGTGGCTACCTCATCCAATCGTCACTCCCTCTATATCCTATGTCTCAGGGAGGGCCATCAAACAACTCCACTGCCTTGCCTTTCTTAAGTAGAGGGTTGTCTTTACGATGACGCTTCGGCTACTCATTCCTTGTAGCATTGCAGCTTCAAAACCTTGCAGCATTGCAGCTGCGGGGTGGGAATGGTAAATCCCAATGAGCAGGAAGGAGCATGGGCTATCCAGCCAAAAAAGCTGCAGCACTGGTGGCCATTTGGCTCATCAAACTTGCCCTCTGTTCTGTCTTCTCACACCTATCCTGGGCTTCGATTCACCCCCAGGAACGTCTCCAGCCTCAACCCAAAGCAAAGTCACCACTGATGGAGGGAAGAAGGTGGTGACCTCGAAGCAAACGAAAACGTTGAAGTATGTCAGCACTTTTCAAATGCACAGTTTCAGGCAGGAAGTCCATGATGGCTGCAAGTCGGTGGCTGTATTGTATAAACAACGCAGCACCACTGCACAGCCCAAATGGTCTAAACAAGGCATATAGACAAGCCCCAGGTATGCCACAAATGGACTTTCGTGGGACCAGGCATTGCTGGCTGCAGCTTCTAACACTGGCACCTGTACTGCTCCACTTCTGATGATTGCCTCCCTGAATTTGGGTATGGCTTTGTCCTCCTCACTACGGATATGGACCCCTGGGACTGAGTGATCTGTCTCTACAGTCTCATGTGACTGGGCCTCCACTCCACCGCTGAGTGTCCAATACGCGCCACCTTCAACTCCTGGGAAGTCAGTGGACACTACACAACCTAAGAAACCTAGGTTTAAGCACCAAGCCTCCCCCCACCCCCGGGGACCTAGGAAACTGAAAGGAAACTGAAGAGAAAGGAGCCTCATAAATACACGTCCTCTAGAACTGAACAACCAAATTCTCTGCTGGATACTCCTTCCTCAAATTTACCTCAAGGTCTCACCATCCTGATAGGCGTTCTGGAACCAGCCCCAACTCCTTCTATGTTGGACAAGTTTTCAGAGGTCCTGCTGCTTCTGCCTCCTGTGATCCAAGTTGTGGGCTCTGCCTCTGAAGGAGAGATTAGAGATACATCCCCACTTCCTCCTAAGCAACCAGTTCAGAACTGACACTGTTATCTCCATCACCACAATGCCATCTCTCGAGGGATCATTCCCCTTCCTGCAGGTCCTATCAGATGTCTCCCAAATCTCACTGCTCTCGCTCAGCCTTGTACCACCACTGTTCCTTATAGGACAGATACAGATGCTGTTAGTCCCCCTTCCCCTCATATACCTGATGCTGAGCATCCTCACACTACCACAGAGTGTTTCAGAATTACTAAGGAGCTGGTCACCATTCCAACTACAACTGTGAGTACTGTTATTAGGAGAACCAGTGTGGTGTAGTGGCTAAAGTGTTGGACTGGGAGTCGGGAAATCCGGGTTCTAGTCCCCACTCGGCCATGGAAACCCACTGGGTGACTTGCGGGATCGCCTTCTCCCATATAGTCCGCCCCGCACACTCAGGTCCTCTGGGGTGAACTTACTTCAGTCAGCTAAAACTAGGCTGACATCAGTTTCCCAGAGGACCTTTTCTTCTGTCGCCCCCAGATTGTGGAATGGCCTGCCGGAGGAGATTCGTAAAATTAACTCTATGTGTGATTTTAAGGCAGCTTTAAAGACTAGCCTTTTCCGGCAGGCCTATCCAGATCAATGTTAAATCATGAATTTTTAAGATGTATTGATTCCTGTTCTAATGTTGTTCCCCGCCTCGATCTAAAAGGAGAGGCGGGTAAGAAATACATTTATTATTATTATTATTATTATTACCTCACAGGATTGTTGTTGTGAGGATAAAATGGAGCGGAGGAGGATTATGGGTTCCTTGGAGGAAAAAAGTCGGGATATAAATGTCATCGTCATCGTCATCATCATCATCATCATCATCATCCACCTTGCCATTACCAGGTCTGCTCCACCTCTCCTCGATAACATCCTGTAACATCCACCATACCGAGATTGCAGGGGATAGTAGGCTTTGTAGTCCAATATATCTAGACAGCACCAGAATGGGGAAAGGTACTTGAATGGGTTAGCTCTTGCAGCATGTCCAAGGAATGCAAGTGTGGCATCCGCTTCGACTCACCTGCACACAATACCAGACCTGCCCCTTCGACTCACCTGCACACAATACCAGACCTGCCCCTTCGACTCACCTGCACACAATACCAGACCTGCCGCTTCGACTCACCTGCACACAGTACCAGACCTGCCCCTTCAACTCACCTGCACACAATACCAGACCTGCCCTCAGGGGTACTTTAATGTGTAGGGCAAAGCATGCTACATCTATACAGTAAGGTGAGAAAGCTTAACAACCCCCTCTTTCATCTTATAAACCAATCAGCCTCCCACTCATCTTCCTTTTTATGTCAACTTTGCGGGGGGGGGGGGGGGAGAGAAAAGGGGAGAGAAGGCTGCAAATCATTCTGCAAAATGGAGATTTCAATTGTCTGTTTATATAAATACCGCAGCACGTTAAACCTGTTAAATTATTCTAATTAGCGGCTTTTATGCTTTCAGTCCTTTTGTCGCTTCACAGGAGGCATTTTAATCCATTATTTGTTTGCGCAGCCGCTGCACTTGACAACAGATCCCAGGGAAACGGTGCATTAGTGACAGCAGCAGGTAAAGGCTCTCTGCGGACGGCGCCTCCCGAGCTATTTGTTAAGGCATCTGATTTAGTGCCATTCCACCGGCGGCTAAATAAGCTATTTCCAAATCCTTTCGGAAATCTTATCAGTACCCGTCAAACTGGGGACAGCTGTTTTATCATCTGAGAATGTGGTGGCATTACTCCTCATTAGGGAGACAAATGGCAATCCACAATCCGTTACTATCGCTTCAGAGGGAGGAGAATTGGGTAGAAAGTATTAGGAGTATAAGGTGGGGCAGGTTCCCCACGGTCCACCCTTTCTCCATCTTGTGCCACAGACGGATGCTCCAGTTGCGGTTCACAGGCCATCCTTAGCTTTTGCTCAGAGCTTAATCAGGCAGTTTACCTGTTTTTATTTATTTATTTACTGCATTTTTATACCGCCCAGCAGCCAAAGCTCCCTGGGTGGTTCACAAAAAACTAAAACCATTCAAAGTATAAAACAAACAGTATAAAAACATGATATAAAATACACATTAAAATGAATTATAACATACCATACATGATTAAAACATCCTGAAAACATTCTAAAATTTCACTGGATAGGCCTGCCAGAATATCAGTCTTTATTGCTTTTTTAAATTCTAAAAGACTGTCAAGCTGACGAGTCTCCTCCGGCAGGCCATTCCACAGTCTGGGAGCAGCAGAAGAGAAGGTCCTCTGGGTAACTGTTGTTAATCTAGTTTTTGCTAGCTGAAGTAAATTCTTCCCAGAGGACCTGAGTGTGCGGGGAGGATTGTACGGGAGAAGGCGATCCCGCAGGTCGCCTGGACCCAAACCATGTAGGGCTTTAAAGGTGATAACCAACACTTTGTACTTCGCCCGGAAACTAATTGGCAGCCAGTGAAGAGATTTTAAGACTGGTGTAATGTGGTCTCCCCTGGGTGTACCAGTGACCAGCCTGGCTGCCATATTTTGGACTAATTGAAGTTTCCGGACTAGGCACAGAGGTAGCCCCATGTAAAGCGCATTGCAGAAGTCGAGCCTCGAAGTTTCCAGTGCATGCATTACCATCTTTAGGTCTTCCAACTCTAGAAAAGGGCGCAGCTGGCGCAACAGCCGAAGCTGATAGGAGGCACTCCTGGCCGTCGCATTTATCTGGGCTGTCATTTGGAGCGACGGATCCAGAAGCACCCCCAAGCTGCGAACGCAGCCTTTCAGGGGGAGTGTAACCCCATCCAGAACCGGTTGACACCCCTCCAAACCCAGGTTGGGGCCTTTGACAGCAAGCACCTCCATCTTGTCTGGATTCAGCTTCAGTTTGTTTTTCCTCATCCAGCCCATTACCACTTCCAAGCATTCATTCAGCGGAGACACACTATCCTTAGCTGATGCTGTTGTCGAAGGCATAGAGAAATATATTTGGGTGTCATCAGCATACTGATAGCACCCCGCCCCATGCCTCCGGATGATCTCTCCCAGCGGTTTCATGTAAATATTAAATAGCACTGGGGAAAGGATAGCACCTTGCGGTACGCCACACAGCAGCTCCTTTTTTGAAGAGCAGCTGCCCCCAGGCATCACCATCTGGAACCTGCCCGAGAAGTAGGACTGGAACCACCGAAGCACAGTGGCCCCGATTCCCAATCCCCTCAGGCGTTCCAGAAGTATACCATGGTCAATGGTATCGAAAGCCGCTGAGAGGTCTAAAAGCACCAGCAGAGACAGACTTCCCCTGTCAATACTTAGGCGTAGATCATCCGCTAAGGCGACCATAGCGGTCTCAACTGCATATCCCGCTCTGAAGCCAGTTTGAAATGGGTCTAGAAAATCTGTGTCATCCAACACTGCTTGGAGTTGATGAGCAACTGCCCTCTTGATCACCTTACCCAAAAATGGTAGATTTGATAGTGGTCTATAGTTATTAAGATCTAGGGGGTCCAGGGAGGGCTTTTTTAGAACCAGCCATACCACCGCTTCTTTTCAGCATGATGGAAAACTACCCTCCCTGAGAGATAAATTAATAATATGTTGTAATTGTGATCTAACTGCATCTCCTCCCTCGGCGACCAACCAAGAAGGACAGGGATCAAGAGGGCAAGTCGTTTTCTCACTCGTCCAAGCAGCTTGTCCACGTTCTCAGGACTCACCAACTGAAACTGATCCAGTATAATCCTACTTGTGGAGTTGCTGGACACTTCATTGTCAGCTTCTGCCATAATGACAGCATCTAAGTCGGCTCTTATCCGAGAGATTTTATCCGTGAAATTAACATTAAAGGCATCACAGCAAACTACTGAAGGCTCTAAAGTCAGGTTCAGGGGGGAAGGCGTCTGAGTTAGACCTCTCATCACCCTGAACAATTCAGCTGGACACGAATTCACAGACACAATGCATGCAGAGAAGAAAGCTTTCTTCGCTGCACGTATTGCCACCCCTTAGGAATGAAGATGTTTTCTGTGTTGTGTCTTGTCGGATATGAGTCGAGTTTTCCGCCATCAGCACTCCAGTCATCGTCCTTGCCGCTTCAGCTCCCTGAGTTCTTCTGTATACCAGGGTGCCCTATTAGAAGCGGGTCGGAGAGGACGTTTGGAGGCGATTGTGTTGATAGCCCTAGTCAGGTCTTGATTCCATCTGTTAACCAGGGTTTCAACAGGATCATTGACAACACCAGCCACACCCTCTGGAATCCAAGAGGATCCATCAGCCTTCGACGGCGGACTGTCTTAATAGGTGTCTTAATATCCTGCAGGGGCAGATAGTAGCCGCGATACTAACCTTGACCAGAAAGTGATTTGTCTATGAAAACGCAGAGGTATTTAGCACCTCTGCCCACAGATCTGTCTGTTTGGAACTGAAAACAGCATCGAGAGTGTGACCTGCTGAATGTGTGGGTCCAGAGACCAATTGGGATAGGCCCATGTTTGTCATGGATGCCATGAACTCTCGAGCTGCACCTGACAAACCGGTCCCAAATGGGATGCTGAAGTCGCCCAGGACCAAAAGCCTGGGCGACCCTGACCTGTTGCCTCTTCCTAAGCTGGAAATGCATCTCAGGAAGAGGACATCTATATCAGTAGCAAACTCATTCTCTGAGCACAAATCCTTATGTACCCCAAACAGGCATGGTCCACACACAAAAGGGAGGTATTTGCATGCTTGGAGGAAGCCCAAGATTTGCAAAAGTACAAAAAAAATATGTAGGGAGACATCCCTAGGGGAGGATCCCCCACTCACATCCACCCCAATGAGGGTTGTGCATGCTCACTGGCCACAGAATGAGGGACTCACTTGTGTGCGGGGAGACAAAAGAAAACCAGGATGGAATGGAATGATGTATTCTGGAAGCGAACCCTGACCAGGAACACACCACACTGCCAAATTTTATTGCAGGTCCCATTTGTGTTATTAATTTTCAATGTTTACTTGATTGTCTATTGAGGACAGCCTTATTTCCAGTTAAGCCTCTTTAAGGGCAGTGCATAAGCATGGTCATAGCTCACGGATGGGGAATATGCGTCCAGTTCTGGGCTCCACAATTCAAGAAGGACGCAGACAAGCTGGAGCGTGTTCAGAGGAGGGCAGCCAGGATGATCAGGGGGCTGGAAACAAAGCCCTATGAACAGAGACTGAAACAACTGGGCATGTTTAGCCTGGAGAAGAGAAGATTGAGGGGAGACATGATAGCACTCTTGAAATACTTGAAAGGTTGTCACACAGAGGAGGGCCAGGATCTCTTCTCAATCCTCCCAGAGTGCAGGACACGGAATAAAGGGTTCAAGTTAAAGGAAGCCAGATTCCGGCTGGACATCAGGAAAAACTTCCTGTTAGAGCAGTACAACAATGGAATCAGTTACCTAGGAAGGTTGTGGGCTCTCCCACACTAGAGGCATTCAAGAGGCAGCTTTAAGGTAGATTACTGCATTGAGCAGGGGGTTGGACTCGATGGCCTTATAGGCCCTTTCCAACTCTGCTATTCTATGATTCTATGCAGCACACCAGATGTTGCTGGACTGCAACCATTCCTCACCATTGGGCCTGCTGCTGTGTGTGATCGGAGTTACAGTCCAATGTCATCTGGAGGTCCACATGTCCCCACCCATCAGAGCCTTTGCTACCCTATTTGCAAGATAGTGTGGACTGGGGTAGCTGAACCATCAAGACTGGTTTCTAAATTGAATGCAGGAAATGTACATGCAGAACAATCCTATGGTCCCTAGACAGTGGCTGCATTCAAACACGGTAGTCAGCAGTTGTTTATCTAGGAGGTTCCCAAATGATATAATAAACAGTGGTGTGGGTTAGGATCAGTGCTAAGTTGACTATTAGTCCACGCTGAGTTCGACTTACTCATCCCCTGCCCATCCCTCAGTCTTCCCAATAGTATCCCATCAGCCATTGCCTCCGAAAAACTATCTTGCCGCTTTCACCGCTCTTGCCTTGCGATTCAGTGGCTGATGAAATAACCAATGGTGCCCACTGCACGAACAATAACCCAGGTTGGGTTAAATAACCAATAGTCAACTATTTAAGCCACCGTTGGTTATTGTGTTGTCTGAACCCAGTCACAGTCTGGGGTTCCGCAGGAGGCTGCAGAGCTCCTCCTCTCCGTCCGTACAGAGCTATGAGAGTGGAGGAGAGCCGATCATGGAAAGCTCTGTGGTAGCTCCTTGGGGAGGCTGGAAAGGATGTGTGTTGGGGTTGCGGGGAGGGGGGGGGAAGGATACACGAAAGCCCAAAACCTCTCCATCACCTGTCCTTGCCCACTGAAAGGTAGGACAGCTAGCTGTGTCATGAAGCCCGTCTAGTTCAAAACAACTTTGGAGGACTGGGTGGGCTGTAAAAGCCCCCGTCCTCCTCCCACTCTCCCTGGCTCTTGCTGGCATGGCTTTGGGTAGACAAAGGGGTCCAAGCCATAGGACTGCGCTCTAAGGAACTGATCCCATTCAGGCCCATGGCAGAGCTGTAAGATAAAATGTAGCCTGTTAAATTGGGAGAGAAATTAATTAATTAACCTAGCACTGCTAGGAATACTGCCAAAGCTATTAGCATATTTAGCTAGTTTGTTTTTAGAAATTACAGCAGTTGAATGTACTCCTTTTGGAATGCCTCTCACTAGAAAAACGTGTGTTCACTGAACTTCAGCTAACACAGAAATACTAAACTTCAACCCCCATTTTAAATAAAATAGGGCCTGTCTGAGAACCTTCGAGATTGTAGAAACCTCTGAGACCCAGTTGCTGCCTGTTAATGAAGCAGCTACCTTTGTACTGACATGCGTTCATTAAATTCAGACAAAAGCCAGAGTTCACTTGCGTTCAGCAAAACAGTGCCTGTTCATTACAGCGATTCCTTCTAAAAAATCATGACTGGACTACTTTTCCTTAAATCTTCTTAAAGCAACATTCTCCAAAAGGCTCCAATGATATAGATTCAAAAACATAGCTTAGGTGGTTTCTAAGAAAAACCACGTGCCACCACTGCCTTTGTCGAAGGCGGTCTCCCCGTTAAATAAAGTCAAACCAGACTGTGCTCTGCCATCTAGTGGTGTCCTTTTTTATTATTTCCATAAGGGTATTACCAAGACAGCATCACCCATTCACCAGCAGGAAGATTGTATCCTGCAAGCTGATCAGCAGTGCCTTTATTTTGTGAATTGCAGTGACAAAATAATCATGGACAGATCTTTAAACACTAATGATCATTTGAATCTGCATCTTACTTCAGATGAAGTGAAAATGGCACAAGCCGTTAACATATGTACATAAAAGTTGGACACAGGATCTGCCTCCAGCAAGAGGAAGGACTGCTTTTGGAAGGTCTCTCTGTCTGATTTTAGGGGATCTCCCTCCCCTTCGACACTACAGCTCACCCTCCAGTGGGCAGGAGGGGTTAGGGAAGTCCTTGTCCATCAGTGCAGTTGATCCAGTGTAAGCCTGGATCCAACCCATAATATTATGGCGGCCTGAAAGGGCCAGGCTCTCCAAAGAATTTTCCTGTAACAGTTACCAGGGGAAACACATTCTCAGCATTAGAGCCAGTGTGTAGTGGCAAAAGTGTCGGACTGGGAGTCATGACATCTGGGTTCTAGTCCCTACTTGGCCATGGAAGCCCACTGGGTGACTTTGGGCCAGTCACAGACTCTCAGCCCAACCTACCTCACAGGGTTGTTGTTGTGAGGATAAAATGGAGAAGATTATGTACACCACCTTGGGTCCCTTGCAGGAAAAAAGCAGTATATAAATGCAATAATAATACATTATAAACAAGGAAGTTCTTTGCTAAGGTATTCTTCAGAAGCACATGGTTTTTAGCTGGCAAGTTTTTTCATGTAAATATATCCGTTTACACGGAGTCACAAAGTAAGGCTAGGTGGGTTGTTGTGTTGAGCAGAGTTGTACGTCGTGCAAGCATGGATTGCCTGCCCAATTCAGAATGTAAGAACCAGAGAGAGAACACACTATAGGCCATGAGGCTGCCAAAATACAGTTGAAAAAATGGAAGCAAATCCCGTGAAACTTCCTAAGTCCAACTGGCAGCTGAGGTTGGAACTCGAAGTGAAGTTCCCAAACTGAAGCAGAACAAATTATGAAAAAACAAATTAAATAACTTAGATTGTATCATTTATAAGGCTAAATTAGCTTGGAGTAAAAGAGTGTTAATTTGTTCCAAGCAGAGTTGTGGTTATATAAGCCACAGTAACTCCTTCTAGTGCAACAGCTACTAGACAAGTTCTTAAACTAAGACAGACTAGTCTGGGCACATAATAAATATCTTAGTATTGAGAGGCTTTTTCAGTGTTGTATTATTGTAGTTATAACTGAGAAATATCAATTTTGAAATGTCATTACACAGCCTGAGCACACATGTTGCTGGCTTCCGTAGTATGAATGTATGTATAATCTGAAAAAAAGCTGAAATGGAGAAGGCATTTTGACTATTTCATGGTTATCATATCACTTTTAGCCATTCAACAGTATGATTTTATGCTACCTGAAGCTGGGATTTCATTCTGAGGCTACATCTCCTCCAAGTAGTAGGTAAAGCTACCCAATTTGGCATCTATTGACTTCATTATTATTTTAGCCTAGCACACCATCAAAATTATCTTTAGCTCTTAATATAAAAACTACCCAGTGTCTCCCTCCTTTTGTTTTCCACCTGCCAACGAATCTGTTTCTTGCTTAAGGATAGACATTTCTGAGTAACAGGTGGATTTCATATTTTCAAAAATGGGGGACCAACTATTGTTGGCTTTTCTTCTCCATCCCAGCAGCCATTGTGTACATTTTCTTTCTCTCTCACACACATACATTCATCTGTATGCATTTTCATGTATATATTCAAACCTATGTAGCCACATTTTTAAATTGAAATTTTACAACTTTAAAAATAAAAATAAGAGTTGCTCTAGCCCCTTGACCACTTTTCCCTACTCTACAGTATCCTTTCCTAGGTGTGGTGACCAGAACTATACACAATATTCCAAGTGTGGTTCCACCATAGATTTGTAGAAGGGGAACATGCTCTCTTTATTTTATTTTAGATTTCTTTTTTAATTATGCCTAATGTGGAATTTTCCTTTTTCACAGCAGCTGCTGCACACTGGATCAACATTTTCATCAAGATGTTTCATCGAATTGCTGGTTATCTGACTTGAGTTGTAAGGCAGGCAGGCAGGAACCACCAGCAAGGATTCCTCTCAGATGCACACTATCCACTCACCCTCTTGAGAGGGTTCCACTTTAAACGCAGCCTAGAAATCGTTTTTGGGAAGATAGATTTTAACTTGAGCGAATCTTCTGTCCAAACACAAAAGGTAGACCTATGGCTACCCTACATTTGCAAGACGAAAACATTTTGTAGAAGATGGTTTAGTTTTCAGAGAACCCCAACTTCTAAAAGGAAATGTGGGGAAAAACCCAGCCAAGGCACAATTCTCCCTTTTTTGTAATTGGACATCACTGCTGTACAGGGATATGCGATTCCTGATTTGAGGCAGAGAAATGGCAGCTATCTCCCAAGGGTATAGAACTTTTAAAACCCTTTCTTTGAAAAGTGGCTCAGGACAGAGGTTTCGACATGTGGAGGGAATGCAGAAATGAGTCATTTGACCAATTACTTCTCTGCTAGACAGAGGCGGTGATTTTACACATCCTGGGGAGTAAGCCTACTGAACTCAGTGGCAGATATGGCTGAGCACCTAAGCCTATTGAATCCGTTAGGAGAGGCACATGTTTACATGGTCATGGCACTGCCTGTGGTGTCCCCCTTTTCTCCACCGATTCTAGTCTTAGCAATGCTAGATTCCCACGAAGTGAATAGGTGCAACTGGGCAGGCGGAGTGTCCCCTCCACATGAGGTAAGATACCCCCCTCCCTTTCTTAAGTGGGACCCTGAAAGAGCTGAAGCAGGAGATCTGTTGGAGGAGAAGCAGAACAGTTTGGCAATTTCTGGATAGGTGGAACTAAGAAATCTTACCTACATTCCATATAAAGGGCATCTTTAACATTTGTATGAAGAACTACAAGACTGATTTATTCTGCATACAAAAGGGCGAAAGAAAAGCCATCTATTTGGCTACTTAATTTTTTTAAACGCAGTAATATCTATTTATTGCCTAGCAATCAGTTCACAGCTGCAATCCTAAACTTCCTTTTTGCTGCTGGAAAGCAATGTTTGGCAACTCAGACACAATTTTTGGACCCTTGGTTCAATCGCCTATAAAGCTTTTAACAGAAGCCGCGTTCCATGTTGGATGGCCTAGGATACAGGACTAGGATACAGTGAGTAGTCCTTGCCCACTAAGTGAAGTTTGTTACATTTGTATAATTTCTTATGTTCTAATTTAATGAAGTGCTCATTTTATGTCACAAGAAAAAAATTCTCAGAATTTATTGCCATTACGTAAACTCTTTCCATACAACTCGATTTACAAAAAAGTCAAACGTTTCACCCTTCTGCTTTTGAGCTATGTCAATGTTAATAGGTTTGTTTCCTTTTTGATTTCTTCAAAATGCTTTTCAACAGTGGGCTCATAAAGCAAAGCAGCAGTGGTTAAATTCAGGTAAAGAAAGGCATAAGTTCAACAGAAATATCTGCATACAGGCAGATTTTAAAATGATACTGAATTGACAAGACACACTCCGAATTTATTTTTTTTAATAAAACAGTTTTAGTTTGAAGGTCTTTATAGTGCTAAAATGTACAACTTGGGCAAAAGTAAACACTTCCCGCCCTCACAATGTATCACCGAGATTCTAATTCTTGCAAAGTACAAGAAATATGTGTTTCAAATGCCACAAGCATGAACTTCTTCTTCATTTCTAACAGAAGCAAAACATGAGGGGGCGGAGGGAAGTAAGCAAGGAGGCCTACTGAATTCAGGTTTGATTTAAAAAAATACCTCAAAATTTGGCAGTTGGAAGTCTGCATATTCTACCTTGATATTTTCTTTCTTTCTTTCTTGTTTGTTTTAAATATAAGCACTTCCTCCCCTTTATCCTGCTCTGCATCAAGCCTGTTGTAAAAATCCCAGACCCTTAAGTCACTCTCAGTATATTTACAGGAATCCTAACAGCAAAATACAAACTAGCATGAAATTAATGATAGTTTGCATTTTTTTTTAATATTATCCCATAGCTGAATAAATACACCAAGCCCAATTCAACCAATCAGCTGAAGTTATGATGATTCAGAAGCAGCTATATCTGTGACCAAGGATGCTGGTTTTTCATTGAATGTGGTTGATCCATCTCCCCTGTCTTCAGGAGCAGATGGCTTGGCAGTGGGAGGACTGGAAGTTGTAGTAGTTGTAGTAATGGAAGGAGGAACAGCAGTATCCAGGATGAATGAAGAGGTTTGTTCCACACTTACAGCAGTGCCAAGATTACCAGGTAGGGTGCTCACCTGAGGAGCAGAGGCAAGCAGATTTGTAGGTAGAGTGGACCCCTCAGTAACCAATGGAAACTGTGCAAGAAATTCTGGTGTCAGAGGAGTGATTCCAGAGAGATTTATTGGAGGCAAGGGAAGAAGTGGTGGAAAACCTAAGAACATTCAGAGAAAAAACACGAAACACATCACATTAACAGTAGACTGTGTATATGTATCATAGAATCATAGAATAGCAGAGTTGGAAGGGGCCTACAAGGCCATCGAGTTCAACCCCCTCCTCAATGCAGGAATCCACCCTAAAGTAGATGCATTCTTTCTTAGTCTAGAGGGCTGAAGTATTCTAAATAATAATACTTTGCATGTATATTTCACATAGCAGTGTCAAAGCACTCCCCACATATCAGTAAGCCTTACAACAATATAGGTCAGTATCAGCCCCCACACTACAGATGAGATGCTGGAAGTGGTGCAGGTGCATTCACACAAACTACAAGGTCTAACTTAAGGCTATTAATATGAAATCTGCACCAAGGTCTTACTGGTTCACTGTTTAGTTTCCTAGCCACTATATTAAGCTAAGTATCAGCCATGCTATGTAAAGATGGTGACATCTCATACCAAACAGTGTCCACCAAGTACTACAAAGACTGGTGGTTTAAATGGTTGATGGTTGGTTATTTAACCCACCATGGGTTATTGTGTTGTGTGGAGGGCGTTTTTCAACCAGCAGTTGGTTATTTGGCTGAAATAAGCAACTCAAATAACCAATGCTGTGCAGAGTTGGCTATTTGAACCATCATTGGTTATCGTGTTGTGTGGACAGCAGCATCGGTTATTTCGTCAGCCACAGAATCTCAAGGCAAGAGCAGTCAAAGCGGTGGCTGCTGCTATCGTCCAGCTGGCAGGATAGATTTTCGGCAACAATGGCTGATCAGATACTAGTGGGAGGTCTGAGGTGGGGGGGATGAGTGAGTCAACTCAGTCAACGCTGATCCTAATCCACACAATGGTTCGTTATTATCATGTTGTGTGGAGAGTACCCCTTAGATAAACAGCTGCTGAGTTGATAATTACCCCACTGTTGACTATTGTGATGTCTGAACACAGCCAAAGACTGCAGTCAAAATCCAGCATCAGTTCCACATAAAGAAACTGGCTTTTGCAAATGAAACAATCATTTCCCCCTTGCAGACACTACATATAAGAATCCCTCAACCATATTTGAACACATTTCTCATACAAACAGTAATCCCATTCCCTTTTGCAACTCATGGGGTACAAATGAATGAGCAAGCGCTAGCAAACATGGGTAAGAAAAGTGCAAGTGCCTTTATTGTCCTGTGCCCATAACTCGCTGGATTCACCCAATATGTTCTCAAGAAGGTTTCAAGAGAATGGATAGAAAGCAAAGGCGATTCATATTTCTGCCACAACATAATGCAGAGGTTGTGGATCTTACTGTATTTGCATTTAGTAAAACTGGTTGAACTGGTACGTTTGCAGGAGGAAGAGTCACCACCTTGTCCAATTTAAGCGATTTCCCACTCCCTGGTCCTTTTCAATCCCCACCCCACCCCGGCTACCACCAATTCCATTATTTGAAACAGGAGCTATATTCTACTTAACATTACTTTCTATTCTATGCTCACCAAATATGTAGTATTAACTGTTTATTCAGTGTCATAAGTCTAGTTTGACTTTTTGCCATATACTTTTATCCTGATGGTAATCTTGCCTTAGATTATTTACCCTGCCTTTGTACCAAAAATGGCACTCAAGGTACCTTACAGACACAATTAAAATTAAAATTTATATCATGTTTTTATACTGTTTGTTTTATACTTTGAATGGTTTTAGTTTTTCTGAACAACCCAGGGAGCATCGGCTATTGGGCGGTATAAAAATGCAATAAATAAATAAATAAGATAATAAAACAACACATTAAAGAACAATTAAAAAAAGTTACAGAATAACCCCCCTCCTCCTTACAGAGTAAAGTCATAATTCTGACCATTTTAGAGCCTAAAGCCAGGCCTGGTGATTTATAGTAAGAATTATGAACATATGAGGTTTGCATGTGTTTTGTTGTTCCAGTTTGCCTCTGTTCCAAGCCAGGTTTTCAGGTTGTTACTATATTCAGGCCATGAGTACTCAGGACTAAAACATGCACACATTCAGTGGCAATTTTAAAAAAACTATTTAACATTATTTATTCTGGGGTTGATTGTCGCAGGGAGGGCAAAGCACTACACAGTGCAATGAACTTCTGCATACAACCACTGAAACCGTTGTTTAGTCACTCTTGCAGCTCTGGGATTTCAGCAGGGATTGGTTTGAATCCAGAGTTCCAATCAGCAGAACTCTGTTCACATGGCACTTTCTCTGGAAGACCAAGGGAGGTGAGTTTCTCTAATTCCTCCTTCTGCACAGCTCCCTGTGCCTCCTGAAATCCGGCACTGAAAGGCTGGGGAACGTTCCAGAACTGTGGAAATGGTGCTGGCTGGGGAAAGGAGGAATCAGCAAAAATTGTCTCCCTCTTTCTTCCTCTAGGGGGAGTCTCCACTGGCTCTCAGTCCCTTCTGCCAACAGAAGGAGCCCTTCCATTCACAGAAGAAACACACTGGAGCCAACCCAATGTCTGTACACTTTCAAGCATAACCACTAAAAACTTGCTCTGTTTTAAAAATGAAAGCTGAAATTCTCAAGAAGCTGA
Organism: Elgaria multicarinata webbii; assembly: GCF_023053635.1. Lineage (NCBI taxonomy): Eukaryota > Metazoa > Chordata > Lepidosauria > Squamata > Anguidae > Elgaria > Elgaria multicarinata. The sequence continues at coordinate 43,180,754 of NC_086172.1, forward strand.
GTTCTGTGCCCAATGCCACTTCCTGCTTTTCACGTCCCCTGCAGACAGCACACATACAGACATATTTCCTATTGTGTCACGACACAAAGTCCATACTACTTTGAGCAAGCAACTGAATGACTGACTCACTGTATTTTTCAGTTCATGTACAGATTACATAAAATCCACGTATACCAGTGGATTGTACAGGTTAGATACGGTTTATCTGAAGCCAATCTAGAAATCTGCAGAAACATACCAGGATGTCCAATGTCTGCTACTCCAGGACCAGCAATTAAGTGTGGGGCAGGTAAATTCAGGTTTGGAATATTACCGAGATTGGGAAGTCCAGCAGGTAAAGGCATCAGTCCTAAAAAAAAAAGAAGTAATTTGGGGAGGAGGATAAGAAGTTAAAAGCCAAATACAGTATAGATATTAAATTTTTGAAAAGCTCAACAAATCAGCCATATATACTGGATGAGGAATCTGTGCTCTCATCCAACAATCCCCGATGTGCCCAAGGAAGCATCTCTAGCACATGCATTCACCGCTGGATCAGGAAACATCAGAGGCTGAACATTTTTAGCTTGGCAGTGCCAATCCTTGCAAGGGACCACGTGTCTGTGTGAGGGGCTGGACTGAGTGCCCCATGCCTTTCCTGAACAGATGAGCAGTACGGATAGAGTTGACAGTGCCAATCATCCAATGATTACAAACACAGAGAAACAGCAAATGTCTACCTCTGGATCAAGGGCTGTCATAGTATTTGTCAGGAGCAGTCTGTCTACAAGGGAAACAGCTATTGACTGGGCATATTTTTTTTTGCTAGGTAAGTCCTTGTGGATATCATACTGATGTCAGGGATCCAGTTTTCCCTGTGGCTTTCAAAAAAATATTTGCACACAGGTCAAACAGCGATATTGAGCAGTGGCAAGGAGAAAATGTTTCCCAAAGTGTTCTCTGTCAACTGGAAAAATCTGCCAATAGTAATATTTGTTTATTTATTTTATTTATTATTGCATTTATATCCTGCCTCTTTGCCTCCAAGGAACCCAAGGCAGTGCACATAATCCTCTTTCTCTCCATTTTATCCTCACAACAACCACCCTGTGAGGTAGGCTGGGCCGAGAGTCTGTGACTGGCCCAAAGTCACCCAATGGGTCTCCATGGCTAACAGTTTTTTATACTGTTTTTATATTTTTGATCGTTTTAAATTTTGTATACTTTTCAATGTTCAGTTTTTAACTTTTGTAAACCGCCCAGAGAGCTTCGGCTATGGGGCAGTATATAAATTAAATAAATAAATAAGTGGGGACTAGAACCCGCATCTCCCAACTCCCAGTCCAACACTTTAGCCACTATACCACACTGGCTCTTCTCGCTTAACCGGCTGCATTACTACATGCATTCAATACAGCACCTTCAACAGAAGCCACTGTCATCTAAGCATTTTTGACACCCAATAGTCTCACAACTAGGCCCAATTCATTGTGTGACCTGCACCTTGTGCAACGCAATATTAAAAGTAGTAAATATCACTTCAACATATTACTGTGCCTGGGATGCACCACAGACCATTGATCAAAATGCAGCTGCTCCATATACAGGCTTGGACACCTTCTGAACCTAGTCCAGGGTCTCCTCCACACTAACTCCTTCTTGTGCGGGAGCACGGGATCTCTTTCAGCCTCAGGGCCGAATTCCATTCTGGAGAAGTGTTTTTACATTGTCTGTCAATATTGTTTTATAATTACATGTTATTGGAATATATTCTGTCTTGATTGCTGTTTTCTTGGGGAGTGTATACAACTTTTATGTTGTTTTATTTTCTAGTGAGTTTTAACAGGAATTTATCTTTTATGAATTCAGTTTTTAAATACATGTATTATTGGAAACTTAAGCTGAGAAGCAAGTTAAAAGCAGAATTAGAAGTATTCCTAAAAGCCTGACTCTTATACTAGACCCCTATGAGAACTGCGATTTGTAATTGTTTAAAAATAAGAGCTACTGAGACTTTAACTTATCAGTTGGTGTGTACCAATATGAAATTGGTGGGGCTGTGCTTAAGAGAACTCATATTGTGTGTATCACTAACACTAATTAGAGTCCCTTTATCTCCAGGTTAAGCATGTGAAGATGCACTACAGTAAAAAATACATTATAGGAGATATAATCTGAAAAAGTACACAATTGGAGCACTGACAAAATTAACAACTGCATGATACACACCGTCAATTTTGAAGTAATTATAACAGAAAGAGGTTTCATACTCTGCCTCCCCTTGAAAAATATCCCTTTTGTGTTTTTGGCTGTTGTACATTTAAAGTTTCTCATTCAGGTTGTTAACACTTTACCTGGTGATGTACCTGCTGGGTTAACTGGAGGAAGGGCCTGACTTGCTTGGGGAGGCAATAAAGGTACCGTGGGAACACCTAATGGAAAAGAATACCATCTTTCATTTAATACCGTATGCCATTTTGAACATAACAGGCAAAACTACATGTCTATCTGGCCAAGAAAGAAAGAACATCACCACACAGAGGAAAACCGCATTTCATTACTGTTGCTTCTCTGCCCCTGCTTCTGTCCCTCATTACTTCCTCTTTCTTCCCGGAGGGGAAAGAAGAAGTAAACGAAGGCCACGTGGCCCATTTAGGGGGTGTTTGTATCGCCCAGCTTTTCCTGCACACAGCAGGAGATCATAGCACAGCGGTTCTCAACCTGTGGGTCGGGACCCCTTTGGGGGTCGAACGACCCTTTCACAGGGGTCGCCTAAGACCATCGGAAAACACATATTTCCGATGGTCTTAGGAAACTGTATTGACTGAACTATGTCATGTATCATCTTTTGTATTATTAAAGCTATTGTTACGTATTATTTTCATTAGCAAACCATCCCATGACAATGGATCGTGTAGAGAAGAACGAAAATAATTTTATGGTTGGGGGTCACCACAACATGAGGAACTGTATTAAAGGGTTGCGGCATTAGGAAGGTTGAGAACCACTGTCAGAGCACGTTCCGTTTATTTTAAAAAAGTTGGATTAAAAGGGGTCTATTTTGTGACTGAAAAACAAGCGGAAGGAGCAGGAAGTGCGTGGGAGGCAGATGACATCGTCTAAAGGACACAGTAGTGGGCAGTAGTGAGTGTGCGATAAAAAACGCATCTGATGAACCTCAAAGAATAAACAGGTAGCAAGAGGGAATGGAAAGGAGCATTCTAGAGAAGAGCCCACGTAAATGAAACGCAGAGACCCTACGCACCAACATTTTGTTGCAGCTCCCACTTATAAGAATATATTGTAGATCATACGTTGCCCTTAGGATAAAGGAAAAACGTAAGAACCTCTACTTTCTTTTAGAGGCCTTGGTTTTCAGGGGATTCAAGAAATCAGTTGGTCTGACTCAAATCCTTTTGCTCTCTTTGGGAGGCACACATCCAAAACACACACCCAGCCACTCATACCTATGCCACGACACCTCTTAAGTGTTTTGGCAGGAAGCAGTATTCTTTCTTTCAGCAGATCCCCCCAACCCACAGGACCAGATTAATGGTGGCTTAAGGGGCTGTAGCAGGAAGGGAGAGTGGGGGGGGGGGAAGTCCTGACCTTTCAGTGGTACTCCACTCTTGGAAGTAAGGGTCCCAACCAGTGTTAAGAACAGGGCCATTCTGCGGGCCGTGGACTGAATAGAACTTCAAACTCCCTTATCTCCAATAAAGCCCCACTTGGCAGTGAGGCAGCACAAAGGTTAATGAGCCCCTGTCTTTTGCCCACTGATCAAATAACACTTAGAAAACAGAGTAACTAGCATTAGACATATCTTCACTTGCTAACGCTGCTACGTAAGAAGTCAAACCTGTATTGAGCACGTTGGTGACCGCAGGCGCTGAGTTGATGGAAAGCTCAGCCAGGCTCTGCTCAGTTCCTGTAGTTCCAGGTGGTAATGAGGGTGGGGGATTCACTGAAGAGAGCTGAACCTGATTGAAAACAATGCGATATTTAAGAACTGCTGCTTCCGTGGCATTTGAAACAGTGAAATAAACAGAATAAAGCTCTCAGTAACGATCCATCCCTAAAACAGCACCATCAAATAAAAAGTCAGAAAGGGACATGCAATTTTTTCAGTACAGGGGAGGCTACAGGGAAGACTTCATGCTTGTAGGATCCACTTGGGGGTGTGTGTGTCATTTTGTTGTTGCTCTTGTTAAACAAGGAGTCCGAAAACCTTGGTGATATACTGCAAAACATCCAGAAATCTATTAGTAGATCCTGATCTCTTTGCTCCCACCCCTTTGTCAGTACACTGTGCAGCAGCTGCAGGGATGCTCTGACACAAGTGGTTAGGATCAGGGTATAAGTTACATTCCCACTCCCCAAAAGCATTCTATCTTACTTCTGTAAAGCCATCTTTGAGTGGACTAATAGATGTATTAGACAACTGTCCTGGAAGAGAAATTTTCTTTCCCTCTTCAAAAGGGCGCGTAGGTATTCGATGCAAGTATCCATATCCAATGCCACAACCTAGGCTTTTAAATCAGAAACATAAAAAGAATTAGACTACCCCAGAAACAAACAATTCATCATAGGTCTTTTGCCAAAGAGTCTCCTTTTCAGAAGTCTATTATTTTGCATTATCAGGATTCAACCAACAGTACTTTTCCTTCACTTATAAAGCTAGTATACGGCATGTATGTGCCACTTGGACATCAATGTTTCATTTTTAAAGCCTCAGTTTTGAACCTAAGCTTCCACAGCAGCTTAGAAAAGCATAAAAACAAGACAGTAGAGCTACTATTTAAAAGAAAACTGGCAGAGAAAGAGAGAAAACAACTTAGAATATTACAGGAAAGCAGCAGCTAAGGTCAACTGGGTAAATAAAAACTCTTAGCCTAAAGCTTCTCAAGTTAGGTACCATTTTAAGAGCCCTGGGGAAGAGATTCCCCATAGTTAAGGCACCCTATTTCCAGTCATCCATTGCCTAATCTCAGATGGCAGGGGAATCTGGAGAAGGGCCTCTGACACAATTCTTCACGCATAGGCAGGTTAATGGGGAAGGTGGCAATTGTTCAGGTACCCCAGGGCTTGAAGCTGTATACACTACGACCAGCAAATGTCCAAGCATCCCTTCAGTATCAGACCAGTCCTTTAATACAAGTCTAGCTGTGTGGGACTAATCCAGAAATAGTGCCTGGTGACACAGGCCGACTAATATTATACTTGAATAAAAAGTTACTTTACCTTCCATCTCCACCCCAGGAAGAGTTTGGGGTAATAACCACTTCCCGACAATTATCAGTGTCTGTGTTGTATACGTAAAGTTTTAATGGTTTGCTTTCATGGGTTTCAATAAGGGAGAATAAATCTTCAGACTGAAGGGGGGAAAAAAGGATATTTTTAAGTGACTCACAATATGCATAAGCTGGCACTTCAATAATCCAGGTTTAATACAGCCCTTTTAAGATAAGAAGTAATAAATTGTCTCCTGAAGTTCGGAACTGAACCACTTATTGCAGGAGAGGTTAGCTCATTTTATTTCAGTATAAATACGAAAATAAAGACATGGAAAGTTAAGAAGTCATAAAATGAACCTTCTTAGTAGTTTGCATTAGCTCTATCCAATTACACTGAATAGCAAATTTTGAGTTCAAGTTATGTTTATCTACACAAAAACAAAGCTCTATGATGCCTGCCACAAAGCAATTCTTTAAAACATCCTGAGTAACAAATTACTTAGGGTTAGCATAGTCCCAGTCCTGGTTCTGTAATAAATGAAATAAGCATTTACCTCATTCATGACAGTATCTGCGCCAATTATGTAGTCACTATGAGGTCTAAGACCTGCGAGTGCAGCAGGAGAATTTGGTTCAACTTCCTAGTTTCAAGACATAAAATTGAGAAGTAGTTTGACTAAGTGAGAAAAATTAAAGGCAACAACCATAGCTCCCAATCAAACACATGGTTTTGTGGTCTCCTGCTCCTTTTCCCCAGCCATCTTTCCATCGTAACTCCCTGGACAACCCCTGGCTCATAAGTTAATAATGCCCCTTTGGGCATGGGAGGGTGCAACAAAATCAACCTATGTATTAAGCGATTTTGTGCTGAAGCATTATTGTTTTATAAAATACCTTATTAAATATTCTAGAACTGCACCAGTCACAGATCTGTCCCCATTTCTCAACCGGTTAGCCAACACGACTCAACGTGTTTTCTAGAGATTTCCTTAGCAAAGGAAATATGCAAAATATAAAAAGTTATCCCAAATACAGAGAAGCAACTGAAGGCTGTGTGTGCACACAGGTACACAAAGGTGAATGCCTGTGCAATCACTGTTGCATGGGGGATCCCATATAAGGTAATAATAGACTCCATTTAATGCAATCCTGTGTTGCTGAACGCGATCTGCAGCTCCTGCACAGAAGCTTTTACCCACCAGGGCCGCAAATGGAAACCTCATTTCAGCATAGACACTATTCGTTGGACATAGACATGCATTGAACTGGGATGATAAAAATCCTGTTGGTTTTACTGGCCCAGAATTTCACTCAATGAACAAAGTGGGATAAAGGAAATGGATATGATTCAAAGAGAATTATTCCTATATCAACCACTAAAGCAGGTGAAACCTGCATGAAATTTCAAATTAATTTGGGGTAGGCATGGGGAAACTTCAGCCCGCCAGCTTCTTCTCCAGGCCCAGCCCTCTCACCTTTGATCAACAGCTGATCAGATATATTTTTCCTGCTCAGCACTGAGAAATAACCCCTCTTCAGCTGATCTGCATGGATCAACTGGAAGGAGGGAGTTTAGAAGGGTATGTGTGTCTCCACATGCATACGAGAGAGAGGGGGAGAGAGAGAGAACGAACGAGAACATATGGCATGGATGGTGTATGTGCATTTGGTGAACTGTGTGTGAGAATGAGATGGCCATACCCATTCAGGCTGTGGTCATGCCCAATGCTGGCATGTGGCCCCTGGGATATTTCCTGGTGGCAATCTGGTCCTTAGACTGAAAAAGGCTCCCAAGCCCTGATTTGGGGCTTGTATAAGATATGCTCCAACTGGATCGCTCCAATCCCAACCCTGTGCAAATCGTCCCAATTAAGGCAGAAGGAGTTGCGCACCCAGATCTATAGCAAATTATTTTCTCCACTAAGAAAACCCTTTGGAAGTTTCCACTTACCAGAACATGCCAGACATTCTCATTGGCCCCATCAAAACTGCAAAAACGAATGCTCACTCCCAGCAGGCCTTGCCCACCCCACATGTTGCTGGGCGTTACTGATGTCTCTCGGAGCTCCAAAGTTTTGCTGCTGTAAACCAGCATCTTGACAGGCTTTTCCACATTTGCTTTCAACAGGTCCTTGAGTGTGTCATTGTCTTTATTCTAGGAAAGGTGTAGAGGCATTGTTTTCAGAGTTCATTTGCAATTTTGTTCACCACTGCAGTAGCTTATACGCATTTCAAAGCCGTTTATAGACAAATGAGAGATGAAATCTGAACTGGATTTTTTTCATACACACTAGAAGTCAAGACTAACTATTTAGGTATAAGAATCCCTACTTACTAAAGCAGTGTGCCAACTAATAAACTAGCACAATGTCATCAAACATGATGATATGTTTGTGCAACTGGAACATGCTGTAATACCTCAGGAAACATGGTAGCGCAAATGGTTAGAACTGAAATGTCAGGTCATTTTTGCATGCTTTATAGTTAACGGAATTTGGAACCAGGAACATGTCATATAGTCCTCGCAAGGTGCCCAGTGCAAAAGGTTAGAATGTTACAAGTATTAAGCACCCACATTAAAAAACGCACACCAATACTTATAGTTAAGAGGCCTTTTCATGTATTTCAGTCTCCTTAATATTTTTAAATTCCAGCTTTCAACTTCATGTTCTGAGCTTGACCCAGAAAAAATACCACAAAAGTTGAATTTAAGACAACAAAAATATTAGAGTGGATCTAGACTAAGTTAGTTGAACTCCCACTGATTTCAATGGGAACCAAGGGCAACTTAGTGTGGATCTAACATTTCCCCCCCCCCCCCCCAGTTTTCAAGGTGGATATTAGTGTATCTGTATGGTTTACATTAAAGATGGTGGAATATCATATATTCAAAAGAGAAAGAGGCCAACTTGAATGTCTGATACCTCCCAAGACACTCTTAGTTTTACATTCCTTAAAGAAGGATGGTGTCCTAGGTAACACTGCAAATAATATTCCATCCATCTCTGTTCTGCTGACATAGATTTCCCCCCTACCAACTATGCCCAATATCCTTCACCTCAACTTCCCTGCTTCTTCATCCATCTTTCACAGATACAGGGGAAATTAACCTGGGTACTTCTGTTCTGAACTTCTCTCTCTCAAAAGCACGGAAAAATCCAGACGGGCCATGGCCTTGTAATCATCCCTCTCCACTTTGGCCTAACATACTCATGCAATAGATGCTAGGGCAGGACCACAGCTGAACACAGAGACCAATCATTTCTTCTTTCAGCACTGATCCATCAGCAGAAATCTCATGTCTGAGGAATCTATGCCTGAAGTGGCACTTTTCCTTTGGCTACTCAAAATAGCCATGGAGAGACTAAAACAGCTAATGTAATTTGCACCTCTCTCAAAATATTTCTGAGCAGATCATGACCCTCTTTTTAATTGTGAAAAGAGAATCTCCCCCCACCCCCTGGGCAGGTCTAAATCCAGCATGACATCATTGTAGAAATCTAATTTTAAAATATGTTAGCAATCATATGTGAATACTAGGCTGTAAATTTAAGAGATTTAAATTTTGGTTCTCAGACACCCATCTCAAAAGTCTGACACCCACAAAACCTTTCAGGAATTAACTTACCAGTCTTGAATTGTTAATAGAAACAATAAAGTCAAAGAATGGCTCTAATCCAGCTCTATGTCCTGGTGAATTTTCTTGCACCTATAAGAACAAACATTGCATGAAAAATTAGGGAGATGATACAATGGGTTTGATAACTTATGCTTAGTCTAAAATTCCCACACACGGGTCCATAACTGCAGTCAAAGACACCAGTATATGACAAGAGAAATAAACTTTTAAAGAGCCAATGGCAACAAAGGAATACATATTTCAAAATGGTAGCAGGTTGAATCTTGTGCTGGGAGTTATTGCTGAGTAAGGGGGGGAAAGGTTGCTACAAATACAGACGTCTGCCACTCTTCCCCTTTTAAAATTGTCTTTATAGGCAGGCAGTAAAAACAGGATATACTTTGCCTCAAGGAAGGAGGAAACAAGAAATCTAGCTTTTGCTGGCACCTAGGAAACGATTGGTTACCAAGCCCTGCCAAAATTTGTAGATCCCTATTGGCATCAGACTAATTTCAGTAAATCCAACCAGCCACACTGGAGATAGCAGCTCATGTACTATGGCCTTTGAAATCCAGTTCTCACTGAACTGGTTTGCACAGAATACTAACTTATGGTTTACTTAACCCATGGTTTTTTTCCCCTAACAAGAGTTTGTCTAGGAAGTGATTGAACGAACCCTGCTTTGTTTTCTCAATCCCTGAGTTGTTTGTCTACCTTCTCCTTTACCCACTTCCTCCATCACAAATGCCTTTACAGCACTATAGAGTTTCTGGGTTGTTTGTGCTTAACGAACCATGGTTTGTTAGTGCAGCTGTGTTGGCACATCATAACAACCCAGAATTCAACACTCATTGGTAAAATAAACCATGGGTTAGCATTATGTGCAAATCAAGTCATTGACTGGGATCAGACAACACGATAACTCACACTCAAGGGTTGAGTATGAGTTCAGTGTGGGTTGTCAAGGGTTGAGTATGAGTTCAGTGTGGGTTGTTGAAATGTGGGTTATCTTATTGACACTGTTCAGACGACACACTAAACCATGGTGGTTAAGCATTTTAAGCTAAACCTTACAGCTTAGCATGATGTGTGAACCATTCCTAACCATGCTGGCTACATAATCACAGTTTAAACTTGCCCACTAACCATTTCCTGCAAAACGGTCTAGTGGCTTAACCATGGCTTAGCGTGTTGTCTGAACAGGCCCATTGTCTGAACCCAGCCACTCTAACAACTCATGGTTTGTTAACCACAAGCAACCCCTGAAGAGAACCCATGGTTTGCTGTTGGGTTGTGAACTGTGGATTGTTTACCATGACTTATTGCGGCTGGGTTCAAGCAACACAATAACCCATATTTCAACAACAACCCATGGTTCAACGACTCCCTTGAGGGAGGGTTATTGTGTTGTCTGAACCTAGCCTATAATGAGCCTCTTCCTTCATCCTATACAACATCTTGCCCTGTGAAAAATATTTCTACTATTGTGAATTCAAGTAATGCAAACGTAGCATATAAAAGTTAGGCATGGTGTATGCCGACAGCCACACTACAGATTGCAGAAACCGTTCTATCCCATAACATTTCAATTTTATCTGGAATAGATAGTTGTAATAGCACAGGAACTAGAGGTGATCTGGGGTGGTGGTTGTTCAGGGACTAGGAAGTAGGATAATCAAGAGCAAAGATAGGCCTAAATAATTTCTGGTGCTGGCTTCTAGCTGACTTGTGCATGTCAAGAGAGATTTTATAGTATTAGTTTAGTGAAGCAGTAGCAATTCCAGAGACAAGACTGAGAACAGTTTGGCAAAATACTGAACTTAATTAGGGCTGAACCTCTATGTCAAGTGAATGTTTGCTGAAAGATGAACAAAAGGTTAACTTTTCTGCTCTGGTTTGTGTGCCCTTGCTCAGAAATTGTCAGTCAAATTTGATTGTCTGCATTATAGCACCACTCGTAGTAGGAAGGAGGACTTTAGGGGAAAGCGCTATTTTGATTTTAAAAGGGGGCTGAATCTGAAGCCAATCAGAGATGAAAAGAGATTCTCAATGGGACACAACAGTGACCTGTATGCCAGGCATGCGGAATGGGGCCACGGTGTTCCTGAGCACATGCTGAGGGTGCAACTTTTCTTTGCAGTGCCACCTCCCCCATGAAAGAATCTCCCCAAAAGATTTCTAAGGGGGAATTGTTCACAAAATGCACCCTTCCATTTTGGGTCAGTTCTACTCCCAATATTTATTGCGCAGCATCAAGCAGTTCATTCATACACGCTTCTACCTGGGAACATGGGAAGAGCAGTAGCTCATGCACAGCTGCATCTAAGCCATTGTGCAGACGCCCCTTCACAGTTAATGCCTTGCCAAAGTGACAGGTGCTTGCTCACAATAGCTCTCACTTATATTTCAGACACTACATCTTTTTTATTGCACAGAGAAGTATTTCTGCTGAATATCTGACGAGAGCATCTTCCGCAATTTTTTTTTTTAAAGCATGTTGCTCGGAGACAGCTTAAACAACCCGTCTGTGACTAAACAATAAAGCTTGCATTGCTACAGAAAAACCCAAATTCTGAACCAAGAAAAACTGAATTCTGTGACCTGTATTTCCTCAATGCATAATTTATTCTGTTTCAACTAGTCATAAGGGGAACCAAAGAGCTACATGGGGCAATATTAATTCTGCTCAGTCTCTTCTCTGGGTCCTGAAATTTCCTCAGACATATTCAAGCCTATCAACATAAGGGCCAGGAACTTAAACACACACAAATCCTACAATATTTTTTTTTAATGATGATCTCTTTTTTAAAATACAACCACTCCCAAATCTTCATTAGTAGTTTTTACATACATCCTGATCATTAGAAAACTCTTGCGTGCTTCTCAGAAAACTTACTCTTAACTTGAACAAAGCAAACAGTAAAATATCTTCAACCGATGGTCAGGAGAGCACGCCAAATTAAAGTATATATGTAGCAGGCATCTTTAGCCTAATTACATGCGCAGCAATCATATCTAAACCCTTAATTCATAAATTATCAAGTAGATTATTCCTCCTTCTGCAGTAGCATACAGACAAACCTCAGAAATATAAAGTTTTGTAGGGCAAAGGCTTGGAGCAGCATAAATAACTACCAGGATCTTTACCATACAGCTAGCTAACTTTTCACATCTGCTTTAAAGTTTAGGAGTCAACAAGTATACCTTCAACAAGATGATTCAGTCTATCCCCAGTCCCTTACTGATATTAAGAGCCATGGCCATATATTTGGAAAGGCAGGATAGAAAACCTTTTAATAAATAAAAGGGAATGTTCCTGTTTAAGGGTCCAGCCACCCTGGAACAGGAACCTTGTAGTGTCATGTAGGCCTCTTGGAAAGACAAGGGAGTTTCAGGAGGGAAGGAAAAAGATATACTTTTCTCCCTCTGCTGTCCTATATAGAACTTATTGCTATATAGCAGAGTAAGGGGGTGTCTGGGGAGTGGTAACGGAAAAATGTGTCCTTTTCCCTTTCCTTTCTCTTGAAACATTTCTGTATACAGCAGGGAGGCAAGGTGCTTTTTCCAAGTCATGTTACACATCCCCTAATATCCCCACTAGGACACTTAATGGGTGGGTTGACATGATCAAGCTTATGAGCAAGGGTCTGGCTGTGGAACACCACAGCAAACCATAGTGGCTGAAAGTCATCCTGAAAATCAGGTCATGGATTATAAGTTGTTAAGGCGTTGGACAGTAAAATTCCCCTCCCCACTTCCAGTTTTCTCTTCTTACCCTCTATCTTCCAAATTACATACATCCTGAAAATTCACAGGTACCTGTCAGGATATTTTTGGGCTTTTAAATTGTTTGTTTTAAGTTTACAAACTCATACTTCTGTATACATAGGAAGTCCCCGCCCCCAATTAAGGAGAAGCCACTACCTTGTTCTGGGATGGTCTTAATTAATTTCCAAACTGATAAGCACTCAACTAGGTTTACGGTTAGAGGAAATGGTGGCATGGTGTACCTTAATGTAGCTTAACAACTAAGGTGTACCTTAATGCAAGGCTTCCGGTGTTTATTAAGCCAGTGCTTCTGTTATGTTTCAACTGGGAAAGTGCAATTCAATGTGGTTTGAGCCTAGATTACACAAGCAGTTCAGTAACTTAACTGGACTTATTTGCAAGTCTGTCTTAAAGGCATTTTCTCAGAAGGCAGACTAATTAATTTCAAAATTGCAAAGTTACAGTTTTAGATGGCTAACTGCAAGCATCAAGAGTGTGAAAAACTAGGGCTTAATTCAACTAGCTGGAATTACTATTGCACAGCACCTTGAAACAGCAAAGTTTAAAAGGGTTTTTACACAGAAGCTTGCGAAGTGTCAACCAGTTTATCAGCTGCAAAATGCTGAAATAGAGATTTTTTTTGCAATTCAGTAGAGACCCAATACAATAAAATGTTTCAGCATACTATCTGCATTAAAGGCAATTCTTCAGTTTGCTCTATTAAAATTGATTGTGCTTCTGTCTGATATTTTATATTAAATAGTACAGATTTCCATTGAACTTCCTTCAGACACAACCTATTTTTCAGGAGAAAGAGCTTTGTAAGTGAATTGAACCAATGGTTAAAAATAAATAAATCACCTATATCACCTATACTGAGCAGTGATTCTTTTCCCCAAGTACAGATAGTCAATTGTTTCAGGTTATTTTATAACCATTCATTCTAGACTAGCTGTAATAGAACAGGTGATAAGAAAAAATAAAATTAAAAAACTCTTACGTTGATGTGCTTATTTCTAAATCTCCCCAGTATGAAGAAAATTATTCAACATGCAAATAGTTTTAGCCAGTGTATTTTTCCTACTGTAAATAATGAGAAGATCAATACCAAATGCACATATTAATTTTTAACTAACATAATGAGCAAATTATTATGAGGACATCAGGCTGTTTTACAATTCTATTTGCGGAATACAGAACACATATAAATCATCATCAACATCATCATCATCATTTATTTTTTACCCGCCTCTCCACTTGGATCGAGGTGGGGAACAGCAATGAATATAAAACACATTCAAACTGATTAAAAACACAGCATACATGATTAAAACATGTATTTGTGAACCGCCCAGAGAGCTCCAGCTATTGGGTGGTATAAAAATGTAATAAATAAATAAATAAAACATCCTAAAAACATTCTAACATTGTATATCATACTTTCAGTAGTCATACAGCTTGAGATGTCATACAGCTAAATATTCTGCAACCACCTACTCCAGATCAGTTCCCATTGAGGTCAACATAATTCTTCCCCCCTGCTTTCTTTACCTTGCCTAATAAAACATCTTGCAATGTTCAAGTTCAGGCTTTGGAGGACCTCCAGGAAAAATTCTTATATATATATGTCCTCAGTGATCTATGGCTGTAAAGGAGGAAATTAGCAACTTGTTCAAAAGGAAGCTGGGACACAAATGATAGTATGGATGGAACTCTATCCCATCAATTCTACTGAACTCTATCCCACCAATTCATAATAGCAGCTTGATACACTATCCTTATGAGTGCCAGTGTAAAAACTGAAGCTACTGGACCAAGTTAAGATGAGAAGGAAAAGTAGAGTGAATTGATGGCATTAACTATCAATTAACCAACAATCTCATTCAGCAACCTAACAAATATCTAACAATGAACGCTGAACTGCAAAGTATTACAGTGATTACAAGTAACCGCCTTTCACTACCTTTTAGTACCTGACTGTCCTGTATATACCAGCAGTTAAGTGCAGGCAGACGAATCCCTTCCAAGTTCTACCAAGATATCAACATTTCAGTCAGTGAAACCAAGCAAAGGTCCATTCAGTTACTGTCAACTTCCAACCAAAACGCACTGACAAGGAAAAAATCTCAGCATCAGGTAAAACAAATTAAGCCTATTGTCAGAGGCCCAACCAACGTTAGTTGAGGATAGACCAAGTTCCAAAACATGTTCAAATGTTGTGTCCTCCGCATGCCCCAGAAATCACAAGGTGGTAGCTGGCTAATGAATCCACATGAAGATTTCTTAAGCAAGACTGGGACAACAGCAGTTTGGTGAACATCCAACATCTTATTCAAAAGGAGGTGTTGACAATCAAAACCCAAAATGTCAGACACAGCATCAACTCATAATTTACTGTCCACATTTTAACACACATCTTCACATTGGGGAACAGTATCTGTACAAATACAACAAGCAGGGATAAAAAAAAATCTGGGTCCTGCAAAATCTTGCAATAAAGTGCATTTAGCTTTGGTATATGAATTAAAGAAAACAAGAAATGAACTGCATAAAGCCTTCTTGTTTAACAGCAGAAAAAGTGACTAAGAACAACTTGAACAAAAAATATCCATAACAAAATTATATCAGATGACTATCAGAAGTACTATAAATAATATTTTGCTAAAATAATGCATTATAAAGTATGAAGCTCAACAAAGAATTATAACCAACAAGATTCAAACATCATATTTAGATTGCTTCTTACTATCTCAAGGGTTCAAAGGCAAAGTTATAAGAGATATTTCTAACACTTTAGATTGCAATATGGATTAGGTAGTAACATAAGAGGCTTGGCTTTGGAGTTCATAGTTAAGTATATGAACCTAGGGTATCCTACCCACTATATCACATTGGACCTGTTTGCACCTCATGACAAGCCATTGTGGATTAATTCACCTGCACTAGCTGTCATTTTGCATATACAAGGGATGGCATGTGTGTGTGACTTGTCATGTTGTGTGAACCTAGTGAGGATGGGTTGTTGGACATGACTACTAAATCATCCACAACTCTAAAATGGCCCATGGGTCCATGCGAACCCAATCACATACTTGACATCTATTGTGACGAAGGTTTCCACTACAGATTCTTAGGTATTAATTTTCTATAAAACAAATCTTTACTACTTGAAAAAACTATTTCAGTCACTCTGTGTTCATTAACATACAATTTAGATGGAAATGGATCTGGAGGGGGGGGGGAAATGACCCCGCTCAAATACATTCAAGAAATCACTGCTGTAATTAAGAAGCAGCTTTCAAAACTCTGACTCAATGCTGAGCCACAGTTTCTTTTGACAAATTACAGGCTTTGAGGTGTCTAAACTCTTAAAAAACTAAGCAAAACAGGAAAAGTGAAGCCCACACGTTGTTGAAAGTTTATTCTATTCCCTCCCTTATAATATTATATAAGGTATTAAGAATATACATGTTGTACATTTGCTTTACTGATACTGTTTTCAATTTTATTTTGCTTATTTTTTAGATTCTTTCTTTGATGTTATATTGTTACCTGTCTTGGTTGTCTTCAAAAGGAAGTTGAGGTATAAACTGACTGAAGTAAATACAACAAGGGAGCAATCCTATGTGTCCCCGTCCCCCCAGACCGCATTTGGTGGATATAGGATTGTTTGGTTTCCGGGTGCAACCTCCCAGCCCAGAAACCTCACTCTCCACCCACTATCCCTCATTGCCAGCACGTTTCTGGCTATGTCTCCACATTCAGAAATAAAGTGTGGAGATAGGAAAAGGGGGTGTTCCTGGGGGCAGAGAGGAGACTGGGGCGGCAGCCATAAGTCATTTCCTATGGCTGACCCAGCCTCCTCTCTCCCTCTCAAACGCTGCTGTTAGATGGACAAAATCACCTGTCTAGCAAAAATGCAGGGTGGTTAAAGTGAGGAAGCAAAGACTGCCTCTGCACTCAGCCGCCTGGCAATGTCTGCCAATTATCTTCATAGGATTGTGCCCCAAATATTCTTTCTATAGTACTAAGACATTCCTTTAAATTTGTTCCAGTTTTTCAACACACTTCTTTTCTGAAACTGAGGACACTCTTATATGAAACTCAGGAAATTATTATTTATTTATATCCTGCCTTTTTCCCAGTACTGGGACTCA
Organism: Elgaria multicarinata webbii; assembly: GCF_023053635.1. Classification (NCBI taxonomy): domain Eukaryota; kingdom Metazoa; phylum Chordata; class Lepidosauria; order Squamata; family Anguidae; genus Elgaria; species Elgaria multicarinata. The sequence continues at coordinate 43,197,511 of NC_086172.1, forward strand.
AGGCGGTTTACAAGATTAAAACACGTACAATTAAAACATATAAATTACAAAAGTTAAAATAGAATTAAACCTACAGTAAATTTTAAAAACATGTTTTTAAAAAATTAAAAACTGTAACAGGTTAAAAGGGAGGGGGATCCAATACTTTACACGGGTCCAGTATAATTCCAAAAATCTGTTGAAACAAAATTTTTTTTGCCTGCCTCTGAAACTGTAGCACAGAGGAAGCCAGCCTAGCCTCCCTGGGAAGGGAGTTCCAGAGCCTTGGAGCAGCCACCGAGAAGGCCCTCTCCTACGTACCCATCAGCATGCTCTTGGGCTTATAGCCATGTCTGAAAACGTTCTGGCGCACAAAAATAAAACTCTATGTATGCACTACACAAAGTTGCTATATAACTTCATACACAAAGTAGAAGCTGACAGCAAGCAACTTTCTCTGAGGCGATTGCTTTGAAGTTAAATGAAGTTGCTATAGATGACAGTGTGATTAGTTTACCTGGTATTTATTAGGTCTGGAACAACGTATTTTATATTTCTTGCCCCAAGCCCCTGAAAAAGCAAGTTACAGAAGATTCCTATCTCCCTTTCAACTAGTCACACTGACACAGGAATTATTTCAATCAAATGAAGAATAATCCCAGGATCAAAACCTAAAAAACGGGATCTATAAACAAACTTCACTCAAGTGTAAGTTTTCACACAGAGCTGAAATCAGCATCATTTCCTACTTTAGGAAATGATGCTTTGAACAAAGTGTATTGAAAATGTTCAATACACTTTGTTCAAAATGTTTTGAACAAAGTGTAATGAAAATTATTCAGATAACTCAACCAGACAATAAATTTCTTTTAGGATTCCATTGTTTATAAGAGAACATACTGAGATCAAAATGTAACCCAAAAATTATGAACATTGTTTTGGCAATTATATCCAAGTTAATCAAAATTTCAACTTTCAGGAAAAATGAAGTTAGAAACCTCCACTGTTGACTTTTCTAAAAATTGAGAAGCACTCTTTAATAATACAATGACAGATATGAAGTGACAGTATTCCTTACTTTACACTACAATAGGATGCTTGTATTGGTTTATTATATAATAGCTCACCTTTAGAAGTTACTTAAAATGGTAGATGCTCCTTAAAACAAGGAAGGCACACTGCACTGGTTGCTGCAGAAACGGCTAAGTCATGGTATCAGCCTTCTCCAACCTGGCACTCTCCAGATTGTTTGGACTGCAACTCCTATAATTCCCAGCCAGCATGGGCCATGCTAGCTGAGAATGATGGGAGTTGCAGTCCAACCTATCTGGAGGGCACCAACCAGAGTTTTTTCACATGAACTCAAATCAAGGTCGCTTACACTTCAAACATCACCTCTTTCGACCATTTTGCATTTCACTAAGGGACAGCTTAACACTGTGGTGCAGGGGTAAGCGATTTTCTTGGGCCAAGAGCACATTTGACACCAGCACAAAATTGCTGCCATGGAAGGCATGGCAATTGGACAAGTAACCTGCCCCAAAGACTGAGTACAAGGCAGGGTTGGGATCAGAGCCCCAACACAGTAACCAACTACTTTGAACTCACAGCTTTCGGTTTTTAGCACTAACAGAAACCTATTTCATGGCAATCCCAGCAGCAGGTAAAGAAATGTGTTAAGTGAAATAATAAAAAAAGTGGGAAGGATAGGGCATCTTGTTGGGTGCCAAGAAAAGTGTCCAGCGGTACATTTGTGTTCACAGGCACCACACTGCTTATCCACACTGTGGTGGGAGAGTAAGTGTGAAGCATAAATACACCTGTCACGTGGGGCTGCTGCCCACCCAACCCAAAGCAGTACACTCAATACAGGGACCAGGGGCAGGCAGAAGGGATGACATCGAGGAGGCTCTGGACCAGGCAAGCTGCCAAAAGGCCACAGCTTCCTTTTCAACTGACAATTTGCAAAGGACACGTCCCTTTTCATCCCCATAGCTCTGGCAAGGCTTTGGCAGAAGAGTTTTCTCGAGGGTGGCTGGGTGGGAAGGAAGGAAGCAACGAAGGCAAGGAAGCATCCCGCTTCACCGCTCCCTAGGACACACGAAAGCGACCCTGCACGCACACGCACTCGCGTTTCTTCTTCCCACGACCAACCAGCCAGGCCCCAAACCCAGCCGCGTCCGACTCTCCCTCAAAGCGCGCAGCCCCTTCTCGCACAAGCATGAGTCCCCGTGTACACCCCTTGCCCCCGGCTCCGACTCAGCTGCTTACTCGCAGGACGTGATAGCCTTCGGTGCCCCCGCCGGGGATCTCCACGCTCTGCGACGAGCCCATGGCTCAGGCCCAGCGGTGGCGGTGGCGGCGGCGGCGGCGGCGGCAGCTTCTCGCGCGCGCGCACCCGAACACACGCACACACGCGCGCGCGCGCACCCCGCCCTCGCCCTCGCCCTCGCCTTCCTCCTCAGCGCCGCCACACTAAGGACGTGGCACTCCGTCGGGTCCGGGCGCCCGGTGCGCAGGAAGCTAGGAAACAGAAGGGCCTCCGTGGCTGGCAACCCGCCCGACAGCGCCACCTGCTGGGCCAAGGCCACGATGGCAAACGAAAGAGAGGAAGGAAGACAGCCTCGCGCGCACCGACTTGTGGGACGGTTGAATAAGGCGGAAGGAGAATCAGCTTTTAAAACACACACACACACACACACACACACACACACAGACAAAAACACACACGTGCGCGCGCACATACATGCATAGCAACGCGTGGCGGACGTTTCTACGGTAGCCCGTGCGGGACTAAGTGTCGGAGCGTCGCGTCGCACGGCTCCGCTTGTGGAGTGGTGTGTGCTGCTACCTGGCGGTGCAAGAGGGGAAAGGGCTTCGTTGAAGGAAGGTTCCGCGGTAATGACTGGGCAGCGGCGTCCACCGTAATTACTCCTCCCGCAGCGCAGAATCTATCCTTTAAAAAAAGAAAGAAAGAAAAAAAGGTCTGAGCAAAATCTTCACTCAGAAAACAATGCAAAACAAACAGCAAGACAGCCCAAGCCAAACTTAGAAGAACATACGGCACATCTGCCTTCCCCAACCTGGTGCCCTCCAGATGTTTTGGACTTAAACGCCCATCTGCCCCAGCCAACATGGCCAATAATCAGGAATGCTCGGAGTTGTAGTTCAAAGTATCTGGAGGGCACCAGGTGGAGGAAGGCTCTTATCTATCAAAAGAGGTTGCACTACCAGCATTTCAATCCCAGCCATGCCCTTTGCATGTGTGCAGTTAGGCTGGTGTCCACATGAGAGAGCCTTTTCTGCAGTGGCCCCACACCTCTGGATTAAGCTGCCATGGGGGAGAGGGTCTGCCAGGCCCATCATCTCAGGATTTTAAGATGTCTCTGAAAACCTACTGCTTTCCCCTGGCTTTCCCCTAATTATGTTTTAGTAGACTGGGTTGTAGCTGCAGTTACCTGCTGCTTTCTTTTATGCTGGTGTCTGTTTTTTTAAAAAATGTTTGCTGCTGTTGCTCTTTTTACTATTTATATCACATCTGTTTTTATTATTTAAGTTTCATTGTTGTATACCGCCTTGGGAGGGCTTTTGCCCTGAAAGGCGTCCAAGGAATATTTCAAGTAAATAAATAAAAGTCCCATTGAGTTCAATGAGGCTTACTCTCAGGTAAATATTGCAGGATTGTAGCTAAAGTACACCACTTATTTGTAAGTAAGGACTAAAACAGACATTACTTTAAAGTACTGTTTCATTTTTACTCTAGAGTAGGTGTAGGGCCCCAATTTGGATCAGGACACTAGGGGTGGGTGGGTTTAGTCTCCAATACCCCTGCTATGGACCAGTATGGATAATCACTGGGGGCACTAGTGATTAGGTCACTGTTGATTGCCGCGGTGGGTTGGGGATCATAAGAACATAAGAAAAGCCCAGCTGGATTAGACCAAGGGTCCATCCAGCCCAACACTGTTCACACAGTGATCAACCAGCAGCTGCCTGTGGGAACATGAGTGCAATATCACGCTCCTGCTTGTGCTCCCCAGTAAGTGGTGAACATAGGCATATTGCCTCTGACCATCGGAACTAGTAGCCATTGTTAGCTTTATCTTCCATGAATTTTATCGAAGGGTCTGGGAGAAGCTTTAACCTCGCCCCCCTACCAACGATGTTAAAGTCCTGCTAATATTCACTGGGCGGAGAGAGGCTTTAACCTTGCTGTCCTTCCAACAATCCTGCGGGGTAAGAAGACATGCCGTAATGACTCTCTGGGCATCCTCTTCCCCAGCGTCACTCTAGGCAACGCTGGCGGGCCCTGTTTTCCTGAAGAACCGGGCTCCTGAGAGCCTGCCTAACAGTTGCCCAACTTCCAGTTCAGCTTGGAACAGACTGTATGGGGATGGCTTTCGTCATGCACCCTGCTCTGCCTCATATTAGTGTTCAATGCTTGATATCTATTAAGGCATATGGTTTTATTAATGTAATCTGCTCTGAGACTCTTAGTTGAAGAGTGGCTAAAAATATAAAAATATTAGGGTTTGAGACTCTAGGGGAAAGGGGAGCTGCTCATTTACTGACTTAGTGCTGTTTAGAGAGAGACATTATGGCAATTGCTCTAGTAAATAATTTGTATAAGGGCTACAGGGAAGCATCCCAATTTTCTGGAGCTAAGATGGGAATAAAAATGCATGTGCTTGCTAATATAAAAATTGGTGTTACATTAATTTTACTCCACTTATTTTATAAAAACAGATGGAGGAAAATTAATGTATGAATAGGGTGACCATATGAAAAGAAGAACAGGGCTCCATTATCTTTAACAGTTGTATTGAAAGGGGAATTTCAGGTGTCATTTGTATGCATGTAGCACCTGGTGAAATTCCCTCTTCATCACAACAGTTAAAGCTGCAGGAACTATACTAGAGTGACCAGATACAAAAGAGGGCAGGGCTCCTGCTGCGTTAGCTGTTGTGATGAAGAGGGAATTTCACCAGGTGCTGCATGCATACAAATGACACCTGCTGAAATTCCTTTTTCTATACAACTGTTAAAGATACAGGAGCCCTGCTCTCCTTTTCATATGGTCACCATATATATGAGGACCCAATACAGAACAACCACTGAATTAAAGTTCTTTGTTATCTCTGGTGAGTTAATATACTATGTGTAGGGGTCGTTGTAAAAATAGAAGTGTTTGTGAAAATTATTTGTTTATTTATTATTAAGGTGTGTACCCTGCCCTTCAACGCCATTGTCAGGATGGCTTACAATAAAAAATAAGAGGTCATTAAGAATGCAATCCTAGATCTACTTACCTGGGAGTATGCCCCATTGGACTCAATGGGACTTCTGAGTAGACATGGATAGGATTGCACGGTAAAATAAAAATGAGTTAAAAAGTGGCGTAAAATAATATAAGTAAAAAAGAGAAAATGTATTTTATTTTATTAAATCAAAACACTGGTGGAATTACATAGGTTGGATGTCATTAATCTTCTCATGCTTGTGACTGTTAAGTGCAGCTCAAACATTTTAAAATCTAAAATTGGTTGAATGATAAACACCCAAATCAATAATGACAGTTCAAGCCAGTGTTGCCAAAGGAAAACTTCTGTTGAAACTAATGCAAGATTCTTCCAGATGGGACTTTTATTGTGCAATCTTCCTGCCTCATTCACAGAATTTTACATCATCATCTTTCATTTGTTGCTGTCCCATATTTTCCCACTGCTCTTTCCATCTTTTTTCTTTCTACAATAGACAAAATAGCTGCACAACGTTTTTGGATTGGTAGCACTGGGAGTTGTCTGTCTAGTAGCACCCACAGTCTGAGATGGAAAAAGGCCACAGAATAATGCATTACATGTGAATACTATATGGAGCTTTGCTTCTAAGACCTGAAGATCAGTCCTATGAGCCTTTCTTATAAAAGACCTTACATAACTCAAAACATATGCAATGGTAATACATTTCTGGAATGATGTATCTTTCCTAAGCCAGCCACCAGCTACAGTCAGCAAGAATTCCCCTGGGGTAATGCTGCCTTTGTTGGAGAGAACCCATTTCCTAGACTTTCCTTTTTTACAAGTAAATTAACAAGGATGGAATTGTGTTGGTTCAGCTTTTGCCAGTAGCAAAGCCAAGCTGCCTAGCGAGAGAAAGCCCCAGTCAAGGAGCCATAAATAAAACTCTTGAATGTGTTTTAGACCAGACAAGTACATGCAAGTGACAATGCCATTTGCCCTCCAGATTACACACAGCCAAATGACTATGGAGCTGATAAACGTTATTAATGGCAGGTATCTTCGCCTACCCACACACCAAAATTTACTATGGGTCAGATGTAATTACTACTAATGCATTTCCCTGAAGGTATATTAAATCCTCACCTAAGCCTGTTGTACATCTCATTATTTATAAAGCCATATTTTATCAAGATGTTCTATATTACAAGCTTTGCTTTAGACTGAAACTTAACAAAACAATTTTACCGCTGTTTCTAAACATTGTTAAATGTAGCCTGATTGGGGAGCGGGGAGTTCACCTGCCTAGGCTTCTTTGGTATATTGCTTTCTGTTCCAAATCAGGTACTATCAGTATCAACTGGCAAACAAGACTGGGGATGAGGTGTTTCATTCTGTTTCATTACTGTTCCTCAGCAGATTATGTAGTTAGGAGGAAAGGAGAAAACAGAGTAGCCTTCCTTGACTTCGTGCCCTCTGGATGTTTTGGACTGCAACTCCCATAACCCCCAGACAGCATGCTGAATGATAATGGGTCTTGTAATCCAACACATTTCAGCAGGCGTTGGAAGGCTTACTTGGAACATATACAGGCAATTATGTTTGCAGTTTAAGGGAAGTCACTTCTCCCTTAATGGTGTTAGTCCTAATCTTGCAATGGTAATGTGATCTCACTGGACATACATAATGGGGTTTAGAGAAGCCGTTAAGGATAGACTTGGGAAGACCACAAAGTCTGTCATGTGTTGGGTAGGGCTGGGCTAGGAGGGGTTTAATATTGGTTAAAAATGGGGCACAGTGCGACAAATGGCCTTTAAAAAGGCCTTAAAAGTGTAACATACTTTATGGATGATCCCTTGCAATATTTATGCGAGGAAGACTCTTGTTTGTCTGTTCGAAACATTGATATCTCTCCTATCCATCCTGTCAACAGGGATGCCCAAGGTGGCTAACAGCCCAGTTTAAAAAACAATATATTTTTCATTTTTGAACTATGTTGTTCATACATCCCAGACACAAGCCCCTCCAGATCATTATATGATTTTGCTGACCTATTAAGAGAAAATAATTTTAGCTTGAAGGTTTTGCAATTCTCTACTCTGGGCATCCTAACTGAATTGGCTGTGTTGGACTGTTTTCTTTAACTTTTTTCAAGGTTATGTTTGGCCCATGTTCATTGCACTGAAAAAAATTATATAAAAATAGTTAAAAACACATCCCTCCATATATCTATATCTGAGACAAGTAAAAAGGCTAGAGGATTTTTTTTTAAAAATAGCGCTCATAAGAACAGAAGAGCCATGCTGGATCAGACCAAGAGGGGATCTACACAGCGTCCTGAAGGCGCTTGCGTGCGCCTCCAGTGCGCCCCGAAACTCCTTGTGTAGATCCTGCCTACCTGGCCAGAAGAGGCGGAGGCGGCGGCCCCGCATCGCCCCTCGCGGGGATGGGGCAAAAAGTTCCCAGGGCTCCTGTCAGATGCGAGGAGGAACGGCTCCGAGTGAGTGACACTGTTGGTGCCTAGAGCGTCCTTGCCACCGTTGCCCACCTCCCCGCCGGCCTCCTGCTGCCGGCAAAAGAGCCACCCGGGTCGGAGAGCTCGGCGGAAGAAGCCTCCTCCGCCTCTTTTGGCCAGGTAGGCAGGATCTACACAAGGAGTTTCGGGGTGCACTGGAGGCGCACACAAGCGCCTTCAGGACGCTGTGTAGATCCCCTCCATGAGTCCATCTACTCCAGCATTCTGTTCACACAGTTACTAATCAGTTGCCCATGGGAAACCCACAAGTAGGACATAAGTGCAATAATCTCCTTCTGCTCATGTTCCCCAGTGACTGGTATACACAGTCATGTTGCCTCTGATAATGGAGGTAGTCTATTGACATCAGAACTAATAGCCACTGATAGCCTTATCCTCCATGAATAGGTTTGATCCATTTTTAAAGCCATCCAAATTGGTGGCCATCACAGCATCATATGGTAGCAAATTTGATAATTTAGCTGTGCAATCTGAGAAAAAGTACTTCCTTTTGTCTGTCCTGAATCTCATGAGCTGGTTGTCTCAGAGGCATCCTAGAACAAAAAGGACTTTACTTGGCATCTTAGGGACGGGGTCAGCCAGATCTCCCACAGCAGGGAGTTCTGTAGCCTGGGCACCACAGCAGAGTTGGTCCTCTCCTGCACTGCTTCTTATAGTGCACTATAGGACAGGGCCTCTCCCAATCTCTTAAGTAGGTGGGCGAGATTATGTGGGAAATGATGACTCTTAAGTATCCTTTAAGTATCCTAGACCGCGGAGCATTCAGCAATTAAACATATAGGTGCCACTGCTGGACAAAGACCTAGTAGAAAGCACACAATGGAATTGTGTTTGTGTATGTGTATGTGTATGAGAGAGAGAGTGATGGTGGGGAATACCACACTTGCCAGTGTGGCCCATCACAAAGTGATTTTCAGTCATTTCAATCATGCTGTATATGCTCATGCAATCTCAGTGTTTTAATACATATTTAGATCTTTCAAGGCCCATCCTGTATTTGGGAAATTAGATGATGATTTTGCAGATGTGCATAAGAGGACAGTAAAGGGGGGGATTTCATACAGTGATTTTCTCCTTCGCTACCTTGTTCTTGTCTGAAGGCAAGCTTGGAAAACACAATGGTCCTGCTCCATAGTGTCTGCGCAGCAATCGGGACTGCACACAGCAATCACTGACAATAGCATTTTCCCCCCAGGAAGGAGCAAGGGAGAAGGAATTAATCAACCTCCCTGATCCCTTGTATTTGCTTCTGTCTGCATATGTCCTCGCTGGATCAGGGTGCATATATATTATATGAAATAGCATTCACCCGATACAAATTCCTTCCTTTCACACCTGGTGAAAACAACTGTTTTGCTAATTTCATCTGATTATTTTTCCAGTTAAAAATGAAATATTTTGCTTTCTGAGTCTGGTATCCCTTATCTATTCTGGTATTAAATTGAAACTTCCGTGTCCTTTATTTACAGATATTTCAAAATCTGAATGAGGGTGTAAAGGTGAAAATCTGAATACTACTTAACGAGGGAAAGAGAAAAGAATTTTTCATAGGGTGGCAGGAGGGGAAGAAAATACTAGAGGCAATGTGAAAAAATAGGGAGATGATCAGCAAATACTGCCCTTTCTCCAAAAATTGTTTTTAAAGGAAGAAGTTAATAAATATGGACCCAACCTGGTCTTTTTAAACATGTATTTAAGCAGCTGTATTTTGAAAGTAATTAAAGTTAACGAGCAGGAGGTTTTGGTAGAACCATGCAACCTTAATTGCTGTAATTAGTTGTGAATAGGTAGGTGCTTTTACTGGAGTTATACCAAATCACCATCTGAGAAGAATTTCACAAATCATGCCCTTTAAATATGTTAATAAAGTAATGAAGTAGAAAGCGTACCTATGTGCAAATAAAGAGTTATTAGTTTAGAAATCATATAAGACCCACTAAACAAGACAGATGGTAGAGCAGTCTTCTTGAATAATAGTGATTAAGCAATTCTTGTTTGCTAAAAATCTAGCCCCAGATTTTGTTGAAAAGTGTTGCTGAAAATATTATAACTATGTTGGTTATTAGCAGCATAGTCCTATACACATTTAGTCAGACATCAATCTCATTTGTAGAATGGGTCTGAGTCTCAAGAAAGTTCATAGTATTTCAGCCTAACCTGGTTTTCAAAGGAGTGATAAATGCAACTACTGAAGAAAGTAGGCTCCAGTACCTTCTTCATACTTCGTGAATTATTAGCACAGCACAAACAGGAATAAAGATGGAAGCAGAAAACAAATCATGTGTAACCAAAAGGGAGGATCTCCTGAAATATTGTCTGCAAAATGACCTATTTGACCCAAAGAATTCAGGAAAGAAGACAGCCATAAAATGATGATTTATTACAGAAGGGTGTTTTAATGCAAATGGGTATTTCAGAGCCAGAACTTTTCAACAGCATATCAGTCCCTCTAATAATAAACTCAGGTTGTGAGTGCTGACGGAAATGGAATCAAAACAGGGCCAATGAGAAACAAGAGGTAGGTACCAGTGTCCTTTGGGGCAGCCCTAAGTTTGGAGATGTACAAAAAATTGTTTAAAACGTTAACCCCAGGAGGCACACACACCCTCCGCCATATGGATATTGAGTGTGCTTAGTAGCTATGGAATGGTAAAATGGAAATGGAAGGAACATGTTTCCTAATTGTACTTTTACCACAGACCATAGTATTGTTTTGTGGCTGACTAGCAGAATGGAACTTCCATAGTAAAGGGTAGTGCTATAGAAAATACTGACATTTGGTCAGGTTTTTCCCATCCAATATGAAACAGACATTTTGTAAACAAAAAGGATATGAATATTGCAAGTTTCAAGGGCTTGACTATAAGTCATTGCTTGCAATATTGAAAGTTTTGCACTGTTTCTCCATGTTTTAAACTCAGTAAGAAGTAACTGTGAATCACCTTGGGCAGAAGCCAATCCTTAGGAAGTCTAATACCAAATAAAGCCTTGAAATTAGGCAATCCGAGATAGAACACTATGGTCTATTGGTCTGAAAGTTAATTAAGTTGAGGAGGAAATATTTTTATTGGGATGGTCATTAGCTGCTAGACAGCTCTGAAAGAAAAGCAAAGGAAGCAGATACCAGGAGAAGTTTGATGGAAACACACAGCTTTGTCAAGTAAGCAGATTCTCTTCTGTTCAGATTTGATAAGCACAGCTCTTTGAACAGAGTCGGAAGAGTTGCCATTAAAATTTACCCTACTGCTGATATCTTCTATTAGAGTTGTCACATTTCCTGATGCTCTGACCTTGAGACTCAGAGGTGGTACCTGTTGATTTGTTCAAGAGAGCTCAGATTTAAGCCTGATGAAAGTTAAATTGTAAATTGCTGTTACCTTTAAGAGGTGAAAATGAAGCTAGTTTTTGTCCTTATATACGGGAAAGTAGGATCCAAATTGGTACTATCTGATTGGAGAATAACTGAACATTCTAAGGATGCCCATTGGTCCTAAGTCTACACAGATGTGGAGTGATGGTATGTTGGCCACACCACATCTAATTGGCTGGAGGATTCTGGGTAGAACAAATTATAAGGAGCAAGTGGAGAGGCATCTGTGGGGAGTCTTCCAGGAGAGTTGCCTGAGGAAGAGTCATCAGAAGACATCTTTGTGAGAAGCTGAGGAGCCTGAAAAAGACGTCAGCCAGGAAGAAGAGCAAGTACAAAACCAGGAGGCCAAGCTGAGAGCACACGAGACAAATGCCGATGAAGGTCTGCAAGTGAGGAGAGGAAGACGCCTGGAGCAGCTTTCTCAGGAAAGAGCTGAAGCCTAACTGTCAGCTGGTGGCAGTTGTCTGAAAACTGAGTAACTGCTGGATCAAACTGAAGACTTCAGGAGAAGCTTGGCGAACAGCATTGTAAGTTCCATGTGAATGTCAAACCCAACCAGCAAGAAGACCAGACATTTTGCCTCAAATCACTTTTGTGGTCATTCTCTGTTGTGTTTGTTTCTTTTGGAAAGTGCCAAGAACATTTTGAACAGTTGGGGTACAAGCCTGTACATGTGTAGACACAAAAAAGTCCTACGATTCCAGCAGGTTGACCAAGGAATGACCTAATGGGCCTGCAGCCTTTGTCTGGCCCGCTAGGCCTTCTCCTCAAAGCAGCTTCTCCACTTTTTCCTTGGGAGTTCAGCATGACTAGCCTATAGATAAATCACCACAGGGTGGCACTGTGGAGCTGTGTGTGTTGGGAAAGGTCTTTTTCTGTGCTTTCCCAATCCCGCCTTTGAGAAATTCCTGCGTGGTTGTGCCGAATTATTTCCTCATTGTATCGTTTAAAATCAATCTGCTTATTTTAATGTATTTTTTCTAAAGCTACAGTAGTGGTTGAGAGTGAGTGCAGTGAGCTAGAAAGGCCTGGGTTCAAATCTATGTGACCACAAGCAAACTAAGCTCCATTCATCTACCTGCAATATGGGATACTGGCCTACTTTACAGGGTTGTTGTAAAGATTACCAAGGTAATCCTTGTAAAGGGCTCCGAATGCTCTAAAGTGGTATATAAATACTTGAGGAACAATAATCCCCTGCTGCATCCTTCCTGTCCTTTCTCCTGCTCCATATGAAGGAATCCCCTATAGTTGAATCTTTCAATCTGTCAATAGTCCTGTAATTGAAAACTACGCTCTCTAATGACACGTGCAAGGGAAAATTCCTAAGTGGTAATTTCTAACTTTATTCTTCTTCATAGTAAGTCTCTGTAATCTTGTCATGTTACCTTCTTCAGTCATATGCCTGGTACAGTATGTCCTTGTGCCTTAAATTCCTACCAGCAGTGTGGTCAAAATTTGCATTTACTTGATGCTAACATTAATCTACCCCATTTGAAATATTGGCTGCATTATGAATCAAGTGGCATTTCCCCCAAAAAGTTTTATCAAGGGGCAAAATGTAAAGTGAGATCCTGTGCATGATCAAAAGTTGCTTTGCAGGTGCAAAAATTCTTTCATGTTTAATCCCTAACTCTTCCTGAAACTCTCCATCTTTTGAAACAGAATTGCAGTGCCTCTTGTTTTGTAGAGCATGCACAGACATGTTTTTATGTGAATCTCTTATCTTTATTTTCTTTATTAAAATCCTGCATTGAGCAGGAGGTTGGACTCGATGACCTTATAGGCCCCTTCCAACTCAACTGTTCTATGATTCTGTGGTTATTTATAGACAATCTTTCATCATAAAAGTTAACAAGGCAGTGCGTTTTCCGAAACTTTCATTGGTTGCTACGGGCCACATAACTTAACAACTACTGACCAACCAGCCTTTTGCCTGATGAGTATCTTCTTTAGCTGAGTCAAAGCTCTCAATTATTTCCTGCAAACATTTTAGGTAGGTTCAGATTTCTTTGTTCCTTGATGTTTGCTTTGGTGGCGGTGGCGGTGGACTGTGCTGAATTTCCAGGCAGCTGTCCGCCATGGCTGGTTTTGGGAACTACATTGCCCAAAGTGTAATACAATGAAGCAGATGTGTACAACATCATTAGCACCCATGCAGCACCCATTACAAGCCAGGAGAGAACTCAGGAAACAGTTGAGTTCCCCCCTGCCCCAAAACGCTAGCTGAGAAAACTTATAATTATACAGTTGATTCCTACTCGAGGCAAGAAGCCATTTGCCCACCATTTAGTTACTACTAGTATTACAGTTTATGACACCATTGTTGCTCCTTAAATTACCTGGAACTTCCTATCTTCCTTGGTCTCCAGGCTTCCTACCTATGATGCATCTCAGTTTATTCCTGCAGCTTGAATCTTCCATTGTATTATATGGGTAATGATTTTAGGGGCATTTGGGATAGAGAATCCTGCCTCAGGACAGAGTATTGGAGAGGATGGGATGGGATGGGATTAGTGGTATGCTGACCCAACTAATTTCTTCTTAATTCCACATTGAAGATAAATGAAAAGGGAGTTCTCAACTTGAAGTCTTGAAAGGAGTTGCTTGCTAATAGTTTTGTTGACCAATGGACCTACTACAGGTTACTGGTGTCAGAATTATAGCATTTTTTAAAAGCTAAAAAACAGCAACGGATGAGAAGAAAGGCCAGGCATTATGTCAAGGAGTAAATATAAAGGTGGGCTAGCTAAGTGTTTGTTAAAAAAAATATTAATGTAAGATTTCTTTGGTTTTTAGTTCATACATGACATAATGAATAAAGCAGCTGATATTACTGAGCATAGATTTGCTACTTTTATAATGAATGCGCCTGAATAGCTTTTGTCTGTATAAATTAACTAGGGGCTGAAAAGAGAGCTCCTAACGGAAACACTGCCAGGATTAATTGTGGAAGCAATTCTACAGTTGAAAAAAGTACATATTCTTTGGGGGAATTAGAACTGGGGTTAAAATACTGACAATTAGTCAGCTGGGGCTGGCAGCTGGCCTACAGTGTATTAAGACAGGGGGAAACGGCAGGTGGGTTATGTATGTCTTATAATGGCTGTTGAATTAAGCCATTTCCATCCATGTTGTTCAGTGCCATTTCATTGTGTTTTGTATTGAGATCACCCTTGAGGGAAATCCCAGCTGTGAGCTATGCATCTAAAGTTTCTAATGCAGTAACTTCTGGAGCGAAAAGTTCCTGGAACGTTCTATCCCAAATTTGGGGGTTAGGAACAGGTTACAAATACCAAGTATGACAAAGACAGAATCAGTCTTTAAGTTCAAATATAGGTTCCAACGTAGCACCTTACTGCATCTGAGAACAAACTAGAGGTAAAACATAGTCACTACTGTGTTTCCATTTGTTACTCCATAAAACTGCTTAGCATCACTGGGAGGTGAAACTCAGAGTGGCACCATATTTTATGCAACAGTCGTGTTTGGCGTCTCCTACAGTAAAAATGTGAATTGTGAATGACAGAGATGCATGTTCTCAAGTATTCACACACATTATTTCCATCCTACCTTTTATTATAATTATTCGTTGATAAAGCATCTTAATATTTTCTAAGTGATTAAAAAACAAGACAGATCCTGCCAGCAGGCATACAAATCTAACAGACATAAAACAAGAAGGAAATAGAAAGGGGAGGGAAAGTGGAGGCAGGGAAACCCAAGTACCAATTCTTAAAGTTACATAACTGTTACATTCATTTAACCAGCTTGAATGGTTACTAAGGAGACTGTTCTAGGAGAGGAGAAGTCAAAATTGTAGTTGGTCCCAAATGACCCACTAGAGTGCTTTCTGCCCTCCTCAGAGGCAGCCATATGGAAATGGCTGCTGATGGAACCAGTTTGGGGAGAGAAGGAACCAAAAAGAACACACTGGACTTTTTCTGGTTTTTCTTGCGGCGCAAGGAAGGTCAGGAGGGGCGGAAGGTGCGAGAGAGGCAGACGACGTCATGTGAGGGACCTGAGAAAAATCCGTGAGTGCCCAGTAATGAGTGCAATAAAATGCTCATTGGATGGAGCGCGCTGCCTTGCCATGGGGAGAAGATTTTAGACAAAATTCCTTTCTTCCCCTGAGCTGTTGCTGCTGCCACCACCTCCTCCTAAAATAAATCCTTTTAAGCTGCTTCCTCCTCCTCGTCCTACATCTTGTCTCTTTTGGAGGGAAGGGGATGGGGTGGATGGCTGCTGTATACCCCATGCTTTCTCCTTGGGATGGGGATTATCTGGTGCAAACCTGCAGGAGCGAAAGCGTGAGGTTTGGGGGGAACGTGGTGCCAACTCAGTGCCATGAAGATAGCACCTAGATATTTTACACTTCATCTCCCAGCATTCCTGACCAGTAGCCATACTAGCAAGGGCTTCTGTGAGTTCAAAACATCTGGAGATTTACCTTCTGCCCATCCCAGCAGACACCAGTGTAAAGCTGGTGTATGTACCTTCAGCAAAGACAATAGCTGCGTAAAAGTGTTATTTCTCCACAGGTCATCGAGTGAATCTGTGAACAATCCTTTCAGAGTCAAACCAAACAAATAACTTCCACTCACTGGGGTGGGGAACACCCTAAGAATCCTTTTCATGGATGCCAAATAAAATAAGTTGGACAAAAGCTTGCTTGATTCCACTGTCACTGATTCACTCTTTCTGTAAGCTCTGCAAACAAAGCCGTACCCTTCAGTCTTCTGAACACCTTCAAACTAAACAAAGCAAGTAATCTCTGCTATATATGCCCAATGACAGATTTTGTCACTCATAGCTATTTTATTTAGCCTCTTGGAAGGCTCTTTTTTAGCCTGGCCTGGGTTCTGTTTTGAGGGTTATTTTTATCTGTGGCACGGGCCCTGAAAGATTTCTCTATTGTGTGTTTTTGAAATATATTTCACCCCCCACCCTTCATTCTTGAGGGAACAAACAAATAACAGCCCTTAACTTTCTTTCTGTCTGATTTTTTGGCCCTGTGAAGCCTTCAGTGATTAATTCACTTCTGTCTCGGAGGCTGATATAACTTCTTTCCCTTCAGACCTCAAGGGGAAGGGCTCCTTTATCTTCCCCAACGAGGGTGGCTATTTGTTCTATACTAAAAACAGAACATTTGACATTTCACTGATCTTTGTCACATCACTAAGGCTGAATGTTGCCTCTGCTGGAAGTTGCTAAAACAGTATTTTTCATGTTCTGAAGATTACTTTTTATCTCTCCCCCACCCCATTTTAATAGTTGTAGAAGTCAGAAACCAACTTACAATGTAGCTAACACTCTTCCAAAGTACTGAAATGATCTACCTTCAATTAAATTTTATAATGTATATATTTGCTACTCATTGGCAACAGTTAGTTGCCCATACTACTGGACCACCATTCCACCATGATCCCCTATTTGGTTCATTGTTAGTGAATGAACACAGCATGAAAATCTTAGACTGTTTAGAATTGCCCTCATTTTATTTTCATAGATCCATCTACAAAAAAACCCAAAGAATAGATTGACTGTTATGAGTCTGTAGCTCAGTGATAGAGCACATGTGTTGCATGCTGGAAGTTCCAGGTCTGATCTCTGGCCAGTGGGGGGTGGTAGCCAGCCTGACTGGTGGAGGCAAGGGCAGGTCAGCAGAGGCAGAGAGCCAAGGGGATCAGTTGATGTAGAACAGTCTATGAATTCCCAGGAGTAACCAACCCATACTACAGAAAGAGAAAACTAAGGCACAAAACATGCAAAGGCGGATGGGATCACATAACCACACAGGAGTACTCCTTTGAACCCACCTTCTCCTGTACCAGCATCAACCCATTCCACAGAGAATCAAGTGACAAGATCATGAGTAAGGAGGGGAGAATCCATACAGCCATAATAACAATAATAACGATAATTAAAATAAGAGTTGATCATCTCAGAGCCACACAGAAAAGCAGCCTTCGGAACAGAGGAACAAGTTCTGAAAGCATCCAAAAATCCACGCCTTTGAATATCTATCATAAAGCATCCACCAGAACAGGCCTACTCAGAAATACAGTACAAAATTCCCGATTATGTGTATCTCATAAGAAGTAAGGACTGGATTGCTCAGGATGAAGTATGGGCATCCCTTTGCATGTGATGATGATGATGATGATGATGATGATGATGATGATAATAATATCCCTTGGGAAGCCAGCAGGAACCTGTTGTAAAACACACAGGGAACACCCCTTATTCACCCCCCAGCATACACCCCCACAGAGCACCCCCCCCCAAAGCATACATGCCTACACCTTCAAACAATAAACAATAGCATACTGGTATTAAAACTGATGATGCCATCAAGAAACCAAAACATAGCTGGAGCTGATGCTCTGACCTCCGGCATGATAGACTGGCTTAGCTCAGTAAATGATCCAATGTGAGACAGCTAGCAAATGGAATGAGCAAAGCTAAACAGGCTACTGCATGTGTGCTTGCTGCTGGGGCACTTCAACTTTGCCTAGAATGACCCCAACCTTCCTTGGGAAAGAAGAGATTTCCAGGATTGGCTAGCTCAGGTCTGAGCTGAGGCCATTTTCCTCCCCTCTTAATGAGGGGTGGTTGCACTGCCTGGTGCTGAGCCCCAGGCAGACTCAAAGCCTTTGCACTCCAGGGAAAGGCTCTGGAATGCCCTGCGCATGTGCCAGAGTTTGCACATGCACAGTTTTTAAAAAATAAAGTTGCTGTGCCAGACCAGGAGCAATAGCGCAGCAGCAGCCACTGTGGAGAAGCTGGTGGTGGCTTAGAGAACATCTTTGTTTTTAAAGGTATAGGCAGGGAGGACGATAAAAGGAAGGTTGTGCACAGAGATCCCTCAGAATAGGGCCACGGCCACCGCTGCATGGGGAAGCACTCAGCTAGCTCTCAAAACGATAGTGGGGAGCTTTTCTTTATGTTGACAGAACAACATTTCCTTGAGGGGTAATATCTCAGGGGACATGTATTGAAGGTAACGGGGGCTAGCGTTGACAGTAGTCTGGCTGAAACCAAACAAGAGTGGGGCCAGAGCTGGTGGTGGGCAGAGCCATCCCCATTTTCTCTCTTTTTACCACCTCCTCTTTCTTTCCCCCTTCTTTCTCCCTCTCCAGCCCCTTCCCTTCAAAGAGCGTCATCAGACAAGTGTTTTATAGCACACTCATTACTGGGCACTAACTCACAGATTTTCACAAGTCCCTCTCACGATGCCGTCCACCTCCGCTCCTTCTGCCGTTCTTTTTGTATTAAAATATTCCAAACAAAATGCGACTCTTCTGAGTTATAACAAAATGGTCGCCATTTCCTGCCGTGCGTAGAGAAGTTTTGCTATAAAACGCCCACTGGAGGGCGCTGTCCCACTACACTGAAGGGGCCACGTGGTTGCAGCTTGTTTCCCCTTTCCCTCCTGTGTGATTCTTCTCGTCCCTATAGAGGAAGAGCAGCAGGAAGCAAGAGCGACAGTAAAGAAATGCGATTTCCTCCCGTCTGATGATACCCCAAATCTCCCAGACACAGCAATTGGGCCTAGAGAAAAAAGTGAGTGAAGAATCATCAGTACACAATAAATGCCTTATGTAGAAAAGCTCTAAGTCTGTGTGGGGACTGGGGCCAAGGAAGGGAGGCTATAGTGGGCTAATGGTTCTCTATCCTGGCTTTAAGGCAAGCCCACTGTTTTTGTCTCTCCATTCTTTCACCCCTCTTAGTTCTGCTCTCTCCCTCCCTCTTGTTTGTACTGCAGTTTCCAAAACAACTGATTTTAAAACCCACCTACCTAGGGTGACCATATGAAAAGGAGGACTGGGCTCCTGTATCTTTAACAGTTGTATAGAAAAGGGAATGTCAGCAGGTGTCATTTGTAGGCATGCAGCACCTGGTGAAACTCTGTCTTCATCACAACAGTTAAAACTGCAGGAGCCCTGACCTCTTTCACATCTGGTCACTCTAGAGTATAGCTACAGCCCTGTCCTCCTTTTCATATGGTCACCCTACAGCTACCCAAAGGATTGCAGTTATATCCAGTGATGGCTACACCTGTCATAGGCTATGTGGGAATGAGAACTTGCCTGCTGTCGATGCTATCTTCGAGCTAGTGCAAAGTACCCACTAAGAGGTTACAGTGGATCCTTTAATCATCTGGGAAGGTCCATCCTTCCCTGTTCTGAAATAATAAGATCCTGTAATGAGTTATATTTGGGGCTGCCTTTGAAGCCTTCTCAGATATGTCATTCAGTTCAAAACACAGCTGTGAAGGACTGGCCATAGGGACATATTGTGCTGGTGCTTAAACATCAACACTGCTTGTCAGTCCATTTATGGGAGCCATTCAAACTGCTGGTGATTACTTCTGAAGCCCTAAATGTCTTGGGAGCTAGGTTTCTAAAGGACCACCTACTCTCACAAGAGCCTTCCCAAATTTGACAATTATTGTCAAAGGCCCTCTTGCAAATCCCCCAGACAGAGGGTATCATGACTGCTCCTCCTTTACCCAGCTCCCCAGGCAGGAACCGGGGCCTCGGCAGAGCCTAGCAGGGCCAGAAGGACTGAGTAGCATACCAGGACAGCGTCTGTACTGATTTTGAGTGGCTGAATTGAAGTCTCAGTGGTCCATGTGAGTTAGGATTAAGCCTCCGGTTTGGGTTCGGGAGGCACGGCTCCCTGGGCAGGAACCAGGGCCTCGGTAGAGCCTTGCTGGGCCAGGCAGCCTGAGTGGGCCATCAGGACAGCTTGCCTACGGACTTTGAGTCACTGGAGGGACAGTTGAAGGTTAGGGTGAAGGTTCAGGTTAGGGTTAGGGTTCAGGAGGCATGGTTTCCTGGGCAGGAACAGGGCCCCCTATTATCCCTTCAGGACTACGATAAGCCCAAGGAGTTGGATGCCTCTGCCAAATCAGCTGTACACACTGACTAGCCAACCTTCCACCCAGCCACAATGAACACCAAGAGCAATGAACACCAATTCATGTGTACATTTGGGAAAATATGCATGAAACTGTGCACAAATTTTCAGGCAAATTGGAAAAAAAGAGAGCTTGCAATCTCATGTAGGCACAAGGCAGAACACGCTTCAAGTCGGAGTTTGCAGAACTTTGATGAGCTTCAGGTTTTTTAAAATTTACGCATCCTTAGGTGAACATCAGAAAGAAAGAGAATGATATAAAATCAAATAGCAGCAAGAGCAGACAAAGGGAAGCAGAACAATAAAATACCGATAAAACACGAGACAGCAGCAAATAAAACGATCAAAACAACCTTTCTCGGTCGATAAAAATTAATATCACTGTTCAATAAAAGCTGGGGCATATCGAAACAAAGTTGTCACAACTTGGTTCCTGAATCAGAACAGAGAAGGTGCCAGGAATACCCTTCTGGTGATGTGATTGCATTGGGGCACTACCACAGAAAAGGTCCTTTCACTATCGCAACCGATTGTTGTAAGACGGTATAAGACGGTAATATATGCAAAGTGCGTTGAATGATCAAAACACACTGCAAATGCCAAGCATGATTATTAAGTTGTTAATGCTGAGACTGTCTTGTCCTTATCCCAGGAACCAATTTTTCATTGCAACAAGCAATGGTGCTTGATAATATTTCATTAAGGGCAATTATTGACATTACATTCACAATGTTCCATCAGACTTTAAGAGAAGGAAAATTGCTACAATTACTTTTCTATTGATTCATCCTCTACTGCAGATGATGTATTCAGATGAGGGTAATTTGGGGAAGAGCTTTGGTTTTCATCCCACCCAGATGGATCACAAGAGAGCAATACCCAGGAAAATGTCTGAAGCTGACACCGAGTCTTCTTGTAATGGAGTTTGGTCACGTGAACTGACAACTGTAAACAAGCCAGGCAGCTTGTGAGTGCCAGTCTGATCTTGCCGAACCATGCATACATCTAGCTCCTCCAGAAGACAGGAGCATAAAATACACAGGATAATTGTGTTACACCATGTAGGTCAAACAGCCAACAGCAAGCTGCTTGCTGATGGCACAAAGCAGTCTGAAACTATTCATGAAATCATTTGGATCAAGGGGAGCCTTTTCAAAAGCAAAGCTCATGGCAGTCAGACAGAAAAAGGGGGTCACTTTTACACATTAAATTAACCTGGAATATCAGAACCCCTAGGTTCCCTTTGAAGAAAGCTAATCTGGGGACCTGGCATTATAAAGATGCAAGTATTTTGACCTTGATCCAAATCACCATGGGATCCCCAAAGGGTATAACAGAGCCCTGCTTTCCACCAAGGGATGGATGACAATGCGGAGTTGGAGTTGGTGGGAAGGATTGGAGAGCATACTAGTGCTCAAATCATAAGAGGACTGGGTATGTGTGAGTGCAGGTGCATCATGTGGGAAAAAGAAAGAGGTGTTCTCTAAACGAGCTATTTATAGCATGCTTATTTCTGGCCACTCGCAGAAATTTCTGGGTCAAATTGACGACGATGTGCTCAAACAGGAGGGCTCCTGTAGCTTCCTCCCCTTGTTCCATTTTAAAATACAACCCAGGGCTCCATCACACCTACTTTTTTCCCTTGGTTTGCTTCTGCGATTTCCACCTCTCTCTCATTAGCACATCAAGCTAATGGTCCCTTTCACGTGTGTTTGTTGTATCGCCACTGTACCGATGAAATCTCCTTTTGCTTGTTTGCTCTCCCACTCCGCCCCGCCCCGCCCCACCTTGCCCCTTCTCCTCTCCCCTCCAGTTCATTGGTTCTTGTCATTGATGGATATTGTGATGGATGGGGGCTTTCCCCCATTTGCTCTGGCTTTGTTGTCTAGCGTTTTACTGATTTAACATTTCATCGGCTGGGTGCCATTTCTGCGGGCCATGAGGGTGGGGTTGAAGCATCAAAAGTTCAACTGAGTCAGCACAAGCTCGTTCATTTGACACGTTGTGCTGGAGGAGGAGAACTGTCCCACCCTCCCTTTTCATCAGCAAGACCTCCATTCAAAGCACTCAACCCAAGAAAGGACATGACGCGAAGACGGCAATACACAGGGGCGGAAGGGTGCTTTAATCCCGCACGGAGGAAATAAACCAGACTTTCCCTGCTCTAGGATAACACAGAAAATGGAGGGGAAGAGGCGGGGTGACTGCAGAACAGGCACAGCATCATGTGAGTACTGCACTGCAAAATGGCAAACCAAGCATGACGAGAGTGTGATAAAATGTTGGTGTGATGCTGCATCTTGAATGCCTCTAGTGTGGGAGAGCCCACTATCTCCCTAGGTAATTGGTTCCATTGTTGTACTGCTCTAAAAGGCAGGAAGTTTTTCCTGATGTCCAGCTGGAATCTGGTGTCCTGTAACTTGAGCCCATTATTCCATGTCCTGCACTCCTGGATGATCGAGAAGAGACCCTGGCCCTCCTCTCTGTGACAACCTTTCAAGTATTTGAAGAGTGCTATCATGTCTCCACTCAGTCTTCTCTTCTCCAGGCTAAACATGCCCAGTTTAGCCTTGAGAAGAGAAGACTGAGGGGAGACACATCTTACCCCGGCCTGGGGGACACCTTACTAAGACTAAGTGTTTTTCATGTGGCCACCAGCCATGCACTCTGTAACTTTGTGAAAAGACTCTGTTAGCTCCTGAAACCATAAGCACTCACCTGGAATTGTAATTTTCTAAATGAGTCAACTCTCCATAAAATCACCACACTGTCTTATTCTCCACAAAAAAATATGGTGTGGATTAAGATGACGAAAGCTCTATAAAGTTTTTCGTTTGGGAAGCTGTGGCAGAATACAGTTCAGTTGAAGATGACTTACTGGAAGAAGAAGTAGACATGACTTCTCTTTGGCTTTCTATATCAGGTTCTCTAAAAACAACTTTCTCCTGTCCTCCAAGCACCTGAGGGCAGCAGGCTAGCTTAGGGGGCACAGGGCAAACCATGTGGCACAAGTAGGGAATTCCACCCAACACCTTGCCACCACCACTCTCTGCCTGCTAGTATCTGCTGCTTGAGGCAGCTGCCTCACTGTGCCTTGGACTTGGGTTGTATTCATGTAAGCCAAGGAATAATAATTCTTACCCATTTCACATATTCAGTAAAAACATTTTGTGATCTTCAATTGGAAGTGACTGTAGGGGTAAAAATGTAATCATTAGGTGGAGATGATAAAAATCTGAAATGTTCTGAGAATGGGCTTTTCTACATGAGACATTTGTTGTGCACTCGTCATTCCCTACTCATGGTTCTTTAGACGATGTCATGACCCTCCAGTTTTGTTTCGGTATCTAGCCAGCACTTTCAGCAAGTTTTTTTAGAGCAGGGAAAATGCGGTATTATTTAAAGTGAAACCCCCACTTTTTCCATTTGTATAATTGCGCTATTCCATTACACCACAGTGCCACCTAGAGGTTATGTAGCAGAAAAGTAAGGAAAGAAACACTCCTTGTGTGGTGATCTCAGTTCTGTGACAAAACCGAAAGTAGATACAGCAGATTAACAGCCCGGTGTGGAAGCTCAATAGCTTGTAAACTATAATATTTTAGGGTGACGGCCCAAAGCAGGAAGAGTTTATTACAGGCTCAAAAAGCACATTTACTGAATCTCCTTGAGTAAGAGAGAAGAGTGGTCAGAAATCTTAAGTAAAGGAACAGTAGAAGGAGGTCTGCAACAGCATGGTGCTGAATTTGCACCGCAGAACTAGAGCTCTATTTTCACGGCAGAGTGTTAATATTCAGATATGTTGTGCTGGCCCACCAATTGTGGACAAGATTAGAACAAGCTCTTTCTGCATGGTGACTCCTTTCACCTCCCATTTACATCTAGCATAGCTTGCCACATAGACCCCCCCCACCCCCCAGATTATGGGGAAAGTTTCTGCACTGGGAAATAAATATCTCCAGAAACATCCACTGCTGACAAGGAAATTCTCCACAGGCCTGTCACCACATCAGGCAGACAGTGGTGTGTGTGTTACATTTGGGGGACTGTGGAAAATTTAAAATGGTGGCTTCTAGTTGTCCATTGCTACTGCTAGGTCCACCCCCTGATGTAGGAGGAGGGCCACCTTGCGGGTACCTTGGCAAACCTAGAGCCAGCTGGGGCTGTCCAAATGATTGAGAGGATCGATGTGAGAAGCTGCACTAGATACTATCGTGGGGACAGAAGAATCAGAAAGTAGAAGTAACTTGCTATGGGAATAAGGTAACCTGTAGACCAGTTCTTGGGTGTGTGTTTTTTAATTCTCATTGATGAAAATCAGGTGTCAGAGGCTAATGAAGGCTTGCCTGGTCAGTGGTCACCTGTGGCAGAGACATTTCTAGCTTACCGGGCAGGGTCCCGTCCACCCCCTTTTTTCTTTCTTTCAGGCCATCAAAGTGGCAAAAATAAATAATAAAAGTATATGCAGACACAGGGAATTTTGGTAAATATTTTTGTGAGTGAGTAACTTTTGTGGACAAGTGTGCAGTGCTGATCTGCTCCAATGGACCAGTTTATGGAGACAGATCCGGAGGAGAAGTTCTGGCAATAATGTCAATTTGTCCTCTCATGCTGGCCCAGAACTTATCCCCACTGTAGCACAGTTATGGTTCTGTTGTTGAGTGCTGCTGCAGCATTGTTCCTTCTCAGGTCACAAAGGTAACATAAAAAGACCTGGGCTGCATGGGAGCAGTCTATCCCGTGAATCCTCTCCAAGCCTCTGTTGACCATTTCTGAGAGGGGAGACTCTGGAGTAGGGAGGAACCATAGGGATGTACGGTTTTGTAAGATCTGTTCTGTCTGCATTTCGCAGACCATCTCAGGTGCCTTTTGTTCCACTGCCCACTCATTGATGGAATGAGATTCCCCCCACCCAATTCCCCGAATTTGTACAAATTCACATTAGCACAAATTCACACTTGTCATTTGTCTGCTCAAAACCACATTGGCCAATTATCAAATATCAAATAACAGTCATGTGTTTTTTAAAGCATTGATGTTATGGAGCAATAAAGAAAATAAGCAAGGTTGAAGCTTATGCTAATTTTTTTTAAAAAACCAAACAAGATTAGATAGTTGTTAATTGTGAAGCAATGACATTAACTTTTAAAAAATGTATTTATTTTATTTATTACATTTTTATTTCACCCTTTCCCCAAGGAGCTCAGGGTAGCATACATAGTCCCCTCCTCTGGCTTTGCCTCACAACAACCCTGTGAGGTAGGTTAGGCTGAGAGTGTGTGATGGGTCCAACATCACCCAACGAGCGTCATAAATGAGTGAAGATTTGAATCTGGGTCTTCTTGGTCTTAATCTAATACTTTTCCCACTAAGTTGTGGCTTTTGCCTCTGATGACTGCTAATCTTCCTGTTCAGATATCCCTGTAGTTGTAGCAGATAGCCAGTGGGGGAAGTTTGCCCTTGAATGCTAGGGAGCAAACAGGCATCACTACTGTCCTTAGTTTAAAAAAAAAAAAAAGTGACCCCATAATGAGATTAAAAAGGTATGCCAGCATCCACACTGTGGCATATGGGATATTTGTCACTGGTCAAATAATAGGCGATCAAATGATTAGTTGATTGGCAATATTGACCAGTCATTTGACTGGCACAATAATGCTTTTCTGGCAGCTTGGGAAAACTAAAAATTAAGGTGAGATTCTCCTCTATTTCAATCGACTTAAGAAGGAGAAGTCAACAGGGATGCTCTGTTGGGATCAGTGGCAGGGATTCAGTCTTGGCACCTCCAAGGCTTGTGGCACAAATTCCAAGCGTCAAATAAAGCAAGCGATACTAATGACAGGGATGGTTAACATCTGGCTTGCACTTGGCTCACTCATAGCTACACGTCAAGGTATGTTTAGGCAGATGAAATGCCTGAACATCACCAGAGCTGTAGTCGATTGTAACGAAAGGTATGACCTAGCCAAATTGCTATCCTGCGTATGAATTGCATAAAATGGAACAATTCTTCTGAAGCAAAGAAATAGCGTTACTTCATCGTTGCAAAGTGAGCACCAAGATTCTGGGTTAGGTAAGACAGATCACCTCCGGTATGTTGCAGTTAGAAAGTGAGAAGAGGGTCATAGAGCAGGAAGAGACAACAACCGTTACTCCACAGCCTTGGAAAAATTAAACAGGAAGAAACTTTCACTAGGAGAAGTTGTTTGGGACCCTCGGAGAGGGAGGGAGAACCACATGCAAATGCCAAAAAGAAAAAAGAAAAAAACAACTTTCCTAACTAGAAAAAGGAGAAGAGGGCCCATGTCACAATAAGCCTATAAAAATACAGATGTGGCTTATTTTTGTTTTTATTTCATACTGAAACCTTCTATATTTGGAAATTAATTAAAGATAGCAGATGTTAGACTCTTCTGAATGGCTTCTCAATTGTTCCATCCATATGATATCAAAATACCATATGGACATTTAACACAATTTAGATAGTCTAGACACATCACAATTCAGAAGTGCTGATCACTTGAACACAGAAGAGAAAGCCAAGGATATGAGAGACCATAAAGCGAATAGCAAGGATGGTGACCGTATCCGACTCTCTAAAATAATGTGGACTTTTAAATGATACTCACTGGAAAATTCCTGGAACAAAAATGGTAAAAAAGTACACAGATCCTAACAAACATTCATCAAAATATTGCTCACGTTTTCCATTGTATTCTTAAAATCCAGGCCGTAAATCCTGCATGAAGTTACCTGTGCACAACTCCTATTGCTTTATATACTTTCCAATCATTTCAACAGGACCTGTTGTGAGTAACTCTGTGCAGTGCTGCAGTCTTTAAGGTTTATTATATATTTGAAAAAATGAAGCATTAATTGAAGCTATCAGCCATCGCAGCATAGCTGCGAAGACAGCTGATGTCGCTTGACCCGAGTCATTCTGTCAAGAGTCCATTCCTGTGACTTGGTTTCTAGTAGTATGACTAGCCAAGGATTTGTAATAGTGAGTGCTAATAAAATCTGATAATTACACAACGCAAAATTATTGTGGCCAGGAAGCTGTCCTCAAAACATTCTGTGGCAGTTTTTTCTTCTCTCTTATTAACTCCAAAGGACAGGGAGTTTGCCCTTCTGACAGACATTCATAAGGCCTGATAGTACTTTCACAGAACCATTAATGTCCTTTGCATATCTTGCCTCAGAATTTAGCTAAACTAACTGCAGAATTTGGCCATGAGAATGCAGGGGCCTTGTTTAAGCATTCATTCACTAAAAAAGCATCCAGAACACTGAACGTACAGCCAGACTACAGTACAATTAGTAAAGGTGACATTTCTATTAAAATGAAAGTATTTCCTTACGCTAAAATCTATATACAATGTTAGGATTCCTTATGGACAGTAACATTATCTGTTAAGTTATTGTTTTAAGGGCACTATTATATAAACGTGTCAACTAATTTTTAACCTTTTCTTTGGCTCACAAATGCACTAAAATACCGATAAACATTATTTAGGACTTTGATAATTATATAAATAGGATACATTACAAATGGAAGAAAATACAAGACAACTCTTTAGCATGGTAAATCTTTGCATATAAAGAAGCAAACAGTTCATATACCTAGAACTGAACAGTTATCTTGCTGGAAAACTAATACATTTGATTCCTCCCCCTGCCCCATTTAATTCCTCTCCCGTCCCATTTAACAATAATGTACACAATCTACACAAATCAAATTCTAAAAAATACAACAATATAATCTATTACCACAACTCAGCTACTACTATCCCCCTGATATGACAACTAAAGGGGACATACATACAACAACTAGGTGGTTCTCTTTAGGATTTGTTTCCTTATCAGAGAAGCACCAACAATAAAGTTTAAATAATGTTAAACATTGTCCTTAGTTCCTAAAATTCTGTAACTTTAAAAATGTTCCTCCCCCAATTTCACTTGGGATAACACATCTTAGCCTGGTTATCACGTTATTTACTTTTTAATGGAAAAAATAGCATCCTTGCACCCCAATCCTAAATATGGACACAACCCAGACATACTGGGCACAATCCAGCCAAAACTAAGCACCCTTCAGTGTCATTTATTTCAGTGGGACCTAACATGCTGACTCTTGCCTTGGCCATGCCCATTGCAATTCCACTGAGCAGTGGAAGGTGGATGGCCCCCAGCGTTACCTGTAAGTATGCTCTATTGAAAGCAATGGGACAAACTCCCAAGTATTGTGCCTAGGATGGGAGTGTTGATGTAGAATCTACCAAGCAATGCTCTGGCCAAGTCCTGTTGATGTGAATGGGGTTGTACAAGAGCAGTCCTTGATTGAGAAAATCTCTGCTTTGGAAAACATACTGTGAATTACTCTTAGGTATATTACCATTTTATTTATATAATATATATATTTATACTTTTATATATATATTATATATATATATACACACACTGTACATATATATTCTGCAGAGTTATTTATTGGCTATCTTAATACAATTAGCTTTTTGCTTACTAGACTTACCAGGCTTAAATAGGGTCAACAATGCATTTCAAGATAATATATTTTCCCCTTTGGTAAAATAACCTACGAATACACACATATGTTCCAGTAATCTACAGGGGTTGTGGGTTTTTTGTCATTGTTTTTAAAGAGAGTATCTCAGAAGAAACAAACACTTAGAAAGGGATTACCTTAAAATGTGTTCTACAGAACTGGCTTAAAAAAAGAAGAAGCCAGTACTGGAAAATAGTGCTCTAGAGAAGAAAACATGTCATTCAAGCACATTACAGATCCTGCCCCAGTCTTTCTATTTCTTCAATGAGGAAGTCAATGTCAGACTTGGTAGCTGCAGGATTTGAAACAACCATTCGAAAGAAGTTGACTTTATCACCCTGAGGCTGATATCCAACCATTGTGGTACCTGATTCCATCATCAGGGCCTTGATTTTGGGTGCCACCTTTTGATTCAAACAAAGAAGGAAAGATGTTCAGAAACCATTTTCTCAGTGAGTAGCCACTACTTGTCCTAATTTCTAACTATAACAGAGAAACAGCATACAGAAAGCATAGAAGAGCAAACAGGTCACCATAAACTGCATGGATGGCAAATGTATGCAGTACTTGCAAATGGATCATTAAAAAATCTGTTTTAAGATGTTTTATTCTGTTTTTATTTTATTTTATCTTGTACACCGCTCCGAAATTTGGAATGGGGAGTGGTATATAAATATTGTTAATACATACATACATACATACAATATTAGCCAAGAATCAGTCCTACAATTTCTATAAAACCACTATCATTGCCCATGTCTTTAAACGTTTGCTATTAAGCAAATCCGACCATACTGTGTTCCTCTCCTGACCGAAATCAGCATGAATTAGAATGATGGAATATATAACATGATAAATAGAGGCAGCCTTCAACATGGTGGAAAATCCAAATAGAACATTTTATAGTTGTAAAAGTATAGGGAAAGGAAAGGAACCTCTCGTGCAAGCACTGAGTCATTACTGACTCTTGGAGGGACGCCAGATTTCGCTGACGTTTTCTTGGCAGGCCTTATAGCGGGGTGGTTTGCCGTTGCCTTCCCCGGCCGTTATTACCTTTCCCCCAGCTAGCTGGGTACTCATTTTACCAACCTCGGGAGGATGGAAGGCTGAGTCGACCCGAGCCGGCTGCCTGAAACCAGCTTCCGCTGGGATCGAACTCAGGCTGTGGGGAGAGTTTCAGCTGCAGTAACTGCTGCTTTACCGCTCTGCGCCACACGAGCTCCATAAACAAAATAATTGACAATTTGCTGCCCTTTAACGGTCCCACAGTATCTGCTGCTGGTCTGGCCTATAGAAGTATAGTTGCAGGCCGAGATAATCAATATCGCCTATAAATCAGCTAATCCAGGTTGGATTTAAGGAATTTAAGCTGCAAGAGAGATGGCAGGGCTCCTGAAGCTTTAACTGTCGTGATGAAGAGGGAATTTCTCTAGGGGCTGCATGCATACAAATGACACCTGATGAAATTCCCTTTTCAATACAACAGGAGCCCTGTCCTCCTTTCCATATGGTTACCCTACTGCTATGCTGTTTACATGAGGCTGCCTTTGAAGACAGTTTGGCCTTCAAGCCAGGCAGCTTGAGCATATCATATATATTAATAGCAAACTCATATCCTGAGAGCCTATCCTTATGTGGCCAAAACAAGACCATCCAAGCACAAGGAGGAGGTATTAAAAGGCTTAGGGGAACCCCAAAGTTTAGAGAAGTACAAACACACTGTAAGGGGAAAAAATCCTAGGCGAAGGGACCCCAAAACAGCCCAATGAGAAATGAGCACAAAATGCTGTCTGACTGTTGTAGGGAGGGATGAAAAATCAGGAAAGGGCAGTGCAGAACATTTCACATTGAAATATTTTGTTGATGGTCCCACTTGTAACACCCAATTTTGCATCACCTACACTTGTCACCTGTTCAGTTCTGAGCTCAATTCCTAGTTTTGCTATTAACCTTTACAGCCCTTATTAGTTCAGGAACAGGTAGGATCATCTACACCCATATGAGCCTACTTGGTCCTTAAAAATATTATTTATTATTATTTATTTCATTCCTATACCGCCCCATAGCCGAAGCTCTCTGGGTGATTTACAACAATTCATAAAAATACAAAATACAACATAATAAAAATAGACTAAAAATTTTAACATAGAAAAATTAAAACAATATAAACAGCTAAAAACAATTGCAGGTTTTTAAATCAACAATGTTTATTTAAAAGTGACCTTAGAGGCCTTACTGTCTGGCCTGCCTGTAACAGCAACTAGTTTGGCAGGTACAAGGCCAGCACATTGGAACTCCCAGGACTGAGGACTTCATTTGGCCCCTTATTTCAGAGTTTTAAAGACTTTTACGGTGCTCTCTGTCCATTGGGCATCTGTCCTTGAGGATTCTGTCTTTAGTATTAAAGATGTCTTTGTTTCTCCAGGCCTTTTAATGATCTCCTTGTTGACTTTTATTTGTTTTATATGTTCTATAACGCTGCTGATTTTACTAATTATGTGGTTTTATTGTATTGTCTCGTGTTTATTGTATCCTTGGGAGGACTTGCCCTGAAAGGCGGCTCATTAATTATTTTAAATATACAAAATTAATTACCCTATGTAGTTTTTCTCTTCTTTCTTCAGAGTCCGGCATCCCTCTAAGACTTGGTGGAATGTACCAGAAACAAACATTTGTGTGTTCGGGCTATAAGAACATAAAGCAAGCATAAAATCCATCAAAATTGTAGGCAAAAAAATAAAAAAAGGAGGGGGGGGGAAGGCTGACATGAAAACCCCATTATTTTTCTCACCACACACTTAGAAGTGCTTCCCACAACCACTCCTGTTCTCCATCCTCTTCATGTTGGGTGGGTGGGGGGCAGCTGAGCATGGAAGTAATAGGGATGTTTGGATGAGCTCTAGAGTAACAAGGCGCTCTAGGTCATCAATGGGATGAGTACCCTTCACCCAGCCTTCACTAGACATTTTGCTTGTTAATAAATATAATTATGGTCTATAATGCTGTGATTCCAGTTCTATATGAAGCCAGCTACATATAGTGGTGGGTTCAGAGGAGTTGTTTAGTACGTTGGGGCTCAGGCCCCACCTCGGCCTTGTACTCAGTCTTTTGAGCAGGTTACTTGTCTTTTGCTATGCCTCCCATGACAGCCATTTTGTGGTGGTGCCTGCAACAGTTTCTCAAATTGCCAGATGTGCCCATAGCCCCCAAAGGTTGCCTACCCTGGCATATGGTTTCAAACAGCCCATTTTCATCTATTTAGTTCTAAAAGGGTTCCCTCTCTCCCTCCCTCCTTCCAACACCCTAGTGCCAAAAACCTGCAATTTGCAAACAAAGCATTCTCTCATGTTAACAGACAGAGAATCAGTAGGTGAAGTTAAATAACGAACTAGAGCATACTCAGTGTCTAATCACCCAGAGTTTATGTAGTGAAACCACTGGAAACAACAGCAGAATTAACAAAAGTAGCAACCTTTGCAGCACAGAAAATGATGTGTGGAGTTTCAACTAAGAGTAGTTGACTTTAGGGTTGCTGATCTGTTTATGAGCATTCTCTTCCTAGGGAAGCCTGGCTTTTTGTTGAGAATATCATTCACTCATGCTCAACTTGTCGCACACATCCAATGTATTTTTAGGTGAAAGGAAGAAAAAATGAGCAAATAAACAAATGGCCAACACCCAAGAGCCTTGCACAAGCCCAGTGGATTTTTTTTTTTTTTAAAAAAAATCAGTGCTCTACAGCTTTGAGTGGAAGACCTTCACCCCAACTCAATGCACCCCAATGGCCATTTGCACAGGCAATGCTGTTTGGTTTGGCCATTTGGGGATGGTGTCTAAAATCCCCTGTTTAAGCCACCAATCACTCCAAGTGTAATGTGTTCCTGCAGTAATTCTGAAATGACCTATGAATATGGCCATTCGGTAGCGACCAATCGTATCTGAATGGACATTTCTCTCTAATTTCTTTTTGTATGTTCCTTTTTTAATAGCTGAGTCTCATCTCATAACGCAAACTGATTTTGAAACTCCCCTGGTGGGCTGCTGATGTTCAGGAAAAGGAAGTCTAGAGCCTTCTTGGGCTCATGGAATGAGTTCCATGTTGGTTTGGATTCCACATCAATACATGGAGCTCACACACAAGTACAATACCATTTCTGCCAGAATTCAACACATTTTGCTGCTATTCCTCCTGCTCCCCATTTTTAAAAAAAACAATAACAAAAAGTAAACATTGGCCCAGTTAGCCAGAACTGAAAAAATAAACTTAGAAGGCTTTTTTTCAGGAAGCTTGTAAAGAATTGTGCGTTTTTATTCCACAAATTCCCAGTTTAATTGGAAGTGGCTTACCTCTCCTTCAAAAACCATCTCAAATTCCTCTCTGTTTTTAATTTTATTATAGAGGTATTCTGATAATTCAAGACATTTGTTGATCTGACTTTCGAATCCCACTGTGCCCTGTTTGGAGGAAAAAGTGTATTCATTTTAAAATTCAGCTCTCTTGTGCTCTCTGATCAGCTTTTGGTATAAATGCTTTGGGTTGCTTTCGGTATAAAAGGTTTGGGTTTTCCAGGTTATTCTGGTTAAAACTGAAGTATAGAATATTTGTGACATTTTGGATTTGTACATATTTGTTTTTAGATGCTTTGGAGATATTTTATCTCAAATCTACAACTTAATTTAAATAATTCATCAGATTTTATAGCGTTATAGAAAACGTATCTTAAAAACTGGAACTGTAAATATGCTCTTCAAATGTATCAAAATACACACAGAGGAGAGAAAAACTTTTGACACTGGCCTTGCAAACGTATACACGCATATATACAGGAAAAAACTAACCATTGGTTTAAAATGCAATTATTTATGGGAATAGTATTAAGCAATTGTACACAAAATATTGGCAGAATCAGAGTTCCAGTCCATTAAAAAACTAATCTGGTGGAAGTGAATTTGGTTCTGCTAAATATCTCCAGGAACTTCTTCCTTCCCCTGCTCTCTCAAAAATGTTTTTCCCCGAAGAAATAAACATTTAAGACCAACAACGTATTTAAATTCTAAGAGCTAAAAACTACAATCCTAACTCCACTTCAATTACCATTGAATGTAGTGGGTCTTACTTCTGAGTAAACATGCATGGGATTGCTTTACACATTTCTGACATTTCATTATATACCTTGGCTTTCCACATCAACCAGAATTTGAATATGTCCACATGGCGGCCGCACTGTATCGCTTTATCTCCAGTATCGTAAGTTATATCATATTGCTTGTCTTGTTGGAATAGATAGCCCGCACACATCTGGTTGCAACCTTGAAGTATACCCTGTTGCAAAAACATCTCTTTAAATATATGACACCTAGCAACAGATGAAATATAGGGCTGTACGCATTAAACATAGGAGCACATTATTCCACCTTTATGTGATAATTCCCAAGGAAATATAAGCTTGATTTTCATGCACTCCTAGGTTTCTTTTTACATTTTCACTTAAGCAATACTGCTCATTGAATGGCCTGCTGATGCAGAAAATGGAAGGCCCATCTGGTACACGTGTAGTCTTTCCTGCAAGTACATAACATATTCCTCTGGCTCTCAAACAAATAGTGCGGCTACTTGTTTTAAACAGTGATGTAACTTCCCAGGAGATGATGACAGTGGGTTATATCTGCTGGAAAGAATAGAATAACTCCTCCCAGAACAATTCTCTCCCAGAATTCTCAGAGAACTACAATTCCCTGGATTCCTTGACAGAAGCCATAGCAGTTCAACTGGTGTATATGGTATACATTTGTAGAGAAAGATATGCCCTTTAAAGAAAAGGAATTAAATATCCAAGCAAACCTTTTCCCGGAGAAGAATAGCAGAACACTGTAACAAAACTCCCATCATCTTGTGTGGATTCCATGTGACAGAGTTGGCTCTGCAAAAGAAATGAATGTGCTTAGAACTAAGGGAGTAAGAGATGAAACCTTACTTAACATCTTTCAGCAGATCATTATTCTCTCTGAACAGGAACCCCAAGACTGGCATGCGGATAAAGTCATGTTCCTTGACCCAGTGGATCAGGTGCCTCACACAGGCAGGGGCAATTTGTTTTGCTCTGAGAGCCTAGCTGCTCTGCTCACGGAACAGGAAATGATCAATGTCAGCATGGAGAGCAGTCTCCCACTCTTGAAGACATTGGGGCAGAGATTGGGGAGATGGAGATACCATCCGTTTATTTACTAAAATAGTTGACACTGCCTTTTCCATCTGAAACAGGACCTTCAATGAGGCAAATAATCATGGGGAAAACAATCTAGCATTTAAATTGCATTTTTTGAGTGTTCAAAGCAACCTTGGCTAAATGGGTGTCCTCCAAATAGTTGGTTAGAACTCCCATCACACACACACACACCCCAGCTATATTGTGTGGGAATGGTGGGAGTTGTAGTTCAATACATCTGGAAGGCATCAGGTTGGGGAAGGCTGGTTCAAAGCATTTCACATAGGATATTTTGGTCATCCAAAATGAACAAATATAATAACATTTGATAACTTCAAGGCAGAAACTGTGGGGCTGTATATGTGCTACATAAAGACCAGTCATTTTCATTCCTGATCTAGAACTTACCTTTAGCCTCGTCCTGCAACATCGGACTCATGTTTATTTATTCTCACGTTTGTCTTTCCCCAATATCCCTCCGCCTCCTTTCTCTCTCCCCCACCCTTGCCATCTTTCTCCTCTTATCAATTCTAAACAAACAAACAAAACAAACAAAGGAAAAGCTGCCATCAAAGTGTGACCCAATTGTGGGGGCAAGCCCACCAGCTGAAAATAATGGCATCTGACACACACAGTGTGAACTGAACTGAGCTTAGCTTATGCCCTACCTTTCACCCTGAATAAGGCTGCAACTGCAGCTGTAATTGACAATAGCGGGCCCCAGTAGGTCTGGTAATTTTTTCACATTAATTAACTACATTGATTTGTAAACAGTGGGAATGGCACCCACATCCACAGACCCCCCCTTTGGGATCACTTGCCAGCACTTTTGTCAATACGGGAAAGACCATGAGCACGCTCTCAGGATGAGCCAATAGTGGTGATATGGAAACAGCCCCACTGTTATGGACTTTTCATGCCCAGGTCAATAGATGATGTTCATGTGTTTAAAGTGATGAAACTGCAGAACACAAGGACCATTTTGGGGGCCTTCCCATAGAAGCTGTTACCTTTGAATAACTTGTGCACCACATCATGAACTCTATTAGAGGGAAGCTTGCTAGATCACCCTGATGGGAATGCGGGGACTGCATGTCCCAGGTAACAAAAACCAACATATATACAGCTTTACAACCTGTAATATATTAAAATCCAATGGAAAATATGCCAATCATATCATGATCTCTGTTAGAAGGCAGCTTTTGCTAGACCATCCTGGTGTGAATGCAGGGACTGCATGTCCCAAATAACAAAAACCAACATATATTTACAACCTGTGATATTTTCCAATGGAAAATATCCCAATCACCAGCAAACACTTTGGAGTAATTGAGATTGCCACACTGCTGTTAGAGCTGTTCCCAGAAAGTGGCTCTTTCAGGAATTAAGCTACCATATCAGTTAATCAGCATGGCTCTGACAGTAATTAATTTCATTCATTACACTATCAGCTTATCAGTATGGTCTCTTAAACAGTAAAATTAATCCTGAAAGACTAAGTTCCCACCTTCAGCAGCTTGGTTTTTTCACAAGACAATATTGTTTGCCGCACAATAAGGCTATTGATGTTTTTTCCCATGTCATATACTTAGTATAGACTGTAATCACCATATTGGTCTTAATAGTGCATGAACTTAGTGCCAAGTAGAGCATAAAAAAATACCTCACTTACAGCTACAAACTACATATTGCCAATGGAAGACATATTCACCGAGGAGATACTCCAACTGGGATACCTGAGAAAGTAGGTAAGTCCTACCCAGGTCAAAGGCACCTGCTCACAAGTAAATTTGCATAGCATGGTATCCTGAAAGTGAAAGAACTATCAAACTTAGGATATTAATTAAGGGTACAA
Organism: Elgaria multicarinata webbii; assembly: GCF_023053635.1. Taxonomy (NCBI): domain Eukaryota; kingdom Metazoa; phylum Chordata; class Lepidosauria; order Squamata; family Anguidae; genus Elgaria; species Elgaria multicarinata. Next base: position 43,234,185 of record NC_086172.1, read on the forward strand.
TCCTGTGCATATTTAGGCAGAAAAAAGGCCCACAACTCCCAGCATGCCCCAGCCAGGCATGCTGGGAGTAGTAGGCCTTTTCTCTCTCTAAACATACATAGGATTGCGCCTTAAATGTATCTTCCAGAAGAATCATTGCTCTATGGGCTACATACTGTAGATCCCATCAATGATGGCATTATTTTCCACAGGTGTTCCCCAACCTAGTGTCTTCCAGATGTTTTGAAATACAACTTTCATCATTCCTAACCACTGACCATGCTGCCTGGAAATGATGGGAGTTGTAGCCCAAAACATCTGGAGGTTACCAAGTTAGGAAAGAGTGTACCTTGGCTGGAAATAAACAAAGTTAACAGATACAGACCAATTTGTCTCTGGGGCAGGCTAAAAGCTCCTCTTGTTTCAATCTGGTTTGTAATGCAAAGATAAAACCCGATATTGGCTGGGAAGCTTATTTGCATTACAACTGCTTGTCTTCCACATGAAAGTTCAGAAGTTAATGTGAATGTTTATCTGACATTTTCGTCTCACTTGCATTTTTCCCCTGGTCAGTGTTTTTTTACAAATTTGGTAATATTCTTGAGAGGGGTGGGGTGGCCTTTCTTCCTAGGATATTTGTGAAATGTCATGTACACCTGGAAAGATCACTAAATAAATAAAGATACAAATAAAAAGGGTTCAGTACCTTTCTATTCCATTCAGTTTATGACGATGCTTTCTGGACATTAGTAATCCACCTCCCCAGGCAGCCTGAAAAGTGATGGGGGGAAAATACAAAGGTTCAGGACCTTTCAAATATCCTATTCTCCACAACTACCTATGGCAGGGGTGATCACCTTGTGTTTGGCCTACAACTCCCTCCAGATGGTTTGGCCTACAACTCCCATGATCCCTCACTGTTGGCTATGCTGGCTAGGGCTGATGAGAGTTTTGGGTCAAAACATCTGGAGGGCCACTAGTTGCCCACCCCTGACTTACATGTCAATCCTATCAATGGTTTGGGCACTGAATGTTTGAGAAAAACATGTAGGATTTCAAAGTAGGCACTCCATTCATTTCACACTTTCCCCCAAAGGTGGACACTTCCTTCCAACATCTCAACAACACAAGAATGAACAAACAGAGCTACTAGGATCCTAATTTTCCTTTGACAATGATAACAATTGTCTACACTACAATTGGTTTACACTACAATCCTATGCATGCATACTCAGAAATCAGTCCCACTGGGTTCAGTGGCACTTACTCCTAGGTAAATGCATTTAGAATTGCGGTCTTAGTTACTTACATCCACATGGAGCCAAAGGTTATATTTTTCACAAATGTCTGCTATCTCCTGAATAGGATCAAAGGCTCCATAAACAGTTGTGCCAGCAGTTGCAGTCACATAAAGGGGGACATATCCCTGGGAGGAAAAACAGAGGATGAGGTTGATCATGAGATGAAAATGTTTTCAAAATAAAATTGAAATAACTTAAATTACAATTGATAGCATGTTCTTTAATGAGTTTCTGTTGTGTATCTTTTAAAATTTCCACATCTTCTATCCTTGGTTCCTCCTCCAGGACACACAATGAAACAGATAATCTAATTATGCCTAATATATTGTTAATAGTATAATATTAAGGCAACCGTGCCCTGGAAACAGATTAAGAGAGCAACCCTATGCATGTTTAGACAGAAAAAAGTCCTACAACATCCACCATTCTCCAGCCAGCCATGCTGGCTGGTGAATGCTGGGAGCTGTAGGACTTTTTTTCTGTCTAAACATACATAGGCTTGTGCCCTAATTATACACACTAAATAAATGGTAACATATAAAAGGTAATGGCCCTGTTCAGAAGACACCTTAAACTACGGTTTTAATCACTGTGGTTAAAACCGTGGTTTAAGGTGTCTTCTGAATAGGGACAATATCATTCTTTCATCATAGCACTATAACTATTTCAACAAAAACTCCGTGTGGGGGTAGTCTTAAGAAAAGAACTGAAAGGATGTTTTTTGAAAGATCATCTTTTTTATTTCACTTTTCTCAATTCATTTATAGGACATTTATTTTAAAAGTGTAAAGTTGTTCCAGTCACAGGCAAACATATTTTTATCCAATCATGCTCAGACTACTAGACCCTCTGGCAACATGGGATTTGCATTAGTATGTTCAGATTTAAAAACAACGGCAAGATTACCTTTTGTTTGGCTTCCAGAATTTTGGCTTCCAAATCAGCTGGTATTATTTTGCCCCTGTAATCGAAGTGAAACACGAAATCCAAGAAAGTTTAAAAATAAATTAATAAATAAGACTAAATAGAAATGGACACCAGCCACTGTTCAATTAAGTTAACTGATCCTGTTAGTAGGTCATTATGCTATACATAAACACAGGGAAACAAATTCATCATGTACGTGTATATAATATCTTACCTTGCATTGCACTTTATTAAAATCACATTCTCAGTTCCAAAGCCAAGCGCAGCTCCAGCTTTCTTTATTGAGTAGTGACTCTGCAACAACAAAAGCAACAGAAACATTCCAACGTTTCCCCCCTGTTTTTAAAACAATGAAAATTTAGACAAATACCTAATACATGTTTAGCAATGTAGTGCCAATAGTTGCCACTTAACACTTCTTGTTAAGTGTTAACAATTCTTGTTAAGTGCTTCCTGCTTCTTTGGCAGAGATCCATTTCTTTTTTCTAATGTGAATCTCCCAAAGTAATATATACAATTAAATAAAATCCAATAAAACAAAAATAAAACAATCTTTAAAACAGGCCACAACAATTTTAAAAGCCAAAAGCCTGGCTCAAAAATACAGTTTTCACTGCCTGCCTAAAACCCAATAGGGATGGAGCCAACCTGACCTCCCTTGGGAGGGATTTCCACAGTCTGGGTGCTACTACAGAAAAGGTCCTGTCTTGTATACACACAGGCCTAGGTTCTCTTGTGGGTTGGGGTGGGGGCATACAACACAGGTTCTGATGAAAATGGCAAAGTATGGGCAGACTATTCCAAATATCCTGGCTTTGGGACTATATAGATAGATCAAAAACAGCACTATGAATTGGGCTCAGAAACCAGTGCAATTGGTTCAGGACTGGTGATATATGTTCTCTAAAGTCCATGGCAGACAGCCTGGTTGCCACATTTTGTGGAACATGTAGTTGGCAGGGAAAGGAAGCACCACTGAACAGAGAATGGACGAGAGACTAGCTTAAAATCTTTAATAGTTCTTATTCATATGCAAAGATTTTAAACATTTTCAAAAGCACCAGAGCTAGACTCTCCTTCATTCTTTGCTACATTTTGCTGCCACATTTTGCCCTAATTTTGACACTTGTTTCACAGATTTTACCCCATTGAGGCAAATAGTTAACAAAAAGCACCCAGCTTGGGACTGAATGGTGAAATTGGCTGAGCCACATGGTGAAGTGCTACATCTCGAAATTCTTAAAGAACAACCTCCATGTACTTTGGATTTGGGATATCTATCACACAGCTGTTTGTTTTGTGAAATGGACCATTTAGTGTGTGTGTGTGTGTGTGATGTCACCACTTCAATGGTTTAAATGACCTGTTGATTCCACAAGCCCCCTTCAGGCATTACACCCAAAAAGGAGAAAGGCCAAATAGAAAGGGCTGCAGGTTCACGCCTCCATCTCTGTCTCCACTGTTCATGCAATAGTGTGGATGTTTGAGTCAGGGACACCTTCACATGAAGAGCTCTTGATGTGCATAGGCTAACACAAGGATCACAGGAGCTGTGCATCATCATGGGTGCAGCCAGAGGCCCTGTCCCACAGCACCTTTCCATGTGTGTTGCCCCTTCATGTGAATAATGTGTGAAAGCGTCTATGAGAGTGTCGATAATAATAATAATAATAATAATAATAATAATAATAATAATAATAATAATAGGTGGTTGTGTGACCTACACAGGTAACATTGGGTTGGATCCAGATTTAGACATACTTAGACTTGTGACTAACTTAAATCCCATTGATTGCAATGGGCCTACCCTTAAGGATGACTAAGGCCTTTGCTAGACCTAAGGTTTATCCCGGGATAGTCCTGGGGTCGTCCCTGCCTGCTCCCAGGGTCCCCTGTGTGTCATTTACATGAACAGGGATGACCCTGAGACGATCCCGGGATAAACCTTAGGTCTAGCTAAGGCCTCAGTCTAACCTGCAGCTATTATTGTGAGATATAAGATAACCATGTCAAATACTAATACACTTGCCTATTTTGCAATTTAGACCTTAGCTAGACTTAAGGTTTATCCCGGGATTGTCCCGGGGTCGTCCCTGCCTGCTCCCGGGATATCCTGTGTGTCATTTACATGAACAGGGATGACCCCGGGATGACCCCGGGATAAACCTTAGGTCTAGCAAAGGCCTAAAACTTGAATATATCCAGGATCAAGTCTTTAAAGTTTAAACCCTGCTGAGAATCTTCTCTGCCTCACAATCTCTTTGTCCTTCTGCTGTGCTGCAATCTGTAATGGCACCCGGGTTGGATTCAATCTCTCGGTCAGAGTGCAGAGCCATTTGCACACAAACCAGTTGCCTCAAGGAACATCTGCCACAGGGCAGCCATGCCAGGTACACTGTCCCCAAAGCTAACTGCTAATTGCAGAGATGATGATTCCAACTCTAGGAAATGATGCCCTCACCAATAGAGGGACCTTCTTTCCCCCTAATCCACAGAATTTCTATTCTTATATAGGAAGGGATCTCCCTTTATTTTATTTTATTTTTTTGGCATGATGACATAATCTTCTGACAGCCATTTTAAGGATAGAAACCTGCCAGCAATCAATAATTCACAGGTAATCTTTTGTGTGACAGGTCTAGGCTCCCAAACGATTACATTTGGAGGGGAAGGGGAAAAATGAAAGCAGGAAGTCATATCCATCAAGAACTATTCTGGTGGTGACAGAAAAGCATCTTCCTTTGCCCTCCCCCAGTAATTAGGTTAATGATACTTAATTAAGCTTATTGAGCTCACATGTTCTGAGGTAAAGAGGACCAGTTTAGGCACTGCAGCCATGCCTTTGGTTTTGACTTCCGGGAAATATTTGTAGCGGGCAGCCATGATGCTATACATATTCGATATAGCACCACCTGTAACAAGAGTATATGATAATAAAATATTAGAAGAGAGAGCGGCGAAAGCCTGATATTGTGAACAAAGGTATAAAAGCATCATTTGTGAAATGTTTTGTGAACATTTCAATCAGGCACAGAAGAATTAACAACTTTGATGGATCAGTCTGAAAGGTGTAATGATAAAAGGGTTGTTTTGTTTTTTCAGAGGTTATGTCTTCGTTCATTATGGGTGGTATTCCTTTAATACAATGGCTTTCAGCTTTGTTCTTCTGAGGAACCTTGATGTTCCCCAGGTTATCAAGATTTCTCAGGTAATGGTGGACAAGCTCCTCCACAGGACAGCTTATTCCTCCACTACGAATCTTCTTTTGCAATATGGAACTATTACCTTGCATGAACTGAATAGAATATGCCCCACAATCCTTTGCAATGTGCAGAGGTTTTGTTATTGACACACAGGTGTTCCTTAGTAATCAACATGGAAAGTGTTCCCCATAGTAACAAAATGTCTACTTTAACATAGGACTAAATCTTGGCTTGCTGCTCTCAGATATTTTATTGGCCAGAATTGTTTCTCATTAATAAATTCTATCATGGATTGTAAAACACACACACAACTTTTCATTTCCATTAAAATACTAGCATACTGAGACTAGATTTTCCTCTATAGAATCCTTTTCTGGGCCCAATGGATTAGTGCTCAGCCAATTTGATTTATTTATTTGTTTATAATGTTCTTACCCTGCCTTATCACCAAGGCCCCAGGGTAGCAAACACAATTTTAAAACAATAAAATATTGATTCACAACAATAAAAATAATAAAAGTAGCAGATAATATGGAACATTAGTAAGCAGTGACACAATTAGGAGTCTCAAAATCTAAAGGTTATTAAAGGCATGAGAGAACAGCCTGGCACTTAAAAGGATGATAAAGAAAGAATCATAGAATCGTATAATAGTAGAGTTGGAAGGGCCCAACCCCCTGCTCAATGCAGGAATCCACCTTAAAGCATACCTGCCAGATGGCTGTCCTGCTGCATCTTAAATGCCTCTAGTGGGGGGGATCCCACTACTTCCCTAGGTCATTGGTTCCATTGTCATACTGCTCTAACAGCCAGGAAGTTTTTCCTGATGTCCAGCCGGACTCTGGCTTCCTGTAACTTGAACCCATTAGTCCATGTCCTGCACTTTGGGATGATCGTGATAGGATCCTGGCCCTCCTCTCTGTGACAACCTTTCAAGTAATTGAAGAGTGCTATCATGCCTCCCCTCAGTCTTCTCTTCTCAAGGCTAAAGATGCCCAGCACCAAGTGTACATGTCTAGGGAGGACGTCCCACATTTTGAACACCATCGCTAAAGGGGTCCTCTTTCTGGTAGCCACCAGCCTTACCTCAGAAGGCTGGGGCTCCTGGAGAAAGATACATCTGAGAGAAGGCAATCCTTCAGAAACCCAAGTCACAAGCAGCTTAGTAGGGCTTCCTGTTTTCTTACATCTTCTTGTTTTCTGCCTCACCGTTCTCCTGTCAATGTTGATTTTATCCCATATCATGTAAAAGAGCTCCACAAAGATTCTCTCTCTTTCTGGAATTCTTTCAGTGACAATTATCATCTTGCTTAGCTTTTCTATAGTACATTATAAGGGCTCCAAGTGCTTTATTTTTATTACCACAAATTATCTTTCTGACTGCTCTGTAAAGTAGGCCAATATTATTATTCCCATATTACAGACAGAGCAGAGGCTGAGGCGTAGAGAAAATGGCGTGTCTAAGGCAAACTAGTGAGTTTGTGTGGGGAGGTGGGATTTGAATTGGGGAAGGGAAAATATGTGGTAGAAGGGAAACAGGATAGGCAGTGTTGTGTTGTATCTGCTCTGTTTCTACTCATGTCACATTTTCCTTCATCAGACGCTCAAAACTTTCCAAGGTTAGGTGAATGTGGCTGATTGCAAAGGAGACCTTTTCCTTGCCTTGGGTACATATTTCTTGTAGGTTACTTCTAAGGCTCTATACAAAATTTATTTGATTATAAAACTTCTGAGTTGCATATCCAACTCATTTAAGGCAATTCAAAGTGACAAAGAACAGTAAAAAAAATTGCCACAATAAAACCTATGATTTTATCTTTTCAGCTCCCCTTTTCCTTCTCAATGAACAAGCCGAAGCAAAATCCTTAGTCATCACCCAAATAACTGAAATGCATAAAAGACTTCATTGATCAAAAACATTTCTTAATGTATACAACAGCTTTCCTCAACCTGTCTCCCTCCACATGTTTGGGGCCAGAACCTGACCATCATCTATTCTAGCTAAGCCTGGTAGGAGTTGATCCAAAACGTCTGGGAGACACCAGGTTGCTGAAGGCTGGTATACACCAAAGATCAATTAGATTACCAGTTCAATAGAGATAAAATCAATATATGGGTTACTGGACACACAGCCTCCAATCTGCTGGAGAAATATTATTTAGGAAGACCACTGTACATTCAACAAGGCCATTTACGGCCTCATATCTGAAATGCTTGTTTTCCAAAAGTGGTTTTGTTCATTATACCTGTTTTGACAGAGATTGCCTGGCTGTCTTGATACTTGCTACGCCATGCCGTGTCGTATCAGGTTAGCAGACATAAGGAAATAGGTTTCCAGAAGACTTAAACATAGAACCACTTTGAAGGTGGAAGCAATGGCAGGCTGGATCTTCGGACTGACAAATCAGTGAGCATTTATGCCAAAAGTATTGGCAGCAGTGTGAATCCATGAGGACAATACATTGAAAGAGACTTCTCTCATGCATGTTACTTGGTTCAACACGTTCATAAGCAGACAGAATTCTAGATGTGCTCAGTAGTAACTTGAGACTAATTAATAACTCTGAAAAATGAACAGCTTATTTACAACACCAAATATCCATTTGATGCCTGTTCTATAATGTGTTACAAGAATCTGAAGGCCAACCAGGGGTGTGTGTCAAAAGCTGGCACCTGACAAGGCTCAAAACCTGACAGAGGCCACTGACAACCGTTTGGGCCTTTTCCCCTGCTGACCTAGGGTGGCCATGTAACCTTTTTATATATAGAGAAGACAATCCTCTGTTTGAAAGGCTGTCAGAGAGCTGTCTTCTATTCAAACTTGTCCTCTATTTGAAGGGCTGTCCTGTTCAATCCCAATTTAAAAATAAAGAACCTGATGAACTGTTGCCCATCTTGGTACGTGAACAGCAGACTGAGAAGGTAGATCCACAGGTCAGCTGGTCACAGTCTTCGACCTATGGTGAGATGTACGGTATTTCTTTTTAAATTATAATCATCATTTCTAAATTTGTAACTATACATAAAAATTAGCATAGGCATGTTTTATGTAAATGGATGTCCTCTTTTTTTGGTGATGCATGTCCTCTTTTTTTGGCAATTCATAAGTGGGGACCCTATCCAAGCGTGACAAAAATAAGCCTCCTCCTCCACTCATTTAGCCTTCTCCATCAGGATGTTGTTGTGGATTTGACCCAGAGGAGGGGGGCAAGGAGATGAGTTGTGATCAAAAGGATGGGCTCAGTCTGGAAAGGAGGCCCACTGAAGACACCTTGCCCAAGCCCCCCTTTACACCTTGAGCTATCACTGACGCCAATCCTACTGCAGAATAACAGCTGCATCCCCATTTTTAAAAGAGCCTTGTGAATAGCCTGACAGTGACTTTTAAGGTGGGTCTTTGCTGTTCTAAAATTCAGTACTAGCATACAATTAAAATGTTGGGTTATTGTGCCAGAACTTTTCTCTCTCTGGAACTCTGTTTGTGCTCAGAAACAAACACACATCACGCAGGTCTTACACAGCAGAGCTGGTTTATTTCCTTCAGGCTTCTGTGCAGTTCAATTCAGATCAGTTCAGATCAGCACACTGAGGCATACACAGAGAGCAGTGATCATAGAGCAGTGATCAGTAAGCAGTGATCAGTTCCATTTTACACAAGTGAGAAACTATATACACATCTTATACAATTCTTATCTACATTACATACAGCTGTGATGAGGCTAACTTAGAATCTTGGCAAGGTTCCCAGAACAGCCTCTATCTCAAGGTAATTGCCCACAGATAGTCTTTCTCTGTTTAACCCTGAGATAGCCATACACACACAATTTTAATGACTAAGCAAGTATTTCTTTTCATATACTTAACAGTCCTCCTCTTGCGCATGTTGTTTAAATTGTGTTACAATCTGAGACCCAGCTTTAAAAGCATCTCTTTGTGTTTTACCATTGATACTGGTTTTGTGAATAAATCAGCCAACATCATTTCAGATGGACAATATTCAAGCTTAATCCAGCCCTTCTGAATTATATCTTTCACATGAGAATAACGAACATCCACATGTTTAGTTCTTGGTTTACACTTTTCAGATGTAGCCATACTAATACATGCCTGATTATCCTCAAATATGGTTACTGGTGTCTCAGTTTCCAACCTTAGATCAGCAAATAATTGTTTATACCACTCAGTCTCATTACAAGCCAGAGATAAGCTGATATATTCTGCTTCTGCACTAGAGGTTGCTACACAATTTTGTTTTCTTGTAACGTTCCACCTGTCCTTTCTCATTTTGTTTTACTTTGAATACCCATTTACAGGTAATACCCATTTAAAGGTACTAGCTCCCACGTTTCATTTTTTTCCATTGCTCTGATTTCCTCTGACATTGCTTCATGCCAGCCCTGAGCTTCTGTAGGTTCCATTTCCTGAATTTCGTCAAATGAAGTAGGTTCATAGGCTATTAGTAAAGCTCTATGAGAAACCTGTTTGCTTTGGTATTCATCTGAATAACGAATTGGAGCTTTGCGTTCCCTTTCTGGTCGCTTTGGCATAGTTACAGGCATAGTTTCCTCCTCTACAGTTTCTTCCCCCTCCCTCTCTTGCTGAGATTGTTCAGGAATTTCTTCTGTTTCTACAGCTTTCTGTTCTACAGGCAAACTTACATACTGTTTTGTTTCCTGCATTTGTTCATGAAAAACTACATCTCTGCTCACAATTACACTTTTGTGATATGGAGACCACAAACGATAGCCTTTTGTTTGTGTATCATATCCCAACAGTTTACATTCCAAACCTCTTTGAGCTAGCTTTCCTGGTCTGTTTTCTTTCTGAATATGAGCAAAACATTTACTTCCAAAAACCCTTATATGTGACACTCTAGGTTTTCTTTTGTAAAACATTTCATATGGGGTTTTTTCATGTACAGAGTGGTAAAGCCTGTTTAACAAATAATTTGAGGTGGACAAAGCTTCTGCCCAGAACAGATTAGACAATCCTGACTCTTTCAATAGAGCTCTTAACATGTTCTGCAAGGTTCTGTTTTTCCTTTCTGCAACTCCATTTTGAAATGGTGAATATGGAGCAGTAAGGTTATGTTGTATACCCTCATCACTGAGGAATTTTTTAAATTGGTTGCTAAGAAATTCACCTCCCCGGTCCGTTCTTAGATTAGCTATAGGTTCTTTAAATCTATTTTTACTCCACTTAACAAAGGCTTTAAACTTTCCAAAAGTTTCACTCTTCTGTTTTAACACATACACAAATCCAAATCTGCTGTAATCATCAACAATAGACAAGAAAAATCTGTTTCCTCCTTGACTTGTCTCAAAAGGACCTGCAAGATCTGCATGAATTAATTCAAAAATTCTTTTTGTTGTTCTCTCACTATGTTTTGGAATGTTTGACTTATGACACTTGGTTTCACTGCATACATTACATTCTACATAGTTAGAACATGGTTTGATTTTCACCCCTTCACACAATTCTGGAATCTTAGAAATTGTTTTATAGTTAGCGTGACCAAACCTTTTATGAGTTAAATGGATGCACTCTTGGTGTGGTTTGCAATTGGCTATTGTTTTTGTTGTGACTTTGCTGGCTACAACTTCATTTTCTGTACAAGAATTAATCACATACAAAGATTCTTTCATTATTCCCTGCACACACACCTTGTTTCCCTGTTTTATAGTACAATTTTCTTCAGTAAAACAAACCTCATACCCCATTTCTGTTAACTGAAACACACTTAGAAGGTTTGTTTCCAATTCTGGTACATATAAAACACTTTGTAGTTCAACTCCCAGACAATCAAAATATACATTACCCACACCACAAATCTGGATTTTTGTTCCATTTGCAAGGGTAACACATTTTTGCTCTGAAGTAGAAGTTTCCAAGGTTACAAATGAAAGTTTGTCTTTTGCCATACTTATTGAAGCCCCAGAGTCCAAAAACCAAGGGTTCATTGTCTCTTTGACTCTTGCTAGAAGACACTTCTTTGTTGATTCAGCTTCATTCATGTTGTTTTCTTCTCTCCACTTTGCTGTTGACTGCTTTTTCTTCTTGTTGTTGCAATCCCGCCTTAAGTGTCCTGTGGAACCACAGTTAAAGCATTTCCTTGCCTTTAATGCAGCCACCACGTCAGAAGATTTATGGCTTTGTTGAAATTCAGCCACAGGATGTTTAAAACTCTGTTGTTTTGAAGCTTGTCTTCTTTCATAGGTTTCCAGTAGTTTTCCAGCTACATACTCGAGGGTTAAATTTTTCTCCTCTTGACTTTCCATCATGGTGACAACCGCGTCGTACGATGAATCAAGACTTGACAAAATCACATAGACTTGGTGTATAGTTGTAAACTCCATCCCTCGTGCCCTGAGTTGATTGAAGATTTCTCTCATGCTTTTCAAATGGTTTGACATAGACTCCCCTGGTTTCAGCTTCATTCCATACAGCTTCCGGGTTAGAATTATTTTACTGCCCGCTGTTTCTCTTTGATATACAGCTTGTAGCGCATTCCAGCACTCTTTTGATGTATTCAAAAACTGAATGAAGGAAATTTGAGAGTCTTCCACAGCTAATGCAATAACTGCCATTGCTTTTGCATCGTCCTTAAACCATTTAGCATTCTGTGGATCTGCTCTTTCTGGTGGATCCTCTGTGACTACATACCACAGTTCAGCCTGAATCAGATACATTTGCGTTTTGTAAGACCATAATGCATAGTTAGAGTCATTCAGCTTTTCCAACAATTGATGCAAACCAGACATATTAGCTCCTGCCATTCCCTCTGCTTTAGGAATTGGTATCTCACCGTCCTCCTGCTCAGAGTCCTCCTCAGAGTCAGCCGACTGAGATTTTTCCTCACTTTGCAGCACTGGCTTTAGCTTGATGTCTTCCTTCATCAACAGTTTTCTGTTTTAGCAGACTCCTGGTTCTGGTTCTGATACTGCACCGTTCCCACCAAGTTCTGGTTCTTCTGCCTGGATTAGGCTGGCGTAGGCTTCCTGGACTGGACTGGGCCCATAACCTTTGTTGGGTTATTGTGCCAGAACTTTTCTCTCTCTGGAACTCTGTTTGTGCTCAGAAACAAACACACATCACGCAGGTCTTACACAGCAGAGCTGGTTTATTTCCTTCAGGCTTCTGTGCAGTTCAATTCAGATCAGTTCAGATCAGCACACTGAGGCATACACAGAGAGCAGTGATCATAGAGCAGTGATCAGTAAGCAGTGATCAGTTCCATTTTACACAAGTGAGAAACTATATACACATCTTATACAATTCTTATCTACATTACATACAGCTGTGATGAGGCTAACTTAGAATCTTGGCAAGGTTCCCAGAACAGCCTCTATCTCAAGGTAATTGCCCACAGATAGTCTTTCTCTGTTTAACCCTGAGATAGCCATACACACACAATTTTAATGACTAAGCAAGTATTTCTTTTCATATACTTAACATAAAAGACACACAGTGAAGCCACTACAGTTTGGCGTTTGGGACAAAAGGTTAAGAATAGAACCTACCAGGTGAGAATATTCCATCTCCATCTTTGTTTGACCATCCGATAATCTCTCTCATTTTTCGAAGTGTTATTTGCTCCATGAGAACAAAGACAGGTGCAATTTCATATGTAAACCTGGAAAAATGAAAATATATACCAATGCCAGTTACACAATAATAAATATAAAAATACATATACTTTCAGAAGTAGCCTCTGGTTTTAGACTTTGATGAGTCTCAAGCTGCAGTCCTATACCCACTTATCTGGGAGTAAACCTCATTGAACTCAATGGGGCTTAATTCTCGGTAGACATGGATAGGATTGTACCGTCAAGTATGTAACAATAGTCTGTTTTAGGGAGGAGAGTCTTGGCGGTCAAAATAAGCATGAGCTCTGGGCCACTGAAACCCTGACATTTATTCCACCAAAAGTCTTTCAAAATGGTAACAATCCTGTTGAGTTTTTGGTTGTTGTCAATTCGGGCATATTGGGTAATTTGAGAAACTGCTCTGGGCAACACCACAAAATGCCTAATCAGTGGATCGCTGCTTTGCTGTCTACCTGTCATGTCTACAATTCTTAGGCTGTGTCTTATTAAGCAAAACATTTTGTATCATGTCAACTGGATGCCGCAATGTTTCTTTAATGAGGGGTTGTCTAATTTGGCTAATTGCTGGTGGTGCAATAAAGCGAATGCTTCTTTTAAACATATATTTTGACAATGTCCAGCAGCTGCTTCTTTTCGGGAGAAGGTTATTACAAAGATAAATGTTGTACTGGAACAGTCTTTAATATTCACTGATGTACATGCTCTTTTAGATTATTTACCTGCTTCATGGAAATTAACGAATGCTCAGCGTAAATGGATTCCCTGCACCCTTTTGCCAGCTAAAAGGCTGATATTACAACATTGGGAAGATAAATACTCACCTCCTATAATGCAATAAATTGATGACCTTACAATGCTTTCAATAACTGAATGGGTGGCATATAAGACACCACCTTCAAATGGATACTTATTTTGATATTTGGTCTGCTCTAGTTGAAACGTATGTATTAATTGCTAGAAAGTTGTTTGCATTTCATACAAATCCATGTATGTATATAAAAAAATGTATTTTAAAAAAGTTTTATAGGTGCCTGCAGGCCCGATATTGGGGATCCTTGATCTAGCCCAATATAGCCCACTCTGACTGGCAGCAGCTCAGAGGTCCCTCATATCATTGCTAAGTGATCCTTAAAGTAAAGCATGGAGAAGGGCAGAGAATAATAATAATAATAATAATAATAATAATAATAATAATAATTTTATTTGTTACCCGCCTCTTCCTCTGGATCGAGGTGGGGTACAACACAAATAAAAACACCATAAAATACATACAACTAATTCAAACGTTTAACCAGGGACCTTCTGCATTCAAAATATATGCTCTACCACTAAGATATGGCCCCTTCCCCATATGCATAACAATAAGCAGTATTTATATAGTTCATTCAGTGTTCAAAGCACTTCAAATATTTTATCACAACAACCCTTCAAGGTAGATCAGTTGCAGAGAGGAGAGCTAGGACTAAGAGAATATGGCTTTGCCTATGGCAACTTGGTGAGTTTAGATCACAGAATCATAGAATAGTAGTTAGAAGGAGCCTATAAGGCCATCAAGTGCAACCCACTGCTCAATGCAGGAATCCACCTTAAAGCATCCCTGACAGATGGTTGTCCAGCTGCCTCTTGAATGGCCCTAGTGGGGGAGAGCCTATGACATCCCTAGGTAATTGGTTCCATTGTCATACTGCTCTAACAGTCAGGAAGTTTTTCCTGATGCAAGATTTGAACCTGGGGTCAGTATGCCGCACCAGCACTCACCCCAGTAGGATAGCTTATATAAATTGCTTGGAGAAAGAAACCCAGGAGGAACATCCCTTCACCTGCTTCCCATAGATTTTTCTTCACACTGGTCAAAACATTCTGAGACTACACCATCTAGTTATAGCAATTATAACTATATTGCTAGTCAGTGCCAGAAAATATTAGATCATAAAGTTTTTTTAAGTTCACAGAGTGTCAGATTCCTATTTGCAAAACATGGTTGTTGCCAGAAATAGAGAGCTATGAAAATGGTATGGCAAACATTGGAGGGCTACTCACAAAGATAATTAGAAATATTGAACCTGAGCTTTAAAAAAACTGAAACACCCACAAGCAATTATTTATGTGGATTTATTCTACTTTTAGCCCCAAGGACAACTAATTATTCAATACCACACAATCAATATCTGTCAAGAGTAATTAAAAAGGATGATTTTCTAATTACTAATTACAGATAACAAGAGGGCAGTCTGCTGCTTTATCCACCTAATGCAGGCAAGAACCAATGAACAAAGTCTAATATATCATATTATTTTCCCCATGTACTAAAATTTCAATGCATGTTTTGTTGCTCTATTTGAGGGCCACGAAAAGTCTAATGGTATCAACAAGAAAGTTTTCCTCCATTAAAGCTGCAGTGCAAAGCTATGCCTCTCTGCCCAAACTATACTGGAAATAAAGCCAAACGGGGTGTACCTAATTTCCAGAATCCCCCCCCCACTGTATTGGATAACACCAGATATCTATATCAGTCTTTCCTAAGCTGGTGCACCCAAAGGTCTTGGACTATAACTCCCATAATCTCCAAATCTTCACTGCCATTGCTGATTGGGGATTATTGGTGCCGTAGACCAACATATCTGGAGGGCAGCAGATTGGGGAGGGCTCAGCTAGATAATAGAGCAAGTTACTATGAAGGCCTTAGCTAAACCTAAGGTTTATCCTGGGGTCGTCCCTGCCTGCTCCTGGGATATCCTCTGTGTCATTTACATGAACAGGGATGACCCCGGGAAGATCCCGGGATAAACCTTAGGTCTAGCTAAGTCCAATCCTATCAGTTGCTACAGGATAGCAGAAGCCGTTTGTGCCTCATCAGCTAAAGCCTCTGACCCTCTCCTCTCCTTGCTTCACTGAGGACATGGCAAAAATCATGGGTAAGTCCTGTACAGTATGTGTGCCTATAGACATATCTTGTTTTGAAGTATGTACATACAACAGGGACCTCACAGCTTTCTGCAGCATGTGAACATAGTATGCTGCACATACATGTCATATTCACATGATGTACCTGTTTCAACATGTCACAATTAGTCAAAATAATTCTGTCTACACATGGAACCCCCAAAGTCTCTAACAAATATAATGAATAGATACAACAGACAAAACAACATGTCAATAAAATAAAGAGCAAATTAAAAAGACAGCATGTAAAAGTGCATACAAGCAGGCAACATAAAACATAAAGGGGGAAAAGGAGGATGCCAAACTAGTAGCATATGAAATCCAGCAAGGATGGAGCTAAGTGAACCTCCCACATTAGTGAGTTTTACAACCTGGGCCCCACCGCTAAGCAATCCCTGTGTAGTGTGATCACCTGCAGTATCTGAGACGCTGTTGGGATACAGAACAGGACCTCCAAGAAGGATGTGGATGAGTAGGTAGGTTCACTTGGGAAGAGAGTTGGGTTTGGATAAGGACAGGGAGGCAATGGAGATGGCACAGTACAAGAGTAACATGATCCCCCAAAACAGTCCCCAGCCAAAACGCCATCTGCTACAAAAGCACAGCCCCAGAGAAGGTGTTGCTGCAATCCAGTCCGGAGGTGATCTAGGCATGAGTGACAGTGGCCACAGATCAGCTTCTCCAGAAAAGGGTATGCCCTATGTAACAATCATTGAAGATATTTCTGAGGTCTTGTTAAGAGTTGCATTGTAACAGTAAGAGCATGTTTAATTCAAGCACTAAAGAAAACTGGAGGAGAAAAAAAAGCTTTACATAAAACCTAGGACTTGAATATGGGTTCTTGGGTTGTGATTTTCAGAATCTACTTCATAAAAATCCTGGCCAGATCTCCAGCAATGAGAACCTAAGTTCATTTGGCAAGTGTTCCTTATACGAAACCTTAAAGGAAGCCTAGAAATAAATTAGATACATCAATAGTTAGTTAGATTATTAAATTCAATTTATTATTAGATGCATTTGCTTCTTTTTTCTCAGTTGTTCTGCATCAAGTACAATTCCTAGCCTTTGAACACTATTGCTGTGAACCTCAAAAAATTGCATGTAATATGGTAATGTACGAAAGTCGAAGACGGCAGCAATTCATAAACCAATTAACTAGCCTATGTTTTATGCTATGTATGCTAACCTACCTACTTTGTAAACAACAATCAAAATAATTCACTTGTACAATATGCAAGAAGTGAAATATTCCAGTGATGGCATATTTAAACACTACATGTCCATTCACCAGCCAGCCAGAGTCCAGAAAAAGTCCAGAGTCATTAAATTGAAAGTCTATACAAAGACTCACTGAAGTAACTGGGAGTTCTTCCATTGGCTCCAGTGCATTTTGGACTGGAGTTGTGATTATGAATAATGAATTTCTGAATAACTCCTAATTTTAAAATAAAGCCTGCACATAGGGTTTTAGAGAAATAGTCACACCATTTTCTCGAAAGGCCTCTGTTCCTATGATGATCAACTGGTGCAACAGTAATCCTTTCAGATCCATATTTGAATGCTCAGCTTTAATTAAAGGCACCAAGAAAATATGAGTGCTCTCTCTCTCTCTCTCTCTCTCTCTGTGTGTGTGTGTGTGTGTGTGTGTGTTGTGTTAAAATGCTGGGCTAGTAAAAATTTGCAGCTTACATCTTGCTAGGACACCGGCAATTCAAGCAATTTCTGTTGGTGGTTGTGTATTTATGAAGCACCCAAGGTTCTGTGGGCTAAAGGCCCATGAAATGAACTCTATATTTCAGGGCAGTCACTATCAATTTACATTGTTACCAGACATCAGGAATGGGGAGCGTGTGGTCCTCCAGATATTCTTGGACCAAAACTCCCATCATATCTGACCACTGGCTATGCTGGCTAAGGCTGATGGGAGTTGCAGTCCAACAACATCTGGAGAGCCACAAGTTGCCCACCCCTGCCATAGCTCCACAACAATGGCTCCTAGTCCTGAATTCTCAAACCACATCTGGTCACATTTGTGGAAAATATCCACACAGACTCACACATGCATCAAAAGGGAGGACATTCCAATGAGGTTAAATTCTGAAGAAAGTGTTTCCCACAGTCGTGAGATAACTGTCAAATTTTATATTTAATACAGTGCGGGGGTCAGAGGAAAGAGACGATTCTCATTACTCTTTGGGGCAGCCTTACCCAATTTGGTTCCCTCCAGATATGTTAGACTACAGCTCCCGTCATCCCCAGACAGCTGGGGAGTTGTAACTAACACATCTGGAGGACACCAGATTGGAGAAGGCTGTTTTGAGGACAGCAGTTTTAAAGCAGGTTGATATATTCATTGTCCATATGGTTTAAACTGTTGTGCATTGACTGGCAATGAGTAGAGATTCTCTGGGTACCCAACAGCTATGCTCAGACTCTGAGAAGAAAAACAACAACAGCTGTTTGTACATAACTTGGTGTTTAGATATTCAGTGAGCCAATGCATATGATTAATCACCACATAGATGAATTGGCCTTTGAAAATCAATTCATGCTGCACTGGGAGATATCTAGAACACAAGATCAAACCTCAAAAAGGTGAATCTAATTGCTTCAGTGGCAATCAGTGAATTCAAAGGGAAAGAAATGGGAAGTGATGAGAGTCCCATTTGTTCCTGGATGGGGTGAGAGGTGGGCCTACCTTCACCAGCAGTGGCAGCAACTGCCTTTGGTAGCTGCCATTTTGATTTTCTTAGAAAATGCTGGATGTTACATTGTTTTGAGAGATTATGGGGAAAATGGCAGCCACAAGAGAGGGCTTTCTGGGGATAACAATGTCGTGACTGCAAGATGTGTTTGTTGGTGTTTGCTCTAAGGCATCTGCCACCACAAGCAGTGGCCAATAACAGTATATTATTATTATTATTATTATTATTATTATTATTATTATTATTATTATTATTTTATTTATAAAGCACCATCAATTTTCATGGCACTGTACAGAATAAAACAAAACAAGACAATTTGCCATAAGGCTTACAATGGGAAGGAGGGGAAAAACCAATAGGGGTAGGGACATTAACTAAATATAGAGTAGTATGACCACGCTACGGTTAAAAAGCTTTCGAGAAAAGAAATGTTTTCAAGCGAGATTTAAAAACAGAAATTGACGTCGTGGTCAGTAAACAGAACAAAAAGAAAGAAAAACAGGAGATGGAAGTGAGCACCAAAATCAATGAAAAGCTAAAAAATAAAATATGAAATAAACGGGATTTAAAACATGAAATAAAGAGCATCTGTTCCACTTATAGCATCTGATGAAGTCGGTTGCAACCCATGAAACCTCATGCTAATTTATTAAAATGTCTGAACAACTAAAACAGTTAGTCTATATGCGTGCTACAGTTAACCCTTGAATTTGTAAACAAAAGGCTAGCACTGTGATACTACAATGTTCTATATATTATTTTAAAGTGCCGATACCTTTAAGTACCAATACCTTTAACTGTTCATTTTTCAGCATCCACGGGGGTACAGGGACAGATAATGGGACGTCCCACAGTGGCCCACCCCTGCCGTAATGGTACCCACACACACAAAATCGTTTTGTAGCTTTGAACAGTAGCATTGGATGGAAATACCAAAGACACAAGGAGTGATATCCTGATTACTGTGAAGCTGATGATGACAGGGCAACTTTTCCCCTAGAACGGTTTTTGACAAGTCAAATATGTGGGTCTCTCTGTTGCTAAGCTCAATGGATGAGCACATATGGCCATCCACAATGCTAATAACCCTCCCTGCTCAATGGAGCATTGTTGGTAGAGGATGGGGAAGTGGCAGAACCTTTCCTTTTCAATTTGCTGTTGAAACTCCATCATGCATTGTCATCTTATCCAAAACAAACTTGCTTTTCCATCTGGTGATATTTTCAGCCTTTTAGGAATGCAGCCGTCACACACATCTAAAAACATTCTGAAATAGAAACCTGCCGTTTGATCGCTGATGAGTTTTTGGACTATCAGGCCCATGCAAATCGATACATAATTTCAAACTGCCTCCAGGGCTTGTCTCACACTTGCTTGCATCCCCTTTCACAGGGAAAGGGGGAAGCGGCCATTTTGGTCACAGACTGGTTGCAACAATCACCTTGAACTTGATTTTAACTTTTTCCACAATGTAGTCATGTCAATAATGATAATGGATTTTCATAAAATTATGAAATCCAGCATTGGTTACAAGTGACCTCTGCGCCCCCTGACCTGTTTTAAAACACAGCAGTAAGAGTAATGCTTCAGATGTTTGCGTTATTTTCCTTTTTTATGGTTCTTAAACCATTCTGCATCACTGGAGGACATTTTAAAAGCTGCTTCTATGATACACAAAACAAAACCTTAAAATGCTGCCTTGCTCTCACTTAGTCTAGTGATATATTTTTAAAAGGGATTTCAATGAAGGGCTTTGCTTTTAATTGTACTTTCACATTGTCCCGAGTGTTTGCTGCACTGGAGATATTCTGTAAATCCTTAAAAAAACAAAACAAAAACTATCTGCAAGATTGCAGCAAGCATACTCTCTGGCCCCAAGACTTCACAATTCCACAAGCAACTCTTTACCAAAGGAATTGACTCAAATATACACGGGGTCACTATAAAGACAGACAAGCAAGTAAACCTTGAACTGGTGTACGGGCATACTCATGAGTGCAGATTTTGTGTTAGTTTAAGCACACAGGGCTTTTCTATAAAAGACTGTTAACCTGCAGCATCTACTTTGATTTCATCACAGAATTGAGGTCTAAGCACTAGATGAGTATTCCCTTTCCTGCTTTTCCACTACATAACCTCTAGGAACGTTGTGGTACAGCAGAATGGCATAATTCTACATGGAAAAGGTGCTTTCTTTTACTTTCACAAATAATGCTGCATTTCCCCTGCTCTAAAACAAGTTGCCAAAGTGCTGTTTAAAACCAGAAGCAAAACACATGATGTTTTCTAAAGAACTTGTAAGCAACTGTGAGGAGGGAATGACAAGTGCACAATAAATGCCTCATGTAGAAAAGCTCATTGTTCACATTCTCAGGGCTCTTCTATACCTGCAGCCCTTTGGGGAGTGGGGAGGGATGATCACGGAGTTTTCCACTTCCGGGATTGTCCCTCAGAGGCTACATGCCAGCGAGTTGTCCTGGAAATAGAGATGTTCCGGGGCACTTTTTTTTTTTTTAAAAAGAGAAGAGATATTTGCACAATTGTGCAAGCATGATCCTGGGTGAAGGAACAATTTTTAAAAACACACACAACAAACTCGACACTGAGCGCCATCCCAAAGATGGTGAAAATGCTCTCCCACATACACCCCTGATGTTGAAGGACTGCCCTGGCACAGCAATGTGCCTGTTTCCTGAGCCCCACTACTTGTGGGGAAGAGGGAGGACCCTGGGAGGGAGAGCCACACTGCCCACAGGGCTCCGGATGGTCCCAAGATAGCGGGAAAAAATGGGGGAAAAGCAGTCCCAGCTATCCCAGGAGAACTGAGTGCTCGTCCCTGGTTTGCCCTTGGGGTCAGCTGTGCATCATTTGTATATGCAGGGATGACCTCATGACCACCCCGGGATAAATGGCAGGTGTAGATTAGGCCTCAGTGTGTGAAAAGGGCCTCTTTAAAGAATCAGGAACAATTGCTAAAGGTGGATCAAGTCTTCCCCATATCCTCCAAGTTCACAACAAAGAGTCTTGTGGCATCTCAAAGGCAAACAAGCTTATTTTGGAATAAGTTTTTATGGATTATAGCCCAATTCATCAGATGCATGGAGTATTTTATTTTATTAAAAACCAGAGACTCTCCATAATACTCCATGTAACTGATGAAGGGTGCTATAGTCCATCAAAGCTTATACCAGAATAAATTTGTTAGTCTTTTTTGCTGCAATATTATTATATTTATTTATAGACTAACATGGCTACACCTCTGGAAACCCTTCCTAATATAGTGTGTACTGTGACCAGTCCCCTCCTTTCTCCGCTTGTACTGATTAATAGTTTCAGCAGTTCACTGGATAAATTATCTACTTGTGGAAATTCAGCCCTCCTTATTTTCTTCCCCTGCCTGTGGTACACTGTGGAACAGCATAACTGTACAACTGCTTGGATTTCCCCCAATATGGTTTAGCTGTCACAGTGCCATATAAGAGGAACTATCTACATGCCTGACTACTTACCCTCCATTATCTTTTGGTCTACTAAGAGCAGATTCTAGCCCCAAGTGGAGGAAAATGAGCAGAGGTAACCTAATCAATTTATCTGTCTTTGTTTTGCTTTTGGCACACTTCTTGGCCACCTTTAAGGACAGAAGCCCTCCCAAGGTGGCTTACAGCAATAAAATACATAAAACAGTTAAAATATTAAAAGCAATAAAATACATAAACACAATAAATAGCAATAAAAACAATAATAAAAGCCAGTATTACAACCATCACCACCAACAGTCATATCATGAGGAAAAGGCCATGGTAAAATAACTTGTTTTCAAGGCCTTCTTAAAAGCCTACAGTGACAGAGCATGGCGGACCACTGATGGCAGCTTGTTTCAAAGGTTTGGGGCCAGTGCAGAGAAGGCCCTCGATGTGCCACTTCCTCCAGGTAAGCCCATCGAGGGCCACTGACGGAGGAGGCATTTTGGCCCAGGCCCCCTTGAACTTAGGTCTGCCCTGGACTTCTGGTACATGAAATAACAGAGAGAAAAGCAAGAGGGTGCTTACATGTTCGTATTAGCAGTCGATGTCAGCCATTCCCCAGCCAAGCCAATGATATCAAGCCCTGTAGAAAGTTGGTTGAAAAAGCGAGGATGACCTAGAAAAAAGGAATGACACAAATTGAAGGATACAATGTATATGTATGCATAGCTTCTATTTAACTGAGGTTTCATATTCTTCCATCAATAGCGCAAGCAATCTGATCTTCCAAGGTCTATTGCCCAAAGTTATACATTTAAGATAGAAATGCTATCGTTGGTTATTATGTGCAACTAGGAGACAGGTCTACAATTTAGGTAGACAGAAGAGTGACAGGAATAGCTAGCTTCATGGATTTTTCTTTTCCTTTGAAGGGAAATTTCTGAGTTCAGAAGGCATTAGCACTTAATTTATATGAATGTGCGTGTGTGGGGAAATAAATCATAATAAATAGGGATGGGTATGTTTGTCAGGTTGCTCATTGCATAGAAATGATCCAACCCTACCCAACTCTATTAAGTCCTATAGACCAAGGGAGAGCAGACAACAGGCTTTGGGGCATTATTCCCCACAACCACCACCACTAGATTCACCAACTGGAGCCATGATGGCTCAGTTGGGCAGGCATAGAATTAAAAAAAGAGTAAAGAACATGCTCTCCGCATATGCGCAGCCTAGGAATTTGTTTCGATTCTCAGACATGAGTTGTTCGCCTTTCCACATAAAAATCCAATCCTGACCCTCCCCTCCTCTCCACTGAATTTGCTTTGATTCAGCAGCCAGAGAGAGAGAGAGAGAGAGAGAGAGAGAGAGAGAGAGAGAGAGAGAGAGAGAGAGGCCATGGCTAGACCAGGCCTATATCCCGGGATTGTCCCGGGATCACCCCTTTACATCCAAATGACACACAGGGGATACCAGGAGCAAGCAGGGACAACCCCTCCATTTGCCTGGGATAATCCTTAGGTCTAGCTAAGGCGAGAGAGAGAGAGAGAGAGAGAGATATTTTAGTTATTAGACATTAGAAACCCATGCTGACCTATTGTAAGGGTGCAATCCTATGCATGTTTGGACAGAGAAATGTCGTACAACCTCTAGCATGCCCCAAAGATAGCTAGGGCATGCTGGGAATTATAGGCCTTTTCTCTGTCTAAACTCATGGAGGATTATGCCTTAAATCATCCAAAGAAATGTCAGTAGACCTTGATCTACCTTTGGAACACCCTTGCTATAAATCAGCCTTCCCCAACCTGGTGCCCTCCGGATGTGTTATTCAACAACAACCCTCATCCTCATCCCACATGGTCATTGGCTAGGGTGACCATATTTGGGAAACCAAAAAAGAGGACACCTAGTGTGTGTGTGGGGAAGCAGCTTTCTGAGTCCTGCAAAAAGTACGTTATTCCCCCGCCACCTTAAAGAACCCGATTGGAGTGGAGGAGGGGAAAGGATTTCATTCTGCACCACTACCATCCACTCCAATTGGGGCCTTTTCTATAACGTCCACGAATGACCCACTTTCCCCTTTAAGACCTCAATTGGAGCTCGGGGTGGGGGAATGATGTGCCTCAAGAAAGCATGTCATTCCCTCCTGCCATGCTAATGGCAGCCTTAAAGGGGAAGGTGTGTCATTCCAGGACATTATTGAAAATTATAGAAAATCCCCCCTGACACTATGGAAAGAACAAAAACCAGGACAAATCCGGGGAAATCCTGACAGTTGGTCACCCTACATTGGCCATATTGGCTGGGAATGCTGGGCGTTGTAGTCCAACACCTATGAAGGCCACCAGGTTGGGTAAAGCTGCTGTAGATAATAGAAGCAGCTCTGGGATTTCCCATGCCCTGTTTGGACTTCAGATCTAGGACTGTTTGAATTATAAGGATCTTCCATTATTCCTGAAGTAAGTGTGGCAGGGCAACTATTATGACTGCCCCTGTTACGAAAACAAATCTTTTCCTATGGAAAACACTACTAAAAAAGTGTGTGTGTGTGTGTGTGTGTGTTTTCTTTGTTCAATTCAAATGACATCAATCAAAATGTATACACGTAAAGCTTTTTTAGATGAACAATTGGTCTTGAGATAAGTTCTCTAGGCCGTGCTTTAACTTTGGGTTTGTTTGCACAGTAAAGGGCTGATAACTCCAGGAGAACTAAAAGAAAAGAAAAAGAGGCCCTAACCAATCCAGGGCTCTTTATTGGCCTCTGTTGTTACCCAAGTTATTATTAACTTGGGAAGACAAGAGTTAGGAGCAAGAAAGGTTACAGTGACCTAATGTTAGCAATGTCCTGAGATAGCCTGGTTAAGACTATGGAATTCTTTGTACAGCTAAACAATGTTAAAATGAGGAAGTTGGATTAGGAATATCAAATCTAAAGTGTTTGCATTTCAAAATAAAATGTAAAGCAACACTGTGCTTGCATGGGACACACATGCACCTTAAAATGTTTTAGACGATTGAGGATTATGATTGTTATTCATTCCCGTATAACCCACCCTTCATGCAAGGAACTCAGGACAACGTTAACGGGGTTTTCCTGCTCCATTTTATCCTTACAATAATCCTGTGAGGGAGATTAGGCAGATGGTGAATGGCTCAAGGTCACTAGTGAGCTTTGCGGCCGAGCGGGGATTTGAATACAGATCGCTCCAGTCCAAGGTTGACAATCTTGTACATTACATCTCACCGGCCCTCATCACTACATGCCTCTGTAATTCCACCACAGGGAATATCCAATGGTTGTCCATGACACTCGCACAACCATCTTCTCAGTCTGTGAGATGTGCAGTTTTTTGTAGCAATCATGTCAATCGCAACAGGAACACATGATCGGTGAAAGAGCTGGCCAACATTTCCCTCATATACAAAACACAGTGCACAAAGTGCTCAGAAAACAGGATCTCCCCATTAAAGAAATGCAACCTTGAGGCCACATGCAACCAATGAGAAACAAATTTGCATTTATCGTGATTGTGTGAAGCTACCCAGAGTCAAAGCTACCATCTAGTTGTAATTTCTTTTTTAATCAGGAAAATGTGGAATTAAATGGTATGCTTAAAAAGTCTCTTTTATTTCCAATTTCCCCCAGTAGACTTTTATTAAGTAAATTTAGGCAAAGAAAGAGATTTTTAGAGGGGGACTAGATTCAGACAACACATCATGGCTTAATAATTAACCCACGATGAGCCATGGTGCCTATTGGTGCTAAGTTGCATATGCAACCCCATCTCGGGGGTTGTCAAGCTGTACAAAGCTGGTGAGCATGGGTTATGCAAGAGTTAAACAATCCTTGCATAACCCACACTTGCTGGGTTCACATGACATGACAACCGCTGAGCTAGGGTTGCATATTCAAAATGGCCTCCCCATGTGCCTCACACATGCCCCAGCCTCACTGTGGGTTAAATAACCCATGGTGGATTGTCATGTCATGCAAACAGCCCCAATGTCACACAACCTTGACTCTCCTTTGCTCTGAGAGAGAAGGTAACTCAGAAAACATATTTCACGCAAATCCCTGGAGACGCTCCAATAACTTGTTCTGACACTGCGTGATAAAACTGGTGAGATTCAGAGGCCAGCAGCGAGAAGAACACTGTCAAATCACATTAGGACTCACATTAAGATTTGATGCACAACCAAAAAGGGCTTTACTTGAAACCTAAATCCAATCTCTGTGATACTGTTTCACAATGGGCAGGGGCTGTAGCTCATCGGGATGGAGTAAATACTTGGGATGCAGAAGGTCCCAGGTTCGATCCATGACTTCTCCTGGTAGGGTGAGGAAAGGAATCCTGCCTGAAACCCTGGCAAACCATTGCCAGCCAGTGTTAAAAATACTGGGCTAGATGGACCAAAGGTCTGACTCATTATAAGGCAGCTCCCGAATGTTCCTAAAACACATTTACAACTGGCCACACCACCCTTCTCTGTTATCATCACATGCTTTTGCTAAAACGTGTCCGTTCTGTAAGAACTGCAAAGTGAAAATCTTCATACTCTGTGTGTGTGTGTGTGTGTGTATGCAGGGGGGGGGGACTGTGAACAACTGGATTCAGCACCATCACTACCAAGATTTAATGTCTGTTTCTCAATCTGCTGAAATCCATAGCAGAATTGGAGGTGATCCAAGACATTTTGATGCCCCAAACACCATAGTATAATATTATAAAAATACTATATTAAAGTAGAGAGTTGCCACCTGTCCTTTTACAGTACCCTTCATCATGCTGCCCGAGTAGCGTTCCTTCATCCTATAGAAATGAAGGAGTGAAGCCTGAGCATGTAATAACATCCAACTCATCATATATCATGCTTTTGTGTGATGGCGCTTCCAGATAACACTGGAGCCATCATACTAGAGTGATCGCCTGTGCCCCATCCTGACCCCTTACACGTTGGTGCAACAACAACACATAGAACCAGGCCTAAAGAGTTAAAGTTAATTCTATTTCTGTGCTCCACTGTTCCTTAGAGAGCTTGGTGTGTGATAAATGCTTGGGGCATCTCTTCTGCCACAGCGGTTCGAAAGCCCTCCTGAGCTCTTCAATGGGCACAGGAATGATGTCTGCTTTATTTTCTTTTTTTAAAACAAGACCTCTGAGGAAGAACTTTAAATAAACAGTTTGAAAGTTTAAAACTGGAATTATATGCCAGTTCAGAAAACTTGCATATCTTCTTCTTCTTCTTCTTCTTCTTCTTCTTCTTCTTCTTCTTCTTCTTCTTCTTCTTCTTCTTCTTCTTCTTCTTCTTCTTCTTCTTCATCATCATCATCATCATCATCATTTTTATCCTGCTCCTCAGCCAAAAATCTCTCAGAGTGGCTAATATACAATCAATAAAAACAAGACAGTTCCTGCTTGCAGGTTTATGATGATGATGATGATGATGATGATGATGATGATGATGATGATACCTGACAATTCTCAAAGCCAGATTCAGATGAGAGCTCCTCATCAGCTGAGGAATTAACCACAGGCCTCTGTTTGAATCAGGCTTAAGGGGAGTCAAAGCCCCTCAGACCACACTCCAAGAAGTTGCTCCAGCCAGGGAACTGGCATAATTGAGGGACCAAATGCTCCCCATCTTGCCTTGCCTCCCAATTCTGTTGTCTCCAGATTTAACCGAAGCTCAGTTCTAAATGCACACTGCTCTCCTGGCTGCACGAGATATCACTTCCTTTTCAGAGGAGGAAGTTTTGCTTTAAGGGGGGTCAAGATCAGGGCACCACTAGGGTACCAGGATGAGTGGGGCAGCCAGGCACCCCTTGCTGCAACCTGGACAGTTCCCCAGCTGTTCAGCATTTGGCCTTCCGGCTTTGCGTGTGAACCTTGCTGAAGTTGCTGGACAGCTCCCTCGTGGGCCAGGACCTCTCCATTTCATCCTCACAACAACCCTGTGAGATAGATTAGGCTGAGTCAGTGACTAGCCCAAAGTCACCCAGGGAGCTTCATGGCCGAGTGGGGATTAGAACCTGGTTCTCCCAAGCCCCAGTCCAACAATTTAACCACTACACCACACTGGTGTAGTGTGGTTCTATTGGACTGCTCATCTGCCTTGCTCCAAAGACTAAGAACAGGTCCATTGGTTTGATACAAAGTAGGAGGGGTAAATCAAAGCCCCATGCACGCTGGAGGTCCCTTCTCTTGTCAGAAACAAAATGTTCTCCCATAGTACACAGAGCATTGTCCTGCTTATAGAAGGGAACTGGGAAGCCCCTGTACCCACACACAGCGTGAGGCACACAAAATAATTTTCTGTCCTGATTTCCCCAAGGATTTGGAAATCTCTTCCAGATTGGTTTCCCCTTCTCTTTCAAATGATTTTCATAGGAAGCTCTTCATAAGAAACTCTCTGGAAAGATGCTAAATACAAAAGGTGCTTGAATTTAGAGACGCAAGGCTGAGGAGCACCTGAAGAGTTCGTTCCCAACCCTCTACCCTAAGGTAGATTTCTTTAGGCAGCAGCCCACATCCACTCCACACTTTGCCAGATCAGATCAAATATCCAACTAGTAATTTAGTTTCCTGTTTTTATCACTGGCTGCTAAGATGCCACTGGAAGCTTAACAGCAAGGCATGAGGGTAATACCTGCCCCTGTTATTTGCCCCCAAGTACCTGGTAATCAGAGATATTATGGCTCAATATGGAAGTCCAGTTGTTTGTCTTATCCTGTGTGATTATCCAGACTAAGCTGGAGACATTAAGGCTGCATTCCTGCACACACTTACCTACGAGTATGCCTCATTAAACTCAATGGGTTGTATCCAATATTGATCCTACTTAGAGTAGACCCATAGGAATGAATGGGTCCACTCTAAGTCAGACCGACATTTGGTACAGCCCAATGGGATTTACTTCTGAGTAGACATGCATAGGACTGCACACTAAGGTTGTAATCCAATGCATGTTTACACTGAAGAAAGTCCTGCAACTCCCAGCATGCCCTGGCTGGGGCATGCTGGCAACGGTAGGGGTTTTTTTTTCCTGTCTAAAATTGCATCAGATTGTGCCCTAAGAGGAGGAAGTGACAGCACAATCTTCTGGGAATTGATTAAAACTAACTAACAAACAAGTCTCCCCCCACCCTCCCACCCCACACAATCACACCTGGGTGAAAATGCCTCCCAATCCTACCAACAACAAGTTCTGGCTCCCAGTCGAATGAGCATCTTATTGAATCATCAGTTGGCAACTTTGCGTCATACAAGCCCAGTTGTGCAGAAGAAGAGGAGGAGGAGGAGCAAGGCTGCCCTGTTATTGCTGAGGTTCATATTCAGTCAAATTTATTACGCATTAAGATTTTTCTAGCAATATAGATTTGAAACATTTCAGGCAACCTTCCAACATGAAAATTAAAGACTTTTAAAATGAAGTCGGCCTGAGTATACTCACGCTCACTAAAGAATGGGAAAGATTATGATGGAAATTATATTTGATATCTTACTCTGAAATGACCTAGAAGCAGAAGACTTGCCTTGTATAATGAGTTATCAGTAGGGTTGCAAGTATTAATGATCCTAAGACTCCAAGTCCCTGCTTTCCTTTCTTTGTTTTTTGGCATTAAATGTCTTGGGAACATAAAGAAGAAAAACTGCAAATTCAGACTCATTTATGCCCTCATTTACCTAATGATATTGTTCCCCCGAGATACGGCGGCTTGCATTTCATCAAGTGAAAGAGATTACGACTTCTCAAGTGTGTATTTTTGGGCTGTCTACACCCAATGCTACAAAATGCCCATTGGAGTGACAATCAGAAATGCCTAATGTGGGCAAGAAAACATGAGTCACTGGGGGGGGGGCAAGGTGAGTGGTGGGGCGTGTTGATGTGAGCCAGCAAGCATGCACACAAAGCAGAAGGTGGAGGTATTAAAACAAGACAATTTAAATCAATGGTTTAAAACTGGCTGTTTCCTCACATTTCCCATGGATACGACTTCATATATTTCCTAAACCAAGGTTCAGATCTGAACACTAGACCATACTACAACTAAGACTGCAATCCCCGACCCATTCAACGCAAAGCAACATACTTCTGAGCAGAAATGCATAGGTAGGCACTACAAACAGAGCATTATTTACAATGGGTTTAATCAAGATTTAGGCGTGTGCAACTTGGCCAGCGGAAGTGGACTTCCCAGTTCCTTCCTCTCCGCAGCAGCCGCTCCAGGCCCCTGCAAATGCTACAGGGTATCCTGCTGAATGGGGTGATTTGTGATGTGTGGAGAGAGCAGGGGTATCCCAAGAACTCAGGTGGATGCACCTTCCGTGAGTGGAGCCCTTCCATTCATGGAAGGCAGATCCTGGATCTAACCCACTGTTTCATTCATACAAAGAGGCTCTTACAACCTGCTGCATTGTATATGTTTTGTGTGCTTCCCTTTTTCTACCCATAGAGGAAATGTCTACAAAATATCCCCATATGGGCAGGGGCCCCAGCACCCAGGACAGTTTGTGGGGTTAAATGTGGGAACATAGGAACCTGGGCACTGGACCATTTGGTCTTCTCTTCTTCCGTCTAGTGTTGCTCCTTTCTGTTTCACCCTGCCTTGGCCCAGACACACCCTCACAAAAAGAAAGGAGCAAACAAAAATGAAATGCCCAAGACTAATTGGTTGAAACAAGGCGTTATGGTAGGGTGACCATATGGAAAGGAGAACAGGGCTCCTGTGTCTTTATCAGGTGTGTAGAAAAGGGAATTTCAGCTTGTGTCATTTGTATGCACGCAGCCCCTGGTGAAATTCTCTCTTCATCACAACAGTTAAAGCTGCAGGAGCCCTGCACTCTTTTGTATCTGGTCGCTCTAGTATAGCTCCTGCAGCCTTAAGTATTGGGATGAAGAGGGAATTTCACCAGGTGCTGCATGCATACAAATGACAACTGCTGAAATTCCTTTCTCTATACAACTGTTAAAGATACAGGAGCCCTGTCCTCCTTTCCATATGGTCACCCTACCTCATGGTCACTGGGCAAACCAAAGCATTTGCTTTTCAGGGTGTGTGTGTGAAAATGAAGGTAGACAATATTTTTTTTTGAGAAATCAACAGTTTTGGTCTGCATTTACACTAGGGTGACCATATGGAAAGGAGGACAGGGCTCCTGTATCTTTAACAGTTGTATAGAAAAGGGAATTTCGGCAAGTGTTATTTGTAGGCATGCAGCACCTGGTGAAATTCCTTCATCATTGCAACACTTAAAGCTGCAGGAGCCCTGCCCGCTTTTGAATCTGGTCACTCTAGTATAGAGGGCAGGGCTCCTGCAACTTTAACTACAAAGACTGAAATACCAATGCCAGATCATTTTATTGTGGGATGGTTCAGCAGTCTAATTGTGTTTCCAAAGCTGGCCATGGGTGCTACAAGAATTCCCAATGAGTGGGTAGTGGCAGTGAGCGATAGCCCGTCCCTATTGTGTATGGCTGGTTTGCTTGCAGACTTGCTGTTTAGAAGATTCCTAAAGAATAACCACATGTTTATTAAACAATAAACATGTGTTTATTCTTTAGGAATACCAAAGTCTCTTGGGCCAGCTCATTGAGTCTATACTCTGAGTTGTTCTTGTGGCAAACTGTTAAATGAGCCTATGTAATTGGTTTGTATGCCAAAGCCACAAATCCTGTTCCTTAAAGAAAAGAAAAGGGGAACTCTTTGACCCGAAGGGGATAATGGTAGTATACAATGCAAGCTTGTGCATGTTTACTCAGAAGTTAACTCCACTGTGTTCAATGGAGCATTTACCTGAGTCAGTGTTTATAGGGTTGCAGCCATAGGTACTATGAGGTATATAAAAGACAATAATAAGAATTACAAAAGCTCTTTTAATCCTGACTCTACCAGACCCTGACCAACAAAGGCCTACCCAAACTGAGGTCTCATAATGCCCAAGTTTGAAGAATTGCATCTCCAAGCAAAGGGGCTTCTACAGTTGTGAGGAGTTTATATTAAACAGTGGCACAAAGATTTGGAAATTTAATCGTGAAGAGGATTTCATGCTCAGGAACACCAGGAGGAAACTATGCTCCATGGGTGATTTGCTCCTTGCTCTTACAGCATCATTCATGGGCTCTGGCACCACACTAGCATGGATTATTTTGTTTATTATTACTACATTTAGATCTGTCTTTTCTTCCATGATGGAACTCAAAGCAACACACAGTGAGTTCCCAGATGGTCTCCCATCAAGGCACTGACCAAATCCAGATCTGCTTAGCTTCAGCCAAGATGCTACTTGATGTGCCTTCAGACCATGGCCTGAGAACGACCTATGCAGCATTCCCACCTCCTTGTATCATGCAACACCTAGGGCATTTTCTCACCTGTCCTGACTCCATATTTCAGCGTGTCTCTGCAGTCCACCAGGATCTGCTCAAGTGATTCCGGGTTGTCAGAGAGCTCAAGGTTGAAGCCTTCCATGCCTTCCAGAAGCTGGTGTGGGTGGTGGAAGTCCAGCACTTTGGTGGACCTGTCAAAGGTCTTCCTCACATAGGTCAGGAGAATGTCCACCACCTCCAGAAGGAACTGCACCGTCTGTTCCTCGCCATTCTTGGCTGGCAACAAATCTGAGCAAAGGACCAATAAACACCCAACCCTGTTAGAGAGAGCAGCAAGAGAATTTGCAGGCTCCTGCCACACATTTTATCCTCAGTTGGCAAACTACTCTTCAGTCGGGGGTGGGGAATAGAACTCTAACTCAAGAAAGTAGGCCCCCACAGATGATACTATATCGTGTCCTTCTCTGGCCATGAAATGACCTGCTTGCCATCAAATGGAACAGACAGACCACAGAAATGTAACTCAGCTTTGGCTCCCCTTCAATGAGTCTATTTTCTCACCACCATGGTCTCCAGGGAGGATTCCACACGTCGTACTGAGGGCGCTTCCATGCGCCCCCAGTGCGCACCCAAAGCGATCGTGTAACTTGCCTGTTCGAAGAGACGAGGAAGAGGCGTCCTTGCTGCCGCCGCCACCACCCACCTACCTCCTCGCCGGCCGGGTCGGAGAGCTCGGCCGAAGAAGGCGGGGTGCGCACTGGGGGCACATGGAAGCGCCCTCAGTACGACATGTGGAATCCCCCCAGCTGTTTTTGCCCCTCATCCTCTGTATCATCAGTGCTAACCACTTGCTTGCTTGCTTTGTTGACAGGCAGAGAGCACCAGGCAGCAAGGAGACAGTGGCATCTTCTGCTGCTCCTCTCACCACCTCTGTTATCTGAGCCTGAGCAAGAGGCAAGTGAACAAGCAGGTTTCAGTGTTGAAGAGGAGGAGCAACTCCAGGAGGCTCCTGTCCTGCTGGGGTGTAGATCCTTGGCCGGTGCCCAACCATACCTACCTTTGATGCTGGCCTTGATGTAACCCAACACATCAAATTGTGGCTCCTGGTCATTCAGTGCTAAGCACCCAGGCAAAGCGGAGAGCCAGGCAAACATACGACAAGCAAGTAAACCTGAGGCACTCTGGACTGTACTCAATTTAATGAGAGGGACCTGTGAAAATCCATGAGTGCAGTAAAATGCTTGTCTGATGAATCTCTCTCTCTCCCTCCTTCCCTCTCTCTCTTTCTCCCTCTCTTTTCCCCTGCTCCAAATATATGAAGAACCACAGACAACAACATCTTGTGGCACCTTGCAGATTAAATAGATGCATTGTGGTATCTTTCATGGACTAGACAGCCCACTTTGTCAGAGGCACAATGAAGTGGGCTCTCATATTCTCAGACTGTCAGATGATTACACACATGAATGCATTTTTAATGGTTTTTAATGCTTTATGTGTGTATGTTCTGTGTTTTAGAATTTTAAATTTTGTATACTCGTTTTTATCTTAATTTTAGAATTTCTGTAAACCACCCAGAGAGCCCTGGCTATGGGAGCGGTATATAAGTGTAATAAATAAATAAAATAAAATAAATGAATAAGTACACACACACACACACACACACACACACACACACACACACACACGGGACAGTGTCAATCCCTGCTTATAACAAAACTATTTGGCACAGGGACCCAGTCAGGAGAGCTTGTGAGAAACAAACAGTTGGTTCCCTTTGAATGTCGCCCCCGTTGTTTACAATTCTTCCTACCATACTCAAGAACAGATTGAGAATACCACTGAATGCGCCTAACCAAGTGGGCTGTAGTTTGTGTCACAGTAAACCTATTACACTGCAAACCTATACACTTCCCTGGCAGTAAGCTCAACTGAACTCACTGTGGCTTATTTCAGAGAAGACATGCATAGGATCAAATTGATAGACTTGAAGGGTGCCTTAAGGCTCTTTTTAGTTTTCGCTACATTGGACTAACATGGCTACCACTCAGTAAGACAAGTGACTTTGAGCATGTACAGAGTGCCTTTTACAATTAGCTCCCTGTGCCTCAATGATTCTGGGCACGGTTGACTTCCAGGGAGCTTCATGCCTCTCATTTTAGAAATTAACCCCTGCACTCTCACTCTTGCTCTCTAATGCATGTATCCAAATAAATTTATTTAACTTTAGGATACACTAATTGCCAACTATACAACTTTATCTCTGAGGAATCCACCCACCATCATGAATATTAAGCACACTTTTACGTATATAATAGCTACAGTCCATAAACTTTACTCTCGGTGGAAAGAGCCTTGAACTAGTCCTGAACGCGCAACTGAAATCCAGACCTCTTCAGAGCGCACACAATTTCATGACTGCAACCATTCAGCAGGGTCCGCAGCCAAGAGAAGTTCCAGGAGTCTTCCTCAACTTGGTGATCTCCAAATGTTTTGGGCAACAAATCCCAAGATTCCTGGCCATTTGTTATGCTGGCTGGGGCTGATGGGAGATGAAGTCCATAACACTAGGTTAGGGAAAGCTGGTTTAAACCAAAACACTTCAGCTGTTGGAGATCAGCCTGGGTCACCTTTGCTTACTTGCAGAAATGAAAGTGGGGAAATGAGGAGCTATTTAGAATTTGTTGAAGAGCAGGTCTATGCGCTGATGAGAGTATGTATTGCCTGCTAGACAAATAGATGCACTAGAAATAGAGCTGGGATGATGTGGGTGGTTCGGAGAAGGCAATGAGAGAACCACCTGCACTGGAGCTGAGATAGATCAGACCATCTAATCCTGCACCAAAAGCTGCTGGGAAGCTCAATAACAGAGCAGAATGGAGACATTACCCCAGCTGCCTGGAAAGGCAGGAACAGGAAGGGTGAGTACACATCACACCCATCTACGCATCATACTCCAAATCAAGCCTGACAGTACAATCTCTTTGGCTAATGAGTCTGCTAAGGAATCTAAGAAGCCAGAGTTCTTTGGAAGGAAGACAAAGCTGGTCATTGAGGAGAGAGGGGCTAAAAGGATGTAGGATTTGGAGGGTATGTGTATGTGTGTGTATGATGGTGGTAGCAGCTAAGAACAAGTGCCCTGCTGGATAAGGCTGAAAATCCACCCAGTTTAGCATCCTTTTTCCAACAGTGGCTGGACAGATGCTTCCAGGAAGGCACCTTTGTATATCCCCAGAATCTGGGACTCATGGATCTCCTGCCTCTGTGAATAGAGGGTCCATTCAGCTATGGTGGCTGCCCATTGACAGATCAATTCTCTGTGGCCACCAACACATCTTCTACCAGACAATTACATAGATTGGCTGTACACTCCTATCCCTGTTGACCGAGAAGTCCCACTGAGTTCCATGGGGTTTACTCTCAGCAAGAAAGTGGGTATCCTTAGGATTGTGTGCCAAACATCCCACTGACTATCCCGCCATTCGAAATCATGGGATGATCCTGGCTTCCAGTCATAGGGCAGTGGCAGAAAAACCTTTCTCTGTCCACTTTCAACACACCACACCAGCCTAACACATCTGGAGGGCATCTCACACCGGGCATCGTTTTGTACACTTCCACCCTCTTGGTCCTCCTGGGTGGTACCCAGTGCTAGTCCTACCTAGAGCAGACCCATTGAAATGAATGGGGCGTAAGTTAGTCTTGACTTAAGTCTCACATTCATTCCAAAGGATCTACCCACCTTGAGTGCCATTTTGGGGAGAAAGGTGGAGTACCAATCAAATCAAATCAATAACATGGGATACTACACCCTCTTTCAGTGGAAGCTGGGTAGGATCTACACTACTGCTTTATAATGGTATTGAAGTGCACTGACAACTGTTGGGGCCCATAGACACATCCCATATACCTTTTTCATACTGCTTTCATAGTATTATATCCTGCTTGGTGCAGATCCGGGCCCCGGTGGCTCTGATATCGGTGGGGCTGTGAATCCATTCTGGGTTTCAGTCAGAACCAGCTAGAACGCTAAATGAGCTATCCAAGGTACTTAACCCTACCCCCAAATAGTTTCAGCACCTTTAGAGTGCTGGCTGGTTCGGATTGAAATCTGGAATGGGTTCAGAGCCCCACGAAAACCGGAGCTGCCACCAGCCGCCACTGCCCTCTTCCCGCCTCAAACCCTTCTCCCTTTCCTCGAGGGGACGGGGTTGTGAGTTTGGAGAAAACGGGCGCTGGGGCAGCGGGGTGGGGAGCAAATACAGCCCAGAGAGGAGGAGGAGAAGATCCAGGACTTACCGCGGGCGTAGAGGTTGGAGAAGTCGGTCTCGGTCCTGCGGAAGCGGGCTGCGTCCTTCTCGCTGTTCTCGCAGGCCAGCAGGTTCTTGGACGACTGCCTCTCCTTGAGCGCGCTCACCAGCCGGCTCTTGTCCTCCAGGCTGTTGTTCCGTTGCAAGAAGCCTACACCGTCATTACAAGGCGCACAGGTCAGAGGCGGCGGCGGCGGGAGCTCGCTGCCCAGCATGGTGGCGGCCGGCCGGCAGCACGCGCGGCGAGCCGTCGAGGCGACCGGGCGAGCCGAGCGCGGCCACTCGCCTTCCCTCTGCCGCGGCCGCTTCGCCGGGTGCCCCCGCGCCGCGCCGCGTCAACGTGGGGCTGGCTGCTCGAGCGAATCTCCCCGAACGAGGTCAGAGGAGCCGCGTATTTATGGCGGGAGAGGCGTCGCCTGGAGGAGGGAGCGCTCAAAGGACATCAGCGGCAGAAAGGCAGTGAGGCAAGAGGAAGGCGGCGCGGGAGGGGAGAGGAACCCACGCGCGCCCTTTTCCCTCGCCCAGCGCGGCGGTGGCAAGTGCTTGTTAAGTCGATCGGACAGATTGCGCGCAGGGCATCAGGCACGGAAAAGAAGGGGAGCTCAGGACGAGTCAAGGCCGGA
This sequence comes from Elgaria multicarinata webbii, assembly GCF_023053635.1. NCBI lineage: Eukaryota > Metazoa > Chordata > Lepidosauria > Squamata > Anguidae > Elgaria > Elgaria multicarinata. Next base: position 43,271,576 of record NC_086172.1, read on the forward strand.
ATGGCAGGCGGCGTCCGGCCTCGCTTCCCTCCCGGGGCTTTCTGTCAGGTGGCCTTTGGGGTGGGGTGGGTAGGGTGGGGTGGGGTGGGAAGGCAGCCATCAAAGAAACGAAGGGACGGGCTGGCGTGGCTTGGAACCGAGGGAGGCTGGTGGCTCCGATTTCGGCGGGGCTGTGAATCCACTCTGAGTGTTCAGTCGCAAGCCGCCAGAACTCTGAAGGTACTGAAACATATGCCCCAAGCGGGTTCAGCACCTTGAACGGCTCTTTTAGAGTTCAGGTTGGCTATGACTGAAACCAGGATGGGCTCACAGCCCCACCGAATTGGCCTGCCCCCAAACCAGCCTTGGGAGATTTCTTAGGCAGCTCCTTTCCAGAACCTGGTTTTGTGGCCAAACTTGGAACACAGGGCAATAAGAATAGAGGAAAGGAAGCACGGGAAGCATGTGCGGAGTTCATCCGGACCACAGCCGGAATGTGATACAAGGGTGGTTTCCAGGTCATGTAGTGTGGCTCCTCAGCCCTGACATCTCTCCATTTAGATCCAGCACAATTTACTCTGTCTTCCCACATTAGATTTCAGAGAGAAATTTGCAACGGAATCCTATCCTATACACGTTTACTCGGAAGTAATCTCCACTGTGTCAGCGGGGCTTATTCCCAGGTAAACGTGCATTAAGTTGCAGCCTTGGTCCCTAACCTGGGCAGGATCTACACTACTGCTTTAAAACGGTTTATAACAATTGTGACAACTGTTGGGGCCCAGGGCACACTCAATATACAGTTTTCAAACCGGTTTCAAAGTGTCATATCCTGCTTGGTGTAGATCTGGCCTAGACTACTTTTTATTTTATTACCCCGCCCTTTAACAAAGTTCTCACAGTAGCTTACAGCAACAACAACAAGAAAAAACCCAACTTAAATCATACAGACACATAGAGCAAGAGAGACAGAAACTAAGACATAAAACAGCATGGAATCCTATGGGGAAGATAAAATCCATTTAAAAGTTAAAGCAGATTAACCCGCGTGGGAAAATAAAAAGCCCTTGGCCTGGTACCGCAGTTACAAAGTGGGCAAAGGGGAGTCTTTCTGGGGAGAGGGTTCCATAACTGGGCTGCCACTGCTGAAAAGGCCCTTCTCTTAGAAGCCACCGCTGGCATGTCACCTGGTGAATCACTGGGAGAAGACCTGACCATCTGAACAAGGCATTAAGGGCTGGGCAGGCATGGGTGCAGCCCGATCGTGCACACGTTTATTAGGAAGTAACTTCCATTTGATTCAAATGGGACCATTACAGCCAGGTCCATAGGTAAAATACGTGCCTCCTTCTCCAAAGGTCGCTCCATGGTCTTCAATAGGTTTGACTTATCTCAGATCTTAGGCACATGCCTAAGGAGAAAGAGACATTCAATGCGGTGATATTTATATTCCAAGCCAAAAATGTGGGAGTGTGGAACACATTCTGCGAGGTAAGAGACACAATTCTGAGACACAGGAGATGCAATTGGTTCTGACAACTAATAGATTTATTTAGAAGGAAGTCACACTGATTTCAATGGCTTTATTCCACCAACGCATTCCAATTGATTAATGCGGCGACCCTACGAAGGAGATTTAGGGGAAATGCTGGCTTGTAGGTAACAGCAAAGCGGGAGGGGGGCGCCCAATCCCATACATCCTTATTCACAAGATGCAGTTTGTTGAATAAGAAGTACTCCAAGTAAGTATATCCATGGTAGGAGTACAGCCTAATTGGGACGTTCTTCTCACTGGAGAAGTTATTTATTTAGGATAGGGAAAATACAGACTCAGACCGCAAGTCTTTGGAGGGGGTGGATGAGGGGAAGCGAGAGGGGAGTGGAATCGTTATTATAGCCCGTTTACTCTGGCATTGAAATTCATCTTACTTCACAGGAAAATGTTTACGGATGCAATCCTAAACTGTTGATTTGGACGGATAAACAGTCTAACAGCAAAATCCTGACTATTCAGAAGTATGTCCCATTGAGTTCAATGGGGCTTACTCCCAGGTGAGCAGATATAGGATCGGGCTCTAGGAGGCAGGAAGGAAAGCTCCCACTACACAAAATGCGGTTCAGGGCGCAATCCTATGCGTGCTTCGACAGAAAGCACGTCTAAACCCGGTTTAGGATTGCGCCCTCAGTTGCTCATAAGCACTTTGCAATCTGCAGCGAATGTCCCTAATCGGTTTGCTCCCACTGATTAATCGGTCAGTGCTTTCAGTCCTGTGAGACATCTAACATTTCCGAGTGGCTCAGGGTTGCCATGGCAACAGATGCCCTATTATGTCTGGCTTCAATGGGACCACCTCACAGTCATCTCCCTTGGAAGAAGGCTGCGTTCGTTCTAGTCACATCATCCGAAAGAACGATTTCATTTCGGGGGGGAACGAATGCGTTTTCTTTTGCGTCAGTCCGTCGGAATTATACTCACATACACACAGTACACTGGATTTCAAAGCAATTTAATTCAAAATCGATGTGTTTAGGAGAGCAGACGGGGCCCTTTATATAATCCAGCGTGTCTTCGAAATAAACTTTATGGGCAGGGTTTGGTCTCTTTAATTTGTTTATATGTACAAGGGCAGGGAATAGTAATCCTCCATAAAGATAATTTTGTTTTGTTTATTAAACTAGTATCTCGCATTTCTACTAAAATTTGCTTAGCTTTTAAAGGGGGAGAGCGGGAAGATCCTTCGAAATAAAGCCAAGAGCGATTGAACCAAACACTAGAACTGCAGTTAGCTGCTCTTCATAAAGTCTCATATTGGGCTGAAATATGACAGTGTGGTGTAGTGGTTAGAGTGCTGGATCTGGACTCGAGAAATCTAGTCTCCACTGGGCCATGAAGCTCACTGGGTGGCTTTGGGCCAATCACGGACTCTCAGCCTAATCCACCTCACAGGGTTGTTGTGAGGATAAAATAGAGGAGGAGGAGAATCATGTAAGCCGCCTTGGGTTCCTTGCAAGAGGAAAGGAGGCAGGATATAAATGTATTAATAAATAAAGTGTGTGTGTGTGTGTGTGTGTGAATGTGGCTCTTACTGGGCAGCCCTGATCCTCAGAAACAAGTCCCACCGAGTCCAGTGAGCTCCTTACTCCCAAGTAAGTGCAGATAGGATTGTTCTGACATGGCTTGGAGCTCCCTGAGCCCAGCTCGCCTTCTGCTGACCGTGGCCTTCCATGGGGTGCGGATTGCACCCAGCTTTCTTCCGATCATCCGTGGAAGAGAAAGACGTGCGTGTGCAGAAAAGCCCCCGTGAGGCCTGGCTATTTCTGCTTTCTCCTGTCACTTTGACTCAGCTCAGCACTTGGGAAGCCTCCTTTCTTTTCTCCCGGCTCTGTTCCTCGTGATGACGGAAGCAGCCCTGCTGCGGTAGAGGAGAAAGGCGCCCAGGGCCAAACGTCCCATAGACTTCCGTGGCTGATGTGGTGGTGGTGGTGGGGGGGACGGGACGCCGCCGCACATGTCAGGCCAGGAGGAAGCGCTCACGCTCCCTTGAGGCGAAACGCTCAAGACTGAAATAGATTTTGCATTTGATGTCTTTGACTGTGTGGATTGTGCAAGAGGAGGGGGGGGAGGGAAAGTTCTACAAAGTTACAAAAAAAAAAAAAAAAAATCAAGTAAGCCTGCGATCCACAACCCAACTCACTTTTTACTCTGGAACAGATCCTGTCTACTGAACCTCACTCGTACAGGGAGGCGACTCTGATATTAATGAGTTTTTAGACTGCTACTCGAAATGGAAGGATCTAATAAGAAATATTCATATAGTACTTTCCCTACCTACTTGGACTATAACTCCCATCATGCCGGACCATTGACCATGTTGACTGGTGCTGATATAGTCCAAAACTTCTGGAGGGCCTCAGGTTGGGTTGGATTAGTCTGAGAAAGGGTGAGCAGCCCAAGGTCATCCAGTGAGTGGGGAAAATGAACCCGGGGCTCTCCTGTTTTAGTACTGCTTTTGATGGCTGACCTTTAAGGTTCGAGTTTTAGCCTATAAAGGGACTGAACAGAGAGAAATCCCTGTTGTTCAGACAATACATAACAATTTGTGTGAATGTTTTGACACCAGGACAGTAAGTTTAAATTCCAGATTGCACTGAATTTGTCAAAAGTGGAAAGAAAAATAAGGTAGGCAGTGGAGGCTGATGGCTCCGATTTCGGTGGGGCTCTGAATCCATTCTGGGGCCACAGCTAGACCTAAGGTTTATCCCTGGATCGTCCAGGGGTCAAACCTGTTCATCTAGGTGACACACAGGGGATCCAGTGCTCAGGCAGGGGCGAACCCTGGATGATCCCAGGATAAACCTTAGGTCTAGCTGTGGCCTGGGTTTCCGACAGAACCAGCCAGAATTCCAAAGGAGGTATCCAAAGTGCTGAACCCTATCCTTGAAATAGGTTCAGGATCTTGGATAGCTCTAGAATTCCAGCTGGTTCTGACTGAAACCCAGAATGGATTCACAGCCCCACCAAAATTGGAGCCAAGAGCCTCCACTGAAAGCAAGTTCCCTCGAGTTGCAGCATCCATAAACCTGAAATCCTTGAACCTCAACCTATGGGCTCAGTAGTAACATGGCCAATATGAAGAGCACAACCCAGCTAAAATCTAAGAAATTTCAAGTACCTACAACTGCAGTCCTATATAAACTAACCTGGGCATAAGCGCCATTGAAAACAAAAGGTTTTACTTTTGAGTAGACATGCAGAGAGTTGAGTTCTGTAAGTAGGTCTAGGATTGCAGCGGAACAATGCAATTATTTTTACATGACAACCCAGAAGTAAGCACCACTGAATTTAGTAGGGTTTACTTCCAGGTAAATATATACAGGATTGCAGCCTAAAAAGGCTTCACTTTGGTTGGATCGTGCCCAAAGTATTTAGTAGTCATGTGGGTCTGGTAAATTAAGAAACAAAGGGCATTCCAGTGACCTAGTAGACCACGAATCTAGCTAGTCTTACTCGGATTTCTGCTTGACTAGGCTATTTGATAACCATCTCTGAACTAGCCTGGTAATTATTTCTTTTCTTCAGAGCATCGAGAAACACGATGAGCATCCAACTCTGTACACTTCCTGAAAACTCAATTAAAGCAATATCTGGTGGATTCTATCTAGAGCCCCCTCCTTGCCCCTCATTTAATGATGGAATCAGTTATTCTTGTTTTAAAAACCCAACTGAAGTTATATAAGGATGATGTATCAGGAAATCTTCAACTAATAAAGTTAACCAGGTTGTTGCTTCTTTGAGATGTTGAAGTAATAGGTACAAATTAGGCAATTACTTTACAGTAGATTGTCTCTCCCTTTCTCCCTCTCCCAGAAGGTAATTCGACTTGATCTGGCTCTACTGGGCATTAAAAAGAAGGCAATTATTTTCCAGGCAAGATTTAAAGTCTTTGGAGAAAGTAATATGAACAGTTGAGAAGCATATTTATATAAAATAGTAACTGGTGTGGATGTGGGGAGGGGGATTCTGTAGACATAATTTACTCCAGCATGGCTTCAAATATCGAACCTTATAACAAAATTAAAATACTTCACAGGCAACTGCACTATAATTGAAGCAAAGTTTTTGAATTTCAAGTAAGAGACCCTGATCCAGTGAGATAATCAGACTGGATTGCTTAAAGTATAGTGTGAGGATCAGGAAGTAATTGTGATCTCCAGGTGCCATTGCAGCAATCTATAACTTACACATTTTATGATCCACCTGTTACAAAGATGCACAAACCTCAGCCCTTGACGCACGCACGCACGCACGCACGCACGCACACACACACACACACACACACACACACAGAGGGCTGGCCCTACCATGAGGCAGAGTGAAGCAGTGGCCTCAGGATGCAGATTTCATGAAAGGCAGCAAATTGTTATTTACTTTGTTATTGATGGGGAGAGATGCTTACGGGATTTTCTGCCTCATGTACTTAAATAACTGGTTTGGCTCTGGATGCTATGCTCCTTGACTTGGATGGGTGGGTAAGCTGCCATTTGCTGCTCTGCCGCAGCAAAATATCTCCCCTACATTTGTCCTCCCTATCTACATTTCTCCTCTGCCTGTACTATCTATTCCCCTGACCCCATCCTCATACTAGAGAGGAAAGAGTGATTTGGTCAATGGAGAGGTTGGGCAGAGAGAAGGCTCTTTCCACTGCTAGCTGTGGTAGGGAAAGAGCTAGCTGTGCTAGGATTGCACTCTCTCTCTCTTTGAATGTGTGTGCAGGCAGGGCCGGTGCTACCATAGAGGCCACTCAGGCAGCTGCCTAGAGCGCCAAGCTAAGAGGGGCGCCGGGCACAGCGCAGCACTCACACACGTTGGCTGTGAGCCGGCCCGGACCGAGGATTCAGCTGGGCCTGGTGGGCGAGATGGTGCACGCCCAGCGCACGCCCAGCCAAAGCAAAACCAGGGACGCTGGGGACTTCCAGAACACGCCCGGAAGAGAGAGAGAGAATGTATGGGTGCATGGGGTCTTTGAGTGAATGCATGTGTTCATGCGTGTGTTTGTTTTGAGTGAATGATGCTGAGTGTGCACGCGCACGTGTGTGTGAGTTGAGGGGGATGATTTGGAGGTGATATTCCTATTAAATAATGCATTTTAGACCCATAGACGTTCCTTTCCAATTTATTTGCTATAATTGGCATGATGTATTTCTTGCACTTTAAATTAAATTTATTAGTTTCAAGTTTTGTGCTTCTTATTTTTTTCCAGGAAACATATGTTCTTAAAAATCAAAGTTGGCATTTTTGGGGGGAGGGTGTGTGTGAAAGTAGCTCACCTTGCCTAGGGCGCAAAGTAGTCTGGCCCCGGCCCTGTGTGCAGGATTGTCTGGAAAAGATGTTGCAAGCATTGCCTGGAGATGCTGGGATTGTACCTAGGACCTTCTGCATGCAAAGCAGATGTTCTACCTCTAAGCTATGAGGCCTGACTTATTAAGACAGCCAACAATCACAACATCTTGAGGCTGCAATCCTATGCACGCTTATTAGGAAGAAAGCTCCATTGAACACAATGAAATGACTGTCTGAGCAAACATAGCTTGCCGTCCATTTCATAACTTTGCTTCCATTTTGCATATTCAAAAAGGCAGTGTTTTCTCTTTCCCTACTAATAAACCAGAGTAATCACCCCAATCTTAAATTTGAACTAGGGTGTCACTAAGGATCAGTCCAGAACCTGTAGTTAAAGTCAGGACTCACCAGCTCTGTAACATGTGGAGAAAACAGCGCATCTGACCACATGCAGGGTATTTTCGCCTGATCACCACTAAGCAACCACCACAACAAATCCGAAACTGTTTGGAATGAGGATAGGATTTCAGGAAAGAATTCTTGACTTCCAATTCTTATGACCGGCTCAGGACCCTCGTGCTTAAACCCTGGTCCGTTAAAGAAATTAAGCCCTGGCCCTTTACAATTAAGCTGGCAAGGAAATGTCTAGTTATCCCGTTTGCTTTCTATTCTTGGATTCTTATTGTCCTGGAAGCGACATTTTCCTACTCTGGTCCTAATCGCCTTGATTTGGCAATTAGTTGCATTGATTTCTTTGAGGTTCGCTTTTTGAAGCGTGGAATTACAGCTTTCCCATTTTCGACTTTTACCTATTGCAGCAACCTTGAGGACTAGGAACAAGAACTGACCGCATTCTATAGATGACCCCATAAAAGCACTTGCGATTCAGGAACCACGTGCCACCAGGCCCTGCGTAAATGCGCCACAGGCAAGAACCTTGGCTTTAAAAAACCCTTTAGAATTCTGTGACTTTCTCTGAAGCTTCATTGGATGAAGCTGTGTCTGCCTCATATTACATAAAGGAAAGCACAGCCAATTAGGCAAGCCCCGCCAATGACAGCGACCCTGCTACATTCTCATTGTCCAACCCCAGTGATGCAAAACAACAACAACAACAACAACAAAAACCTCAAGCCATTTATAAAATAGGCAAAGTCTTTCTTGACCTGCGAGGAACAGGAGTTTTGGGGGATTTTCAAGGTTGTTGGGGTGTAGGGACAAAAGCACAAAATATCAAAATGAAAAGAATCGCAAAATCTATTTGGTTACGTAAATCAAACCATTATACCGGGAAAACAAGCGCTGGAAGCAGGAAAGAATAAATTAACTCTCTGCTTCACCACAAACGAAAGGAGTCTTTGCTAGTCAATGGCACATTCTGAACATTACTTTCATGGCATGACTTTGAAACGAATACTTTACCCATCGCTCCTCGGAAGAGTAGGAAGTTGGACTGAACCCATAACTCGCATCTAAAGCTGATTAAAAGGAAACACATCTACCACCTGGGCCATATTATTATAACACTGCTCAGGTCAACTACTGCCCTTTAAGTGGTTGTGGTCGTCTCATTGATAATTATTCTCTGCTTGGTTTGCAACGGTTTATGAAACCTACTAGCTCCAGTAAGGCCAGCTGGTTTCAATTAATCCATAGATCCTGTTTAAACTTACTTTTACATTTTTTGTTATCGTTATTTAAAAACCCCTAGCATATTTACGAAGTTGAATAGAAGGGCTGCGAGTCTTGCTGACTAAAAAATGAAAAAAAAAATTTTTTTAACATGTCCGAAGAAGAGCTCTGTGTAATTCGAGAACTGTTAATGTTAGTTGCCTTAATTAACTACCAGTATGGTTTAGTAAGCGGGTAGATTCAGGCTCAGCCACAAAGCTTACTGGACGAGGACTCTGGGCCAATTAGCTATCTCTCGGCCTAGCTTACCTCATAGGGTTGTTGTGGCCATAAAGGTTTGGGGGTGGATGGGAGGAGACCATTTGCTCGCCCTTGAGGTCCTTGGAGGAAAAGTGGGATGAATAAAAAACAAAGGCCATAGCTAGACCTAAGGTTTATCCCAGGATTGTCCTGAGGTCAAACCTGTTCATCTAAGTGCCACACAGGGCATCCAGCGCTCAGGCAGGAATGAACCCGGGATGATCCTGGGATAAACCTTAGGTCTAGCTATGGTCATAGTCTCAACACCTCACGTGCTCAGGTCTAGGAGACCAGCATGGTGCGATTCTCTGCGCATTTACTTAGGAATGACTCCCATGGAACGCAGCAGGGCTCATCTATCTATCTATCTATCTATCTATCAGCAGGCCAGCAACAATCAGCAAAAATCCCAATAGGGTTCCCCCACCCCCCAGGAAAAAAAAGTAAATCCATTTGATTTCAGGGGTGTTTCCTTCCAAATAATGCTGCAATCCTAGACATTGTTACCGAAGTCACAGAGATGGAGCATCGTCCCTGAAGTCACACTGAGATTAGGGCAGTCACCTTGGAGAGGCGCCCAGTAGTCCAGCTTCGCTTCAGTTCAATCCCCACAAGCTGAAATCTAGTCAAAGGTCCATTGAAATCAATGGGACTTGCATCGAAGCGATGCATGTAGTTGAGGCGCGGTCTCTTTCCATCCAGAGCCAAGTCTCCTTAGAGGCCCGTGTGTACCTTGCTTGTAACAAGAGCAGTCTTTATTGCCATGTCCCACCCTCCTTGCTGGGGTGTGCGTGCAGGATTGAGCATTTTCTCTCAATCCTGCCCAATTGAGCATTTTCTCTCCCTCCCCCCCCCCCGCCCCAAGACCTCCAAACCGGAATCTCCAGACAACGCTTCGAGTTCTCGAACTGGAAATTATTTATATAACATGTCTCAGAGCCGGAAAGCCTTGTATGCATGGATGGTACAAGGCTGGAAAAGAATGCTAATATTCCCGAATTAAGGAATTGTCTTACATATCTTGTGTTTCGGGCATCAGATTTAGCCTAGGTCAGAGAGGCATAATAAATACCTGGCGTCAGTCAATCTTCGCAGTAAAAAGTCCCCCCCCCCAAAAAAAAAACACGCACCGAGGCTCAGACGTGAGACAGACACCGGTCATAAAAGAAACAGGCCGGAATGTCTCTTGGATTAAGTCGATGTCAATAATCTGTACATTCGTCAAGACAGATTTTGCAGTGTGTGCGTGTGTGGTTTTTTATCACTCGGGTTTGCCTCTTACAAACGCTGCTCAGCGGTTCACAGACGCCCCGGCGGCTTGTCTCCAATCAAGAGGCATTCAGAACTCGGAGTGACTCTCCAAAGCAAAATGGATGCTTGGCTGGTTTGGTTTCCCTGAAACTGGCACGTTTCTCCGAGCGAGAACGAGCAGCCCACAGGCCATCGCCTGCTATCACGCCGTCATATTTTGCTTTGGTGGGCTAATTAACTGATCAATCGGTTCGGTTAATCGACTTGAAAGCCTTTAATGGCCCGCGGCTCGCCCTTTAAGCGACAAACGGGCTTCTCCCTCAGGCGTGTCTGATGGAGTTGGAGTTAAGGCGAGGAGCAGACGAACGGGAGCAAATCGCATTTAAAAACCACGCCGGAGTCAATGTTTGATTCCGAACCGTGTTAAGACAGAGGCGCGCGCTCTGCTCGGCCGCATTGGGGGGTGGGGGGAAAGAAAACTAAAAGAAAAGCTTTCCAATGTAATCCCTAAAGGATGTTCATTTCGGGACATGGAAGCCCTCTTATTATATAAAAGGCCGTGCTAAACAAGGCGCACCTATTAAGAAAGCCTCGCTGCCTTTCCCTGGCCCTCGGCCTTGGACGAGTAAGCAAACACGTCTAATCGCGGTTAAGATTTGGATTTGGAAACAGACTGGGACGTCTAAGGAGGGCTCCCGGGCCGGATCTACACTACTGCTTTAAAGTGCTTTATAACAGTTCTGACAACTGTATCTGGAATGTGTCCTGGGCCCCAACAGTGGTCAAAACTGTTATAAAGCGCTTTAAAGCAGTAGTGTAGATCCAGCCCCGCCGGTCTAACATTTCTAAAGCAACGCGACCCTGGTGTGACGACCCCTCAGTGGCCGAGGTTTTCCGGCTCCCTCCCTCCCTCCTCCCACCCGCACCCAAACTAACAACCAGGACCGAAAAGGTCAAAGGAGCCCGGTGGCGCTTTAAAGACGGGCTGATCTAAACCAGGCTTCTGGCTCGGTAGGCGGCACAACTCATTGGACTTAAGCCCAAATGTTGTCCTTCAATTCACACCGCCCCAAATCTCTTTTCTCATTCTCATTTTTGCTTTTATTTTTTGGGAGGAATGCAGTCTGGGTTTTCCGATGTATCCTCTTCCCAAACGATGGATGTGTGGAGTATTTCCAGCGGGTGATATGTAGTCGTGCCCCTGGTTGGCGTCAAGGGTGGCCCCCTCCCTCCATAAAACCGGGTAGTCTAGCAACCCGGAGGAAAGCAGAGCCAACAGCGCGTTACATTATCAGTTCCGCTTGCCGGGCTAAATTAAAACGATGATGAAAAAAGGCATCGCTCCAGCCACTGAAGGGACCAGCAGGGAAACGGTCCATTACACCCAGGTCAGGAGCTATTTATAGAAGAGAAAGAGGCCTGGCGGAGGAGTTCGTCTCATCATTTTGGCTCCAAGGCAACGTCTGGTCGCGTTGAAGGGTTAAAACCAATTGCAATTCTGATGCTGTTTAGGCAGATCTGAAGCCTGGTTCCAAATTCCCGTGTAAGGAAAACAGTTCAAGGTGCAATCCTATACCCACTTTCCGGGGAGCAAGTCCATTCAACTCAATGGGGCTTACTTCCAAGTAGACGCGTATAGGATTGCTCTATAAGTCAAGTTGGGGCGCCTGGTTTTCTTGGGGGAGGGCTCCCCCACTTTCCTCCTCCTAAGTTAAAATATCAGCAAGTTAAAATATGAGCGAGAGCTTTCTAGATGTGCACCATGTCTATTCGTACAGCCCGACTGTATTGATGGTTACCCAGAAGCAACGCCCTCCCGAAGTCAACGGCTTTACATCCAAAGAAGCGAGCACAACACTACGATTTTCAGGCTGCGGGTGCGCGCAAGTGCGAACAAACCCTCTCGCAGTAAGTCTGAGCAGGTCGGGAGATGAACTGAATCTTTTTTTTTTTAATGGTCAAAATTGTTTGGCTGCGCATTGAGGCTCCCGCCTCCCCCCCCCTCCGCCGCCGCCGCCGCCCCAGTTCCCAGGGTGGGAAAGGCGTTATAAAGAAATCTAGTGAGAGGCAGACAGGCTTGTTATCCGTGAATGAATCTCTCGCTGTAACAGGCGCAATCTGATGGTATATTATTTGTTTTCCCCCTTCCCTCCCTTCATTTCAGGCCGACAGAGAGCTGACTGGCTGCCAGCCCCCCTATCTCCCGGACGCAGCAGTCTGACGAATGGCTCTTTAATAAGGCTCTCGTTAATCTTTCTCCCCCAGGAGATCCGTATTTTCTGGGCCGATAAGGTTGAAAAATCTCAGACAGTGAGATGTGGCAAAGCATCTCCACGCAGCCTGGTAGCACTGCGCGCGCACACACACACACCCCCCCCACCCCACCCCACCCCACACCCGCTTTTCTCTCCCTGGCAGCTTCGATCGACCATCCACCCCCCACCCCCGGCCCTGCTTCCTGAGGAGGGCCCCATTTTACAAGCTCGCTGGAGGAAGCGGACCGACGACGCCGGGCTGCAGCGAGCCTCGATCTTGAGGAGTTCCGACGAGAGCAAAAACAGGAAAAGAAAGCGCCCCTCTCGCCGAGGCGACAGGGGCGGGGATGGGAATGCTTTCCTCCCAAAACCAGCCCAATACTGATACACTACATCACACACAAGCACACACAGAAAGCCTTCTTCCAACAGTCCCATTACAGACCTATATCCCCCCACGCTAATCCAGATCTTGCTCCTGCATCGAACAGAGACCGCTCGGCAAGCGCGCCCCAAGAAGCCTGTTACCAAGGCACACCAAATATTAGGCCACGGCAAACCACCCCGCTATAAGGCCTGCCAAGAAAACGTCAACGAAAGCTGCCGTCCCTCCAAGAGTCAGTAATGACTCAGTGCTTGCACGAGAGGTTCCTTTCCTTTCCAGGGAGGCAAACGTCCACCTCGCTTCACGCTCCTGGCCCTGAAAACGCGTATTTCTGGCTGCCACGGGAGTGTTTTCTAGCACCACTGTGTCAATTTAACAAAACCGAGACGCCAGCGGATAAATTCCCTCGCCCGCGGTGCTTGCCCTGGCGGCTTCTCCTGGTCTTTGCTCACTTCGGACAGCAGAGGGCGCAAGAGTCTATCTCAGAACACAGCGGGCTTCGTTTCAAAAGGATTACAGGGAGGGAAGAAAGGAGGGGGAAGTGGGGTTCTTTCTCCTCCTGCTGCCCCTCCCTTCTCCTCTCAAACGAATTTGGGATATTGCTTCCTCAGTGGTGGGAGGAGGAAGAGGAGGAGGAGCAGGAGGAGCATCTCTTTGCAATTTCGTTCTCGTTTCTGCGTTATCTGAAGATAAAAGAGGTGGCCTACTTTCTTTGTGAGCCAACCGAGTTCCTTCAATCCTTGCAGAAAGAGAGTGTTGGGTTTAAAGAGAGATAAAAGCTCTTGGCCTGATTATGGACCCGAGACAAAGCGTGAAAGAGGGGGCGTGAGGGGGGGGAGCGAAAGTAAGTAAGTGTGTGTGTGTAGAATGTAAGAGACAGGCTGCACTGTTTTCTCCTCAAAAAAAAATTGCGTTTTTTTTTTTTTTTTTTGCTTACCGCATATCTTGAGCCCGATTTTCTTCGTGCAGCCATGAGCCACACCACACCAGGTGTCATAGGCTAAAAGGAACAGAAACAAAAGGTTTACACCCTGCAGAAACGAGTAGGTGCTACACAGCCTACTTTAAAATCTCTCACCGCTGCCTTTGCCTCGAAGTATTAGCTGCATCTGCCTCTAAAACGTCGCAATTCTCAATACATAAACAGAATGTTTAGTAGCAGCAATAATAGCCATTTGACTAGACATAAGACAAGAATGTACCACGAGGTGACTGCTCAAATTGGAAGGTGTATTTATTATTATTATTATTATTATTATTATTATTATTATTATTATTATTATTATTATTATTATTATTATTTTAGAGTGGTGGTATAGTGGATGGCAATTACCTTACGATGTGAATCATTTTTTTCTTATGCAAATAGCGCCCCGCCCATAAATATACAAGAGTGTAACCAACCAAAAGCACAGACTCCTCCTACAAGGCCCTGAAATTTAGGTTATATGAGTCATCAGAGATCGGAAATACTTGTTAAGGACAGCAGCTGCTCCACGCTAAACGTGTTTTTTTTTTAATCGATTCTATTTTATGCCATCATGAGAGCTAGAAACCTACCTTAAAATGAAACGGATTACCCTAGAGATTAACAAGAATATCTTTAGTATGAACGTATATGCTACTTGTGAAAGAGAATAGGAGGTCTGAGGTCAGAATTTCTGTCTGCATCCTTCCACATCGGCATATCAGTTTGTGGGGGGGGGGGGGGCGGGCGGGTTGTTTTTGTTTTTTAAAAATGCTCAGATCTCCAGTTCAGTATAACCCGGGAAGCTTTCAAGAGGTAGTCCAGACAAACACTAACAACATTGTGTCACCTCCCCTGTGGTTTTTGAGCTTGATCGTGCCCGCCCAAGCTCTCGAACAGGTTCGGGCACAGCAAAAGTCTTTGTTCTATCATCACAGCATCATTGCAACAGAGAGATGCCAATGCGCCTTCCCCAAAGATTCCCATTAGAGCCCTTCTCCGCACTCTCCACGAACACCCCCTCCTCCATCTTGTGATTTTCGGGTTCCTATAGGAATTTCAGTCCGAATGCATGCTCTCCTTTGCAAAGAGGCTTGGGGGGCAATGCTGGAATCATGGGGGGTGGGGGGTGGCAACCGGTGAGTATGACTCACCGGCAAAATGGGTCCCTTCAGGAAGAAGGGAAGAGACAAGGCAGCTGGGAGAAACCTGAGTGTCTCCTAATAATTTATTGGCAAGGCTCCAGGAAAGTGGCAGCTTAAAATAAACTGGCATGAAATGGGGTCATGGAAGAGTTCAGGAATTAATTGGGTGAAAAATAGTATTTGACTAGATGATCGGACTTGCATGACTAGGTTGCAGCTGGATTGACGTGTCAGGGAGACACATTAAAAGGCCCCTCACGTAGCCCTGCTCCCCATTTTAGACACAACTCCATCCATCGTGCCCCGCCCCCTCGGGCCGTTGGAGCGCGCATTGCGCTGTCCAGCCTGGGAGGTGCTGAAGGGGCGCGGGAGGCGGCGGCGACGACCTTCAACCAGCCCCCGAGGAAGGAGGAGCATTGGCCATGATAGGGCAGTAACCCACCGCGACCTTCTCAGGAGTGGAGCACTCAGGATCAGCAGGGCTCGCCTCTCCCGTGGAGCAAGGAATCCCTCTCCCACCTTAGGCTGAGGCCTCCTCCTGTGGAGCCTGCAGATGGATGGTTTCGCCACACGGCAAAGCTCTAGTCTGGGTTGGGGGCAGGCAGCGAAGCAAGGGAGAGAAGGCAAAGCAGAAGGACAACACGCACGCACGCACGCACACACACACACACACACACACACACCCCTCTGTCCCTAACCCAGGTAAATGAATTCCGCCATCAAAGTCCCAACAGGCCAAGAGACTCTAAAAGCATGGAGAAGAGGGAAATTACGGAATTAAGGCTACAGTCCTAAGTAGTAAGTCCTAAGCAGAAGTCAGTGGAATTTTACTTCGGAGGAAACTTGTTTGGCAGCGGGCTTTTAATCTTCAATGTTTGTGACTGTGCGGTGTGAATTAGGAACCTAGATCTTAATGCAACTCAGAGGGAAACGATATTTCGCTATAGTGCCCAAACTTTGAAGGGAGGCCTAAATAAGACCTGTGGCACTGGAAGGTGTCCCAGAGTAGGTTTAATGCAAGGTGAAGTGCCATTTAAGGGTGCAATCCTTTGCATGTTGAAACAAAAATAAAGCCCTGCAACTCCTAGCATTTCCCAGGCAACGTTGGGGCATGCTGGGAGCTGCAGGACGGGTTTTTTCCTGTCTAAACATGCATAGGATTGCGCCCTTAAACGGCAACACGTTAAGGCGGATTCCAGTCAGTTTGCTGAGTGTGTCTGGGGAATTTCATCGAAAACTAATTGGAGAATTTCCAGGCAGCTTCCCGCATCTCTGGAAGAAATTGGCAAGAGAAGCGAAATGGAAAAGTGGGTGATAATCCACGGCACAGAATGGTGGGTGGGGAATAAATAAATAAAATCCCTATAGCCAATAAAAAATACTTAACAAGATTGGAGTTTAAACCCTGCCCTAGAATTATGGAACACCCGACTACCAGCACTACCATATGCAGATTCTTTAACGGACTTAGGAGTGTAAGGTGTGCAGGGCCGTGTGTGTGTGTGTGTGTGTGTGTGTGTGTATGAATAACAGCGTTTACAGCTCAATCTTAACTGCTTTCATTGGGATGTAAGTCCCATTGATTTCAACGGAACTTAATTTCAGATATGTTTTCAGTTCTGCAGCCCGATTCTACGCACCTTACTTTGAAAGTAGGTCTCTACTGAGATCAGTGGCACTTATTTCCATTTAAGTGTAGCTAGGATGGCAATCTTAAAAGGAAAGTGTGAGGATGAGCGCAGCAAACGTAAAAGAGGCGGTATTTCTCTGGGCTGCTGGTTGGCAAAAGAGTTAATAAAATAAAATAAAATTAGCAGGGTGGTGAAGTGAGCACCTTGAGCTTGAGCTCCGCCCACAGTCTGCGTTGGGCCTGTGTGTTCGCTTGCAAGACTGAGGAGGCCTTTCCTTTCCTTCGGACCACCTGTAGGGGGCGCGCTGCGTGGGAGGAGGAGGAGGAGGGGCAAGAACATGGAAGCGATGGCGGGGGTTGGACGGGACAGAAGAGCAGACTGGAAAGGGTGGAAGAGAGGAATAGCCCAAGGACTGAAAAAAGCAGAAGGCAAATAAAAATAAATAAAAATAAATGGGGGTGTGTGAGAAGCCAGGCCGCAGGGAAAGGGAGGCAGAGAAGAGCCTGCGGGTGAGGAAAGCAGAGAGCAGGAAATGGAGAAACACATGACAGGCGGGTGGTGGTGGTGGTGGTGGTGGTGGTGTAGGGAGACCTGTGAGCGGGCTGGAAAGGAGCAAGGACGGCGAGGAGGAGGTTGTCTCAGGTGAAAGGGAGGAGGCCGGAGTGGCCGAGAGGGAGAGGGAGAGGGCGCAGGGGAGAGCCCAAAAGCCAGGGAGGAGAGGACAAGGAGGGCGGCGCAGGCGAGAGTGGCAGGCGGCTAAAGCAGCTCTGACAGGACTTTAAAACAGCTCCGTTCCCGCCCCAGGCAGCGAAAGGCTAGATGGAGCATGACAAGGAGAGGAGGGCGAAAGGCAGCCCCACCACCACCACCACCACCACCACACACACACACACACACACACACGCACCAGGCACACGCAGGTACGCGCGGGGGGGGGGCGCCACTGCCTCCACCCACGCAGCGTATTATTAGACAGCCGGACACTGAAGGCGGCGGGAGAAGGAGCGCGCGCGCGCCCCCGCGAACCGTCGGGAAACAATAGGCAACAATGGCCGCGCGAGCGCGGGAGGAAACCGCGCAGGCAGCGCTATTTCCACCTCAGGGGCTCTGACAGGAGGACACATTCCTCTGAGGGGCCGGAAGGCGGGGTGGGGGTGGGGGTGGGGGAGAGATTCTGACCCAGAGAATACAACACACACACACACACACACACACACACACGTTCCTCCCGCCCCTTTTGTTCGTTCGACTCCAGAATAAGAGCCAACCGGTTGTTGTCCCCGTCCTCCGTCCCCCTATCCAAATGGGAGAACTAATCAAACGAATAATCTAAAGTCCGCTTGCAATGAGGCCGGGCGTACGGTTTGACGGCTCTGCAACGCGAGGAGAGAAGACAACAGCGCCAGGCCGCCACAAAAGAGCTGTTTTCGTTGAAATGGGCTTCCCCGCCCGCCCGCCTGACGGCCTCCTCGGTCTCCTCAGTCCTTGCAGTCGCAGAGTAATCACAGTAATCACCGGGTTGTTCATGCTTCATAACCCCGGCAGCCCTTTCAGGGTAAAAGCAGCGGTTCCCCGCTTCGCTGTGGCTTGCCAAGGTTTGGTCCTTTTCTTTCCAGACATCCCCACCCCCACCCCGCCACTTTGTCGTCGCTGGTGGTTATGTTAACCAGTCTACACACACACACAACACATAACACACAATACACACAACACACACACACACACACACACTGCTTTTGGGTTCCGTCTGAATGGTCCGGACAAAGCTCTAGAACCGTCTCTTTCCCGCCCTTCCACCTGCAGCGTCCCCCTCACGGCTCAGGAACTCCCGCCAAACCGGGGGCAATTAGGGACAACGACTTCTCCCGCCAAACCTACCACCAGCACCCGAATCTCCGAGGGCCCTAAAAAGCAAAGCGTTGCCATTAAGAAGGCTGGCATGGAGGAGACCCCGGCGCGCGCGCGCGCGCGCACACGCTATTCGAAAACACGCGTGGAGTGTCAGGCTTCGCAGGCGGCCCAAACGGCGACCCGCTCCACGAACGTGAACAGCCGCCCAAATAACTCACTGCGACCCTCACACCCTCCAATGGGGGTGGGGGTGGGGGTGCCGCCGTCCACCTGCTCTCTTGTTTGGTGATACAGTCAGGATCCTTCTCTGAAATATTATTAGGCAAAACCAAAACCGGGCGACCCCCCACGCCCACCTGCCGGTTTCAGCATCGGACCATAGGGGAAAGGGAAGGGGTCGAGCCAGGGGGTTCCAGGGCGGTCATTTTGGGTCGTTGTTGTTATTACAGTTGTGTTGTAGATCTCGACTCTTTCCTCGGAGACCCCGCTTAAAATGACGACGACCACGACGCATGCACATGTCGATGTGGGCAAAACGAAGATGGAACATGACAAAAACACACACACCCAGACCTACTTGTGGGTCGTAAATTAGTCGGGTTGGGTTCCTGAGCGGTGTTGGACGAAGACGGATCCGAGGTGGCCATGAGGTGCAGAGTCCAAGCCCTGTGATCCCAGCTTTCTTGGCTTCGATGTGCTCTTGACTCCGCCAGCAAAAGGACTGACTGCAAGGAAAGAAGAAAGGCGGGTTTAGAAATCGGGTCCTGGGAGGGACGCGGGTGTGGGTCTCCCAATCTCTCTCTCTCTCTGTGTGTGTGTCTAGTCGGAAGATGTGGCGGTCAAGAAGTGGTTCTGCAGCCAACCATAAGCAATTAAACTCATCGGGAAGTCGCCGTCGTCCGAGGTGGGGTGGGGATGGCGAGTGGGTGGCGTGGTGGGAGACCGGCACAAAAGGACCGTGTTGCACCTCGAGTGGGGAGACGAGACCTTTCCGGGCGCCAGCAGCAGACGAGGCGGAGAGCTTCCCTTCCTTCTCGAGATCTCAGACCAACAAAGCGACGTGGATGGAGAAATGGCTGGAGGCGACGACACCTAGTTGGTTTTTACGAGGCTGGCAATCGCGGCAAGTGGCGTGTGGGGTGGGTGGTGGGTGCGGGGGATGATGATGTCTGGGCAGACGGAGCTGGCGAGCTCAACCATTCCTTTGCTCCTGGAAAGGGCTGAGAAGAGCGAGTGCGTCGCCCGTGCCGGAGGAGAAGGGTGGATTCAGCCGACCGTAAAGTCTGTGGCAATTATACCAATGGACAATGATGGTTCACGCCAAATGGGAAGCCAACTTCCAATAAGCAGGCTTAGAAAACAACCGCGGCAATAGGGATGGGGGTGGGGTGGGGACATGGTGAGGATGAGGATCAAGTCCTAAGTCCGGGTAGAAAGAATTCGCGTGGCAAGCCAGCATCTTTCTTTCCAATGGTATGAAAGGCCAGACTAAATAGCGTTGAGGGCGGAAAACTCCTAGCTGTAGGCAAACAATGCAGGTAAAAGGCATCATTAAGGCTGCAATCCTATAGACAGTTACCAGCGAGGAAGTCCTATTGAACTCAGTGGGGCTTACTTCTGAGTAGATATGCACAGGATTGGCGCTGCAAACCAATACATTTTATACAACAATTCACACCTAGGAACGAACACACACACACAAAGAAACACACAGGCACAGAAACACACACACACAAAAGGCATATAACGGTGCTCGGCCATTTAAACACCTGCACACTTAGTAGAGATCAATGCAATTAAAAGGCTAGCAATTCGATTTCCCTAATTTCACAAATAAAACGTGAAGTTCATCTGCTAAGAATTGCCTTGTCCTTTCTGGACCAGCTCCCCATTTTACATTCTTAGTTTTCAGGGCTTTCCGAAGATATTTCAGTCGATTTCTAGCACTCCTGGTTCATTGATCACTGACCAGCGGATCAATCAATGTCTCTCTCTTTCCCTCCTAACACACTGGACAGCTCAGATTTGTTTTGCCCGCGTTAGTAGAGACACATCCAAGGTCGCAGCAAATTAAGAAGAGGAAGTTTGGTCGAGATCTAGCAACACCTGTCAACATTGAATCGTTAGGCAGAAAAGTTTTCGCGAAAATACACACATACTGGAATACAAAGGCTGGGGGGGGGGAGGCGAGGGGGAAGAGAGATGATTTTGTAATGATTAGCCTGCAAAATTTAATTTTAAAATAACAGATCTTAATTCCCGAAGGATGTGAGAGACAGGCACTCTGGGCCGAGTATGAAAACGAAGTAACAGGTTATATCCCCGCAAATATTCGCCTCCCAGTCTCTTCCTCAAATATCCTTGATTCAAATTCACCTAGGGGAAGCCACAGAAACTGTACGCTGTAGAAAGCCCTACATTCTTGAACCAAAAGATCTGAAAACCTTCACTGACCCAGGAAAAGAGGGACCATTCATTTTGGGTAAGAAAATAAGTAAATAAATAAATAATGAAAGAAAACTTACCAGTCAAGGACGGAAGGCTCCAAGAGACCAAAACGGAGAAGGAAGATCGAGAAATTTGAGCTTTGGAAGGACTTTGGCGCTTATAAACTCCGCCAGAAACGACGTCGGAATATCAATGGCGCCCTGGAATTTAATTCGAGATGACCTTTTCCCCCCACACAAGTGCCTGGGATTTGCTTCTTTGAAAAGCCTGAATCGTCGGCTGATCTGTTGCGACGCAGGCATGAGTCACCACGCTGCCACCACCACCACCACGTTTGCTCCAGTAGGGAAAGCCAAATCGCTGGAGTTGGGGTGGGGTGGGGGTTCGGAGTGTGTGTGTGTGTGTGTGTGTGGGAAATCACGCGCCTCCAAGCGCTGCTGCGCCTTACCCAGCGAACGTGATTCACTTGCAGGTGTCGAGGTTCCTTCAAGGAGGTTGGTGGGGGAGTGCATGTGACCGGGAGCTGTGCAACTCCATTATGAATCCAGATCACGAAGGAAAGATTGACCCTAGAAGTAAGACCGACAGGACATGCTTACCGCACTCCGAGAGATGGGGAGCGCAGAAGGAGACGCTTCCCTCTTGTTCTGACTCAGCTTTCTTGGGTGTTCCTCACGAGTCCTTCTCAGGCTGTGTCAGAAGAGCCAGACGTTCTCTGTGCAAAGACTTGCACTTTCAGAAAGGGATTTTGTCTCTCCTTTGTTCTTCAAGACTTATGACAAAGTTTATTCTCCAAGAGGCATCCGGTCGATCCCAATTTTGGCTCATCGGCGTCTTTCTCCAACCGCAACCTTATTAGCGTCCAGGACATTCTGATCGTACTGTTGGGCAATCGCCTTAAGGGGGTGGGAGTGAGGAAACTTCCCTTCCTCTATTCATTTGGAGGAGCTTAGAGAATTTGCCTTAAGCCCACCGTCCATTTATTGCCGTCTAGGAAGGGGGAGGCGGAGGGAATCCGAAGTCTAAACAATCCTTTCGAGAGTGTCCACTGGGGGGCGCCAACGAACCAAAGACGCGGTCTACTTCTGTGCCCTTTGCGCTTGCAACGTTGCGCCGCCTGGTTGCTGAGACGCGGCTTTGGCAACACACGCACCTTAAACTACGTGCCTTAACTGCGCTCTTTGGCCAAAAATGACACTGAGGGAGAGAAGGGAAGCCCATGTCCTGGGATAGCATCCTGGGAGTTGATTCATGTTTGGGGAAAAACATGCAGTTCTTTGCAATTATATGAGGTGTTTAGCTTTAGCGCCAAGAAACCACTAGCCAGATGCAGAAATAGGCCCCTCTCTGGGGGGGGGGGGGAAACAAACGAGGCTGGGGGTGTTCACACGCGGGAGGGAGAAGAGAAGAGCGAAGCAGTGTGATTTCTTACAGAGGAGGATCAGGCAGCTTCACCAAGTACAGGTTTCAGTCATGTGGCTTCCCTGAAGGACTTCCCGACTTCCACTGGGAGAGCAGCAGAACCGAGGCAGGACCCTCTGCGATGGCCGTTTCGCCTGGGCGCTTGCCGCCACGACCCCCAACGCCTGTCATTCTCAAAAGGGCTCAAAGCCCCAGTCTTTTACGTGTGATTTGATAGCTACAAACTGATAACAACCTCTATTAAATCCTTTCTCCCCACCCCAGACTTGGGCCATTTTCTTTCCTTGCCTTAGCTGCAAGACACTTATGCGATGTGTGTAAGGACACGTTTTCCATGGCTTTGAAGTATAGCAATTGCATCTGGCAAGCTTATTCTAAAATAATAATAATAATGATAATAATAATATCTGAACATGCTTTACATAAGTCAAATTATTATTATTATTATTATTATTATTATTATTATTATTATTATTATTATTATTATTATTTCTTACCCGCCTCTCCATTTTGATCAAGGCGGGGAACAACAGTAAATATAAAATACATAAAACTGAATTAAGAACACAATATACATTGTTAAAACATCCTAAAACCACCCTAAAATCCCCCTGGATAGGCCTGCCGGAAGAGATCGGGCTTGATAGCTTTCTTGAATGCTAATAGACTGTCACGTTGACTTTATCGCGGACTCCTTCCCCTGGAAGAAAAAGACAAATAGTTCCGAGCCCCTGCCGTTCGTTCATGGCCAGGTAGCCGACGATAGCGGCCACCATATGGCTCGCAGGAGGCGGGTCTTGTTCCGAAAGCTGCCCTGAGACGGGGCGGGTTGGCGCGCCGCGCGTGTGTGGCAGAGGACTGAAGAGCTGGAAAGGTTTTCAGCACCTCGGAGAGCGGCACGGAGCTGAAAGCGGGTTCTGGTGACGAAAATAACGCTGCTGGTCTAGAAAGGCAGCTTGTTGAGGGAAGGGATTTGGGGGCGGAGAAGGAGGGCTTCAACCTTTCCAACTCTGCAGCTTATCCGCTCCAAAGGACGTGCTCTTACTGGATATTTATTACACGGCCTCGTCTGTAATGTGTACTTAGGCCTTTGGTTTATGTCAAAGGTATGCAAAGGAGACTACCAGCGCAGGCATGACATCTTTGGGCGCTAGATTTCTCTGGTGGAACGAGGGTAGGAAACAAGGCCAGGGCCACCCAAGCACTGCAGATGTCCCACAAGCTAAACCAACCACATGCTAACACAGTGATGGCCGAAAGCTCCCGCCCTCCCATGAGAACTGGTCCTTCAAAATCTGGGGTCACAGCTAGAGCTTTTGATGGCTATAAACTGATAACAATCCCCATTATTTCAGGAGACCCTTTTTCAGGATTGGGTAGACTTTAGGCTTGCAGTTTCTACTTTGTTTTTCCCTAGAAGCCAGAGCTCCACCAAGCTAAGCTAGCTGCAAATCACTGGCCCAGGAAGGGGGACACAGAATTGCAGAGATGGTGCCTCTGAGCACATTTTCAGCTCAGGAATTTCAGTGCCAGGACTGGAGCATCCACACTAATCCTCATGCACTTAAATCTACCCCAGTTTTCACCACAGCTTTCTTAATTTCAGCAACCATATTTAGCTGTGTGTATGAGGGGGAGGTTTTTTGTTGCTGCTGGTAGTGCTATAGTCACATCATTGGGATTAAAAACAAAAAACCTTGTAGATCTGCCAACAGATTTGATCCACCCCCTGCCCACTCCTCTCCCAGAGCACCTGGAGTTATCTCCTCATAAAACCCTCATTCTCTAAGAACAGAATAGGAAATATCACAGTTTCAAACACAGACTACAGCAAAAGGCTGATACCCCCTTGCAGATTTAGTTTTCCTTTAACCATGGGCAGGAATGGAAAAATAAGATTATCCAGCTTTTAAATAACAATAGCACTAATATTGATAGTACTAATACTACTGCAATCTCAGCTAAGGTATTTACAGGCTTGAAGAAGAGCAAGGGAAAAAAAGAAAAGTCAGAAGAATAACTTACATTGACTCTATAGAAGCTTGCGTAAAAACTAACCTGTATAAAGAGGGCTAATATTGGCCTATGGAAATAATGTACTCCATATGGCCCTCTCATGACATGCAATTATTATGAAAGTAAAACATCCAGAAATACTGTAATTACAACCTGTTTCTAATAAATTACAGTTTAAAGGAAAGTGCTTTTAAAAAAGAAAACAGATTTCAGTAGATCACTGAGAATGAAAAAGTGGAACTAAAAGCTGTCAGAACTGTTAGTAAACAGACATTTAGGAGGGAAACTTTTCTTTTTTAAAAAGTCTACTGAGATATGAAATTTCCCCCAGGTGGCGCTATATTTCAATCTCAGATTCCGAACTAGTCACATTAGGTTCAACGTTTATTTTTAATTACTATTCTGAAATTTGCAAGACTTAAAGTTTTCAACAACTTCTACTGCAGTTGATTCCCTCATACCCCTGTCAGTACCTACTGTTTGTTTCCACCTTAGCCTTGGCTTACTTCCTTGTTGGTACATCCAAGGTCCTGAATGTTTTAGGTGCAAATCCCAAGAATGCATTGACTTTCTTCATTATTGTTGTTGTGGTTTTAAATGGATACCGTTGTTTTTCTACTGTTGTTTTTATGTTTTTGATGGTTTTAAATTTTGTATACTTTTTAATGTTCACTGTTTTTAACTTTTGTAAACCATCCAGAGAGCTTCGGCTATGGAGCGGTATATAAATGTAATATAAATAAATAAATAAATAAATAAATAAATAAATAAAATTTGTGCTCACTTCTTTTTCTTCTGCTTCCTCTTTGTAAACAATTTTATTTTCAGAAATGATTTCATCCCCTTCTTCTTGCCATCTTCTTTTAGCTTAATTATCATTTGCTCTAGACTTCTACCTCCTCTTTCTCAGCTCTTAACCCTTCAAGTTTTTGCTCAGTTTTTTCCCCTATGATATAAATCAGATGCCATCTGCTCTTGTTTGGGTTACCTGGTCTTCTTTGCCTTCTATACTTATTCTTTCTAAACCACCTCCTCCTTCTATTCTTTGTTTTCTTCCTTCAGTTATAGAGGTTTGACGAGCGATTTATGGCACACTTGCTACTGCTCAGTTATGGATGTGCATGTGTCCTTTAGATGACATTGTCTGCCTCCTGTGTACCTCCTGCTTGGTTTTCTGTCACAAAGTAGACCCCCCAAAATCTGGCTTTTTTTTAAAAAAAAAAAAAAAAGAGAGAGAGAGAGAGAGAGAGAGAGAGAGAGAGAGAGAGAGAGAGAGAGAGAGAGAATTGTGCCATGATCTCCTGCTGTGTGCAGGAGAAGCAGTGTGATAAAAATGGCCCCTAAATGGGCCACATGGTCTTTGTTTAATTCCTCTTTCCCATCAGGGAAGAGAGAGAAAGTAGTGAGGGACAGAAGTGGAGGCGGAGAAACAATGGAAAGGAAATGCGATTTCCCCCCATCTGATGATGCTATTTCTTTGGATGATCTTTCGGTTCTTTTGTCTTCTTCATCCAACACTCCTCTTTCAGCTATTGGGTGGTATAGAAATGTAATTAAAAATAATCAAATTCTCCATTTTTAATCATTATCCAACATTTTCAGTTGAAAATATTGCTAAAATCCATAATTTCTATGGGATTCTCCCCATACTTTGGTTTGTTCTCTTAGTTTGTCTCAACTTGATAATTATAGTTACGACTTTTCCATTTCCACCTTAAATCTTTTGTTTTTCATTCTGCCACCTTTTTTTTAACACAAATATCTTATTTTCCCCACTTTTGATTTCTTTTCATTAGTTACCATTTTCACATTCAGTGTAAGATTGTTAATTCCCTTTAAATATATTCATTTTCTTATGCCTGCTTATCTTTTATATCTGATTTCCCTCTCCCCACCCACCCCATCTCTGCATTCTTTTGGTTCTCTGTTGCTTGTCAAATCCCATGCTTCTTCCTCTATGTTGTTTCTTTGTGTTTCTTTCCTTGTTACTTATTATCTGTGGAATTCACTACCAGCTGATGCTCATTTGATTCTCTTCCTCTTTAAAACAAAACAAACCATACACAAGTTAACAGCACAATCCAAAGGAATTGCAGCTTGATAGACAGAGGCTTCTGAGATCTGAGCCCTCTGTCTATTCTAAGCCCTGATGGCAGGAGCCAGGCAGGGTGGGAGGAAGACACCTCCCATTCCTTTTCTTGATAGCCTCCTGGCTCATCTAGCTGACCTACTGCGTTGTGGGTGGGACAGACAACAGAGAGGCTTTAGGATTCTGGCCTCTCCTCCTCCTGCCTTTTCCCTCTCCCTGTGCTCTTCCAACACCACTGCTTTCCATGTGGGCTGCAAGGGGGTGGGGAACTGTCCAGCCTCAGATTCTTCCCCTCCCAGCCAAAGTCATACCAATGTCTCTGGTCTTGGAAGGGGGAATCCACCATATCCTTTGGCCGTCACTACCTCCACATTTTATTTTTCATACTTAGTTGATTGTCTCAGTTAGATAGTTTATGTGTGGAAAGCTGTTTTTCTTTATCCACCTAGTTCGTAAGCATGTCACAACAAATAAAGTTATTGAGACATAAATGGTCATATATTTAAGAGCTTTAAATTGTATTCCTCAGCATTTCTTTTTAATTGTACGGACTTTTGGGTACAGTGCTTTGAAAATAATTTAGCTCACCTGTCCCCTTCATCTACTCCCTCAAAAGTCATCTTCAGTGTACTGTTACTATCTTGGACAAGGTGTATTTCCAAATATTATGAACACGGTCTTTATGGGGGGCATTTTCTCTCCTTTTTGCAAAACCTACCCACTCTCTCTTTATGACTGATCAGTCACAGATCCATACTAAATATTCCACACAATGAAGAACATGCTCATCACATCTTATTTAGATGAAAGATAAAGACAGGCTGACAGCTAGAAAGTTTGGCAGGGAATGAGAGGAGTCAGATATCACATTATTTTACATGAACTGTAAAATATGCAAGGCACTTCCTTTCTGCTGTCTAGTGTAATCTTTCTCATACCCATATAAATGTCATTTAATTTTGTTTTTATTTAGAAACTTAATAGACTTTTTTCTGCAAGGTGGTATTGGAAAAACACCATACTAAGCACTATCCAATAGATCTTTTTCATATTTAAAGTCAGACCAAGGTCATGGGAATGCCAAAGCTTCAGCATCTGAAATAGCAACATTTCCCAGTAATACAGGAAGAATCAATGTGTAATCCACCAAACTGAATACATGCCTGCAATCATGTTAGTGTGGCTCTCCAGTGTTTGACAACATTCTCCATTTATAGTTCCAGGTTTACAACAAAACCAGAGGTTTGCTCACACATGGTACAAGGGCTGTATTCACCTTGAAAAACCTAAGGTTAGGCAGATCTGCTATTATGGGCACATTTTGTAAAACTGTGCTGACAAAGATTGGTAGTTCATAATGTTTTAACCATTTACTTGTTGTTCCAGGAAACCCAATGACAAGACTCTTTATTACTATCAGTTCTTTATTTTTCTTAGTTATATCATTATGTCATGCTGTTAATTCCAGCTAAATCAAGCAAAATGGAGGAAGCTATCAGAATACCTTAAATATTTTCCTCCATAGAAATCATTCACAAGAACATAAGAACATCCATGCTGGATCAGACCAAGGGATCGCGTTGGCCAGTGTTTTTGTTTCCTGTGGCTAATCAGCTGCCCACAGGAAACGTACAAGCAGTACTCCAATCCCCTTTTAAAGCCTTCCAAATTAGTGGCCACCACATCTTGTAAAAGTGAATTCCATAGCTTAACTAAGAGCTGTGTGAAGATGTACTTCCTTTTTTCACTCCTGAAACTCCCACCAATCAGCTTCATGGGGTGTCCAAACCATGCATACTTTTGTACACCTCTATCATGTCACCCCTCCCTCACTTTTTTTTCTAAACTAAGCACCCCTTCCTTGACTTTTCCCCCCCTAAACTCAGATGTTATAACCTTTCCTCATAGGGGAGTTGCTCTCTGCACTTTTCCGTTATACAATATCCTTTTTTAGGTGTGGTGACCAGAACTATTCACAGAATTGTAAGTGTGGTTATACCACAGATTTGTATGAGTGGGTATGATCTTGGCAGTTTCATTTTCAATTCCTTTCCTAATTATGTCCAAAATGGTATTTGCCTCTTTCACAGCAGTCCCACACTGGGTCAACATTAACTAATATTAAAGTGCATTGCTCACTGAGCAAAGCAAGGACTTTGGTTTAATTCACTTACCTATTCAGCACCTGTTTGTAACACAGTTATCTCGCTTGGATATCAAGATACCAGAATGAGAGTTGGAACACTAGTTCAAGGCCACTATTCTACATTTTAAGTTGAATACAAACCTAATTTCTACTCCTAATAATCCTTCTCAGTCAGGGGTGATGAACCTTTTTCAGCCCGAAAAAGGGCTGAAACGGCCTGAACCTTTTTCAGGCCATTTCAGAGAAGCACCAGTGGTGGGTGGGGACATGGGCAAAAATGGACAGGGCTGAAAAATCCACCACCCCATCCTACTGTTGCTAATTTATAGTAGGAAGCATGACTACTCAAATGAAAGCATGAGCATCATGACTACTCACAAGTAAGCAGCACAAGGACTGAATCACTCAGCAGCTTCCTCCCCTGGCCCACAGGGAACAGTACTTATCTCCTCCTCCCCTGGCCCACAGGGAACAGTACTTATCTCCAATCAGCTTTAAAATTTAAACATATTTATAGAACAGGTTATTTAAAGTTTAAATGTCTTTAAATCTCCTATTAGCAAACAGGGGTTCCCTGCAGTGTGCTGCAAAAAAAGTGTTTTTCTCCAGCGATCAGAGATAAGAGCATGGATTTCCTGCACAGGATTGGAGGGACAAAGAGCTGGACCTGTGCAAGATGGGGAAAGTCTGTGGGCTTGCATCCCTATCACTGCTTTAAGGATTGTGGGGTGAGGAGAGGTACTTGGGATACCTTTCTTCTATGCTCAATTCTGTCCCCTTTCCCTATGAAATGTTACCAAGTTCTATTACAGGAAGAACAAGACGAGTATTTAAAATCCACTTTTGATCCAAGGAAAGTGAGTATGAGCCTTTCCCATATAAAAATCTACAGTAACTTGTGCTCTGCACACAGGAGGGCTGGGTGGGGATATGAAGGGTATATACAGGACTTGCATGCTGCCTCCACACACTGACATGGGGGAGGAAGATACAGGGTCTTACTGAGCCCCTTCAGAATTCCTTCACTTGTGGGCTGTGGCCTCATTCAGGGAAAAATCATTCTCACAGTTTGTTTGTACACAGGGGATCACCTGCTATAACTTATTCCTTAAGAATATTCGCTATCCACGCAGAAAGAAACTGAACATGAGAAATTTTATTTCCTTAATAGGTATGAATCATACAAATAAATAGAACTTAATTCTTGAAACAGCATCAATGATTGAAGGTAACAGGTAGCCTCCAGGGTGTAGGACTTAGGAAGGGGCTTGGGAGTGGAGTGGGTGGGACCCACGGAGGGAGCCAAAGCCTCCAACTACTGTATGATGAACTTTCACAGGCCAAATTAGGCCTACGGACCAGAGGTTCCCCATTCCTGGTACAGACATTGTCTATAAAGAGATAAACGCTTTCAGTGTTCTCCTGATCAGGCCACTGTTAAGTCTTGATGTTAGCTCCCTTACAGTAAACACCATAACTTCTGTTGGTAGAATTCTATTGCCTGATTAGTAGGGTGGGGTTGGAGATGAAACTTTTTAATCTATGAAAATATATAAAATCAATTAATTTGCCCGATTGATTAACTAAACATTGCAGCCCTATTTGGTACTCAGATATGCTGCCTCATTGATGGAAAACTCAGAACTTCAAAAAGAAACCAAAACAATCCCCAGAAGCACTGTTGGAGGATATGGTGGGAATGGATGTTGCACAAGCTTCTGAGATTCTCAGAACCCCCTGAGTGTTCCATAAAAATACCTACATAGAACCAAATGGTCAACCCTGTACCAGCAACCTAAAAGTCTGGGACACAAGTTGGGCAGGGAAGAGGTATATGAGGACAGGCCCTGTGCTAGATTCTTGAGATGGAAGGTTTTAAAAATTACACGGACTTGTAACCCATTTGTTACTACCCTCCTCAAGGCTTCTGCGATTACACTTCCAACACCCAAAATGGCTACAGGTTCTACTGTATTTCCACCTGTAGCTCTGTATGCCAATTCCCTGAAATAAGGCTAACATAGCAAGAGCAGTGCCAACCAGACCTGAAAATTAGGCTAGTAGAGCCAAATGAATATATCCCATGGACATATTTCATTTAACTCATAAAAACTTTTCATTTCACAAATTGCTCATCAATAACAATATGTTTCAGGGGTTGTCCATGCCCAGCACATTTGTATGTAACAAATAACTGCTTGAGGCAGTGGAGCGTTGAAAGCAATGTAAGTATAAGAAAGGTAATTGTTATCAAATCAGCTCATTTTAATGTGCGCGTTTAAAAGAAAATTAATTTAAAAATACACTCAGTCATGGCACTCCCAAAATTTTCAAGCTTTTTTATCAGAATCTTCAGAACTTGCTTCACTCTCAGTATCACTATTATCTGTATTGCTAGTATCCTCTTCACTGTCATCACTGCTCTCTTCACCAGTTTCTTCACCTTTTTCATTGGCTCGTTTACTTTCTAAAAGGGGAATGAAAAAGATACGAAGTTAATTCAGCCTAGCAACTAATTATTCAGGAGCTGATTTGCC
This sequence comes from Elgaria multicarinata webbii, assembly GCF_023053635.1. Lineage (NCBI taxonomy): Eukaryota > Metazoa > Chordata > Lepidosauria > Squamata > Anguidae > Elgaria > Elgaria multicarinata. Next base: position 43,302,471 of record NC_086172.1, read on the forward strand.
CACCCCCTGGCCTGGCTCAACCTGCATCACACACACACCCAACTTCTTCTTCTTTCCGGTCTAGATGAGGTCGCATTGGTGCCTCATTACCCAACATCCCACAATTGCACTCCTCCAGGGTAATACCCCTAGTGCTCCCGTTCCTGCACCCCCCCATTGTTTTCCCCCCTCCTCCTCCTCCTCCTCCTCCTCCTCCTCTTCCTTCTCCTTCCAGTGTCTGAAAACAAAGGAGTCATGGAGGGAGAAGTCGACTCCTTGCCCCATTTTTTAAAATTTCACTGGTGTTTTGGGGTTGCTTTTTTAAAAAAGACGTTTGTTTGTAATTGTGCAATTGCACAATTCTAGAGGGGCATGGAGACAAACCACCACCTCCCCACTTTCCCAGTGCGCTGGTAGTCCATTTGTATTTCATTTTTTTGGTATTATTTTATTTATTTATTGAAGGGAAGCTCCCCAAGGTCCCTGGAAGCGCAGAGGCGATCCGGAGACCATTCTACTCACTGGACCATCCCTGCCCTGGCAGATGGCCCCAAATCAGGGGGCGCATTGTCCCAGCCATGCGTCTGCTGTAACAAGGTGACAGACGGCAAATGCGGGCCTGCACCTTGCTCAGTGGAAAAAGTCAGGGTAAGCGCCAGAGTTTTTTTAAAGTGGAGCTTAGGGGAAGTACTCTGGGATGGCTCCATGATGGCAGCTGCATCATTTAAATGACCTGCCGCCACTGCGGATCCACCTCGGGGCTTTCCCTTTGTCAAGATGTGCCCTGGGACATCTCCATATAATTCCTCCCGTGCTTCCTTTGGATGCAGGGGGTTTCCAGATCTTAATGGAAAACACAACAGACATGGATCTCTTTGCATGTCTTCTTCCAACAGTGGGGAAATGCATACAGGGACCCATTCCCTTCCCCTGTTGAGGGAATCAGTGGCCTGAAAAGCCAGTAGCTTGGATTATGTGCTTAAACTGTTTGTAGCATTTAATTTAAAACATCATTTTTAGTGACATGCAGTTATCTATTTAAACGTCCTACAGTTTTTCTTAATTTTGCAATGTTTTAAAATTTGTATTTATTTCTCTGGTTTTATTGTATCTTTTAATTTTTGAAGAGTTACCTAGTATATAACCCCACACCCACCCCGTGTGCAGAGGTGACCAACGAATTTAGCAATAATAAAGGATAAATAATGATGAAAATTGCCTCAAAAGACAGTGGGATTTCTGAATGGATTTAATTAAATATTCACGTGAATTCTAGTAATCGTTCATTATGCATTGAATTGTAGCTCTGACATGGTTTCCTTTTTTCACTGATTCTGTGCTGCCCTCCTGCTCTTCCCATCTTCAGGTGGGACACAAGACAGCATTAAGATGCCTATTCATAAAGGATTTCTTCCAACATCATTAACACTATTTTTATGAATAAGGGTGCAGTCCTATGCACATTTACTCACAAGTAAACACCACTGAACTCAATGAGACTTACTTCTGAGTAGGATGCATAGGATTGGGCTAAAGGTGTAACTCAAAACCTTGATCACCTTTACAATTTACTGTAATGAAAGTACAGAGAGTTCTGTAACAATAAGGTGCAAGCTGGTAGTTTGCTTTGTCTCCACAGGCCATAGAGCAGCCTTCCTCAACCTGGGGCGCTCCAGATGTGTTGGACTGCATCTCCCAGAATGCCCCAGCCAGCAGTGGCGGGGGCATTCTGGGAGTTGTAGTCCAACAAATTTGGAGCGCCCCAGGTTGAGGAAGGCTGCCATAGAGGTTCCACAGGATTACTGTTCTCACACTTACCCAATAGGAGTTTTTGTTCAATAAGTGGAAGAAACTGCTTGGCCTCCGGGTTTTCTGGTTCATATATTAAAACTGGAAATTGACAAGGGGGGCATTATTGTCTGTATGGTGAAACAAAATATGGAAAATTCCCCAAAGACCTCCTAGTTCTTACAATTGCAAAAATAATTCTCCTGCCGATGGTCCCTCATTTGGATCAGAATACCAAGTTAAAACCAAAACATGAAAGCTATGTAAAATTCATATGGCAAAAGCCATTTTTCGATTCGAGTTTTAAAGTACAAATAGTATCACATTTATTAGGAGCACAACTGCATGTCCCATCATTTCAACAACTTTTTCTTGGAACTTTTTAAACTCCAGTTTTCTCTGGACAACACGGGGAAGAAATTTGTTTGGTTTGTATTTTTAGGTGAACCCACTTAATTTGCACTACCCAAAATGATACACAAACCGAAATGCAGTTGTTTGGTATTCACATTTCTCCAACTTTTGCAATGCAGTTTTCCGAGGGAAAAATGCATACAAAAATGTGCATATTAATGGAAATTTATGTACAAAAATGCATTACTTTAGGGACCATTGTTTTCAAAAGTGTATATATTAGACAAAACTGTGTACCAAAAATAATGTACTTGGAGAAATGTGCATGAAAATGAAGACTAATTTTTTTTAAGACAAGAATAGATGCAGAAGTAGGACAAAGCAAACTTGAAAAATAAGAAGCTGAGAGAAATAGAAATTGACAGGTTTGTCTATATCTCTAACACCTGCTCTCCAGCATTAAAGCAACTATTTTCTTTTAAAGGAACAAACAGGTTTTCTTTTCTGCAGTAAGGCTATTTCCTTAGAAATGAGACTGATTAGTCCAGACATTACTTTCAATCTGTCTAATGAGATGAAGAAATTACTTGTAATTTGTCATCTGCCTAGAGGATTCATGAAATGTGGAAGTGCATTTCATGTATTTGCATGTTTTAAAAGTGTAAATAGCAGTACTCAGAGGGGTGGGTGACAATCACGATTATGACCATGTCATACAAGGAGGGAAGAGTTAATTCTTTCCTCTCCTCACCACGGTGCCACAATTACAATGACCTTCACCCACCCCTTCACCAGGAGGTGAAGCTGCATTTGGCACCAATGGCAGCTTCCCTCCTAAGGCAAATTGCAGTTGTGGGGTGGGGCAATTTTCCAGAAGCAGCGAGGAGGGGAAAGGATTACGATCCCTTTCTCCATGTGAGATAGTTGCAACCTTGATCAGGGCCTCTGTGTTGTTATTCAAAATTTAAAACAATTGCATTTCACCTATTGTCTAGTTTGGAAAGTTACCACTCCATTGACCTGGGCCGGATCTACACTACTGCTTTAAAGTGCTTTATAACAGTTGTGACAACTGTATATGGAGTGTGTCCTGGGCCTCAACAGTTGTCAAAACTGTTATAAAGCGCTTTAAAGCAGTAGTGTAGATCCGGTCCTGTACAAGAAGTAGCTGAAATCAGGAAAACTAGGGCAACAGATTCCCTTCTGCATTCCTTCCACTCTTCCTTCATTATGCCTAAGCTTATGCAGCTAAGCGTTTAATACTTGAGCATGGCTAGTATCTTCATAGTACTAAAGGTCTGGGGGGAAATTTGCTCCTGTTGTTATACAGAAATAAGTTTCTACAGTACCCTTCTGAAGTACCCTTCTGAAAAGTGTAAATAGTACATCTGCTTAATGAAAGTAAATACAAGTCTCAGGATCTTTGATAGTTAAAAGTTACATGTCAACAATACATCTTTGCAGTGTAAATGCAGGGAAAGTGTCACTACCACAAGATCTCTCTCTATATGAAACCATCCCGGAAAGAATCCAAAGGGTTCCAAGTCCTTGAATGCTGAATCAAATCTTCTGGCTAGTGTACATGCATTTTAGATATTGCTCCTATATAAAAAGCAAGCTGAAATATGTAAATGAATTCATGTACTTAAGTAAAAGATATGTGGAAACAATACAAGTGAGTACTTACTCATCTGACAAAGTTTTTTTGCAAGACTGTATTTCTGTTCCATTATTGCTTTCAGAAACTATAAGGATATTTAAAAGGATGTATATTAATACAAACTTTTTTTTTCTAGTCTATATATTAAGAAGTAGTTGTAGTAAGATTTAAAAGAAAATAACTCCTTACTTCCAAACAATGATTAATCATCTGAAATTAAATTCATTTTATTTTGTGACATTTCAGCACTTCCTCCTCACTCCCAAGGGAAGCCACTCCAGCTGGCTGTCCTGATTTAAACACGACTCAATACATCTTAAGGGTCCAAACTAAATATTAAGCCAGTCATGCAGCATCCAGATTGACATCCAACAGCTTCTGCATGGCAGCTTCTCTATACTGACAATCCTCCACATCACCCAGATAATTTACATATCACTGACAGTGACATCTGGCAGTGGCATAACACTCTCCACACATTTAGAGTCATTAGATGGGGGGAAATCACGGTGGTTTTTTTTCTTTATTTTTATACCACCCAATAGCTGAAGCTCTGGGCAGTTTACAAAAGCTAAAACCATAAAAAATGATGATGGAAGACATCGAATGTGATAGCACCATACAACTGCATTGAAGTAGCCATGTTACATTCTCACTGCAGGCAGATAGACAGGCACATATTATTAGGATTGGGGTGAAAAATAGACTTGTCTTTTGTGCACTATTGGAGAAAACAATGCACAAGGAGATGGCTATCAATGGCACTGGTCTTCCTGATGCCTCTAAGCTACCTCCAGTATCAGAGGCAGTATGCCAGTTGTTGGGGAACATGGATAGGAGGGTGCTTTTGCACTCATGTCCTGTTTGTGGTTTCCTGTCAAGAGCTGGATTGGACACTGTGTGAACGGAATGCTGGACGAAATGGACCCTTGGTCTGATCTAGCATGGCTCTTCTTATGTTCTTAAAATTCCCCCAAAATAAATTTGAACTATAGTCATGCCTTGTATTCTCTATATAGATGCATACAATGTCAATTTTCTTTCATTCAACAGGCCTTTACAATTATTTATTTTAAACTATATTTTCCACATTTCGAGCTGATCAGAAGTTTACTTTCCCTCTATAAAAGTTTAATTTTGCTAGAGCTCCTGTTAGCTTAACAAGTACTCGTACCTCTCCCATTAACTGTAGTGGTGCAATCCTCTTTTTAGCTTCATTGTCACTTTGTTCATTGTTTTCATCATCGTCAGAACTATCTGGCGGCTTCTCATTAGCATTCTGTTTATCCACACTGCCCGTCGGCATTTCAGTACTGACCTCACCATTGGCGGCCTTTTCAACATTCCTGGAATTTTTCATTTTTTCATCTGTGCAAAATCAACATGTCATATATGAGTTCTGTATGCTTTCATCAGGTCCTCTGGAACACCATGAAATTCAGTAGAAGAAAATGCAAAAAGGTGTTTTTCAGAGCAACAGTGATTTAAATAAAGGTCAGTTCCTTCTACACTTAAGTGCAGCTGTACTACGTATATGGGCATTACTAAATTTTGGCTGTCAACCATCACAGTGACATTCTGAATAAGCAAATTTAGCAACATCTCCTCTTTCCCTTCATATTATACATTTAAGTACCACTGACTTGGTACATAGAAGGAGTTAATTCAGAAGACTTTTGAACAGCCTCCAACACAGAGGTAGAAATAGGTTTTTTTAAAAGGGAGTCTGCAAATGACAAGCCAGAATATTGAACAGTACAACCCTCAATTTAAACTTACATGTGTGCAATAAGTGCTTTATTTCTGCCCTTCCTCAAATGCACTGAGATTCCTGAGCTTTGTGAATGAATAAGTTCAGTAAGGCTATAACTGAATTTTATTCGCTATATTCCACTTGTAAGTTTGACTTTGTTTTTTTTGGTTGGTTGGTTGGTTGGTTGGTTTTTACTTGTTGTGAAGCCACCTTTTAATTTTGCTCTAGGAACTGGTAGCGAATTCTTTGGACCCATATTTGCATAAATAGGTTTATACATACTTTTGTACACGCACACCAGAAGCTCTAGAATCTAGAGCCTAGTGAAGGGTGGTTAAGAAATATTTTAAATAAAATTAATTTCCAGATGTTATGGTGACTTAATAGAGTCCACCACAGGTGTATACAACTTCTCTCCTCCTACTTCCATATGGATCTACCATACCTGGACTGCCATCTCTTCCCTCAGACTTGATCATGACTTACTACACCTCTGTTAGATTCATCAGTCAGTCTCCACAGGACAACTTTTTGAGTTTAAAAATTGATATCAGTTGAGCCTTTTATTAGGGCTGAGTGAGCTATGACATCACATACAATTTATGATACTAGAGTTTAGCTCACAAAGAGGTACTAGAAATAAGTATTAAGGGCTATGCATACTGAGCAATTTAACTTTAGAAGTCAGGATTTCCTTCAAAGGTAGAAAAACAATGCTACCAATGACAGTTTATCTGTCAATTATTGATACTTAGGAGAAATAGTGGTGCAGAGAAACTGAAAGTTGGTGGCCTAATTCATGTATCCTTGTTTGTTCCATGTCCAAAGCCTTGCATGATAAAGTAAAACATTTAGGACTGTAAAAGTTAGTCATTTAAGTGATTTGATTAATCAAAGAAAACTTACTCCAATTAATTGGCAGTAGAGATTAAAAATATTTTAATTTTTTAAGCTGCTACAGATGGCAGATGCCATCATGGAAGAGACAATCCCCCTTCCCTTATACACACAAGAGTATGCCTCTTTTAAGATGGTGCCCTTTGTAACATGTGTAACATGTGTTATTATTCCATTTATTCATGGATTCAAATTAACAAGAAAACCAGAAGGAGCTCCATCTAGCTCTGTGATGTTACAAGAATAAGACCAAATGTAACTTTAAGCTACATCTAACATTATATAAGCAGACTTTCACTTGTGAAACAGGAGGGCTTTGCTGCCCTCCAGAGCAGATGAAGGCAGTGTGAGGTGCTGCAAGGGAAAGTATTTGATCTGCCAGCAGTGTCCGTTCCACTGGCAAGATACAACCCACAGCTGTTACAGCAGAGCATAGTAGAAATGTAGCAGAATCACTCTCTCCTGCCAATATCAAAAGGCTACAGATAGTGTTAAAATATGTTATTTCAGTAGGAAGATCAGCAGTAAAAGGATGGTTAGAATATTCTTTGTATTGGTAGTACCTTTGTTAAACTTTACACTATCCACAAAGTTAAAAATCAGACACATTAATGTCTTCTCCGTCAGAAAGTCAAGCAAATATCCTTTTGAAATCATGCTTAACATATAATATATAGTCATGAAAGCTAAAATGAAATATATTTTGTTTGAACCAACCATTGACTGTGGATTCTGTCTTAGCTTCAATTATCAAAGTTTCATGATTCAGTCTCTGTAAATCAGTTTTTAATTGTTGATCATTATGAATTTCTAAAGGGGGCGGGAAGAGAAACACAAGGCAGAAACACAAGGCTAATCAACAGCAACACTGATTATTCTCATATTTATGTTATGATAGTAGAGAAACTCATGCTATTTCATATACCAATTAATCTATATTAATCAAACTAATTTATAATAACATAAATACAAGTTCCTTATCATAAAATCAGTGCACATTTAGTGAGTCCATACTGAAGTGGACTCAGAAACCACAGGAAAAAAATGAGTTCAAGAAGTATAGAAGAAAAACCAAATATTGCAGTATGCATGTTTTAAAGCCCAGTAATCTATGGTTAGTAGGTTCAAAATCTATGAGACTTGCTTCAATGAAGGGCAGGGTGACTACAGAAGCTCTCTCATATTGGTTTAAGCTGCAGAAATCACTAAGACAGTGATGTTCTCCATGGGACAGTCAATTTGTAGTACCAGAGCAAAATGACAAGAGGTACAGCCACTTGGTTATGGTCCATTAGTGGTGGTGCCAAGCATAATAGATTTAAGGAGATGCCACAAAAATCTGATTAAAGATAAAAGGTTGTTGAAGATTCCTTATACAATATGGGAATCATTCCTAATACTCACTGCTCACAGTGACACTGTTTATCAAGTTAGACCATTCTCAGCACGGAAAGGGGGCGTAGGTCAGTTGCAGAGAACATGCTTTGCATGCAAAAGATCCCAAGTTTGATACTTGACTTTTCCTGGCAAGGCTGGAAAAGACCCTAAACTGAAACCTTAGACAGCCACTGTCATTCGCTGAAGACAATCCTGAGTGAGATGGACTAATGGCCAAACTTGGCATAAAGGCTAGAATTGGGCCAAACATTTTGGTTGAGGTTTTTTTTCAGCCATGGTGTGTGTGTGTGTGTGTATTGGCAGTGAAAATGAGATGCACCACAAGATGTGTATGAGAGATAACATAGGTGAAATTTTCAGGGGTGCAGGCTCTGATGCTTACCTTATTCTCAACTTTATGAAGTGGCCAAAGGTTTTTATCCCCTTGCTTTTTAATCTTTTTTTAAAACAAGAACAACAACACACCTTTCAGAGCCTTGTGCCCACTCACAGATTTTTAAAAAGTTTTAAAAACAAGAAACTTTTATCACCGCATTGTAAAGTTAAGAGTAAGAAAAGCACCAACCTCCACTATCCCTGAAAATTTCACCAAAATTCACCTGTGCCCTGAAAGCAGAAAAAATAATACTCTCATTTTGTAAGGGAAGAAATGGCCCATGAAAATGGGTGGAGATGGTGGTGGAATTTTCAGTCCACCTCTCTGAAAGGCAGCTTCCAATGTAAGATTAAGTGTCTTGCTTTGAAGAAAGCATTTATGAGATGAAGCTCGTGTAGCTTGACCGAGCAGAAGGAGAAAAAGATGGGTGGCACACACAGACTTTCCATGCCCATAACATACTGTTGCCTTTGACTGCGTTCACATGACATCCCAACCATGGCTAACAAGCCACAGTAAGTTGTCGTGTCGTCAGAAGCTGGCTCGCTTCCTGCAGGGTGGCTTGTTTGTGGGCAACAACTCACCCTGACAACCCATGGCTTGTTCTAGGATTTGTTCCACCCACAATACATTGGCATGTAATCCAAACCCAGGACAGTTTACCCATCATGGGTTGTGGGAAGCAGCGAGTGAGCCGCTTGGCAAAAGTGGTAAGCCACCACCACCGCTCTTGGTGATTGCGCCTGCCAGTGCTGCCTCAAGCCTCCCATGCCAGTAACTGCCCCTGCAATGATGTCAAAATGGCACTTTGGAAGGGCAGTCACACAGTCGCCAAGCCCTTTTTTTTAAAAAAAAATGGCCCCCAACATTTGCAAATGGGGAACATAATATATTTTTTTGGCCCCTGGAAATTGAGCAAGTCTCTTTGAAATAATAATAATAATAATAATAATAATAATAATAATAATAATAATAATAATAATAATTCCAAAGTTCTTTGCACTTACGAAAGTGCGCACTTATGGCTGTGAAACTACATAGACCCTTGCCTTGTCTATTGCTATGTATGTTTCCTTTGTCAAAGGGAATAAAGTGTACTAGGAAATATACAAGGTAATTGACAAGACTGGACTGCGGGAGTGAGCAGGGGACCAGATCGGCCACTTATCGTCAAGTTCCGAAGTTTGGAATTGACCCTTGCCTCCACATTCTACTGAACTCTTCCCAGAGTCTCCAGCAAGTGCTGAAGCCCACCCCATTTTTGCAGCTTCCGTGTTGCCGAGAACCACTCTTAAAAACATGTGTGCACTTTCACAACTGTGAAAAACTGGGAATAATAATAATGCATGAAAACATCTGCACAAATTTTAGAGGCCTAAACACATACACAAATATTACAACTCTATTTGCACAAATGTCGGGGGGGGGGGAATGTTTAGTTTAAAAAGCCAGGGAACAAAAAATGTGATTGGAGCAGGGAGGAAGATAGGATGGGAAGACAAGATGGGTTTTGCTGTGCAGGACCCTGGGATACGGGTGGAGGATGCAGAGGGAAAGATGGGGGAAACAAGCTGTGGCAAGCCTGATCGTCTGTCGGCCACACAAACTATGCACTATGGAACAACCCACATTGCATAGCTTGTCACCCACAATGAGTTGCATGACATGCAAACCTACCCTATATGCACTGGGGGAAGGGAGGGAGAAAGAGGGCTCTCTTGAGCCCTTTGGGGAACCTTCCTTGTAGGGTCACAGAGTCTGCATGGGTAAAGAATGTGTGCATAGTATTTTACCATCCCTGACAATCTCCATCTTTTCATCTTCCCAATTACTCTAAATAATAGAACAAAGCAATTTCCATTATACATGGAAACTGAGGCTACACAAGATGTGTGTACAGTTGTGGGCTCTCCCACACTAGAGGCCTTCAAGAGGCAGCTGGACAAGCATCTGTCAGGGATGCTTTAGGGTGGATTCCTGCATTGAGCAGGGGGTTGGACTCGATGGCCTTGTAGGCCCCTTCCAACTCTGCTATTCTATGATTCTATGACTGAGGGATAATTTGAATTCTGAACCCCTAGACCCCAGTCTAACAGCACAGAACTGCAACGGCTCTCTATAAATCACATATGCAAACATAAATCTCACCTGCTTCTTCTTCTATACAGTCATGCAATCTTACACTCATCTTCGGATTTATATTTTTTGCAATCCTTGTTAAAGCATTCCGTCTATGTATTCCAAGCGTTTTCCAAGGAAAAATAAAATAGCACATATTTTTACAAATACAAACTGAGACTAATGAGTCATTATGCTTTGAAGTGTAGCTCTATTTCTATTTGCACAACTTCATGCATGTTTTTTTAAAAATCAAATAGCATTTTAAGTCCATCTACTGTCATTTAACATGGATGGACAAGAAAAGCTACTTAGAACTAATAATTCCCAAATTGCTTCCTCGGCCATTGACTGAGGACTGCTGTACATATTACATATTACATTTCCCATGGAGACACTACCAAAACCACACCTAGCTTCCTTGTGGCAAGTGATTCCTCACTATAACATTTAGAAGTGCTTACCATGCAAAACATCACCATCATAATGAACACTCCTATTTCCTCACCAATAGCTACTAGGAACATCAAATGAACGTGTGGAAGTCCTCACCATAACAACTGTGTTCTACACTTCTAGACATCCCAGCTGGGGTAGACATTCATGATGTCATATTTTTGACAGCATTCCTCTTATGAGCACAATATCTAGACAGGTCCCGAAATGTTTCAAGAGTATGCCTTAAGAACTGGTTGAGATCTACACTGTTGTACAAAAGGATAACAGCTAACTATTGAAAAAACGCAAGTGTCAGCAACTTGTTCTCTTAACAGAATTAATTAAGAACTCAACTGAAGTGAGACTTACTTTTCTAATGATTTAGCTGCACATAACAAGATCTGCTTTGATGGAGTGTAAGGTCTGCTTGTAGATTCATTTCCACATCCCATGCTGCCTTGGTTAAAAAAAAAGAAAAAAGAAGGGTGAGGAGGAAGGACCGTGGTTTTTTTAAAATGAACTGCAGAATGAACTGTTCTGTACAGCACCATGAAAATTGATGGTGCTATATAAATAAATAAATAATAATAATGATTCTACTAAAACAAAAATTCGAACCAAGTGTTGTGGCTTTATATTTATTTCTTCCTTTTTTGTATGCTACACTTTGAGACACCAAGATCAAGGGCTGATTTTGGCTCAGTTGCAAGTCAAATAGAATACAGAATACGTGCATAAAATAAATGGTCAAACTGTGAAGGAATCAATACATCTAAAATGTAATCAACACTATAGAGCAAGGATATATTATCACAGAACTTTAGTTGATATAACAATGAATCTCAAATGTAAAGATATTGTTTTAGCTTGCAAATAATAAAAAAAGTTGCACTGCAAAATGCCCTATCTGAATCTAGAATATCCTGCTAATCTCGGATACCTATGTTGCAATCAGAAGCATACTTATTTGGAAATAAAGCCCAGTTAAAGTGGTACTTACAAGAGTAAATACATTACTGTAGTAATAATTAGTGAAAGGCATTAATTTTAAATACGTGCTTCATAAAATAATTTTGCAATGGAAATTAGCTAGTATGATTGCAGCTTTCAGTTGCTTCATTAATTCTTTCAGTGATTACAGCTTGCATTTACAATTGTGTATGAACACCTTGGATCACATTTAGAGATGAAATAATCTAGTAGGCAAAAGGTTTCTGGAATTATTGGCAACAATTGCTCCCAGGTTCTGGAACTCCTTGCCAAGGGAGTACAAGCTTATCCAATCTTTGATGCCCTTCCATCGTTCTTACTCAGACCAGCTTTTGGCTTTTAAGTTGGCTTAAGTTTTTCTGAAATAGGTTTCTATTGATAGGAGCTATTTATTTCTTAATTTAGAGCTGTGTTTTTAATTGATTTCCTCTTATATTTTGATTGATTTTGCTTTTATGATTTTTATTATCATTTTGTATTTTATCTTGCATTTTATAAAACACATTGGGGGGGGAAAATCCTTAACCTCACAATCCTATGCATCTCTACTCAGAAGTAGCTCTCATTAAGTTCAATGGGACTTGTTCCAGGTGACTGGTGTGTGTGTGTATGATTATAGCCTATGACACTCTTCACATTGATATTTGCATATTGAGTTTTCAAACTCCAGAATAAGATACAGTTTGTGTTTCTGAACATTGATTAATATGGAGGATGATGGTGTCATGTAAAGGACCCAAAAACTTCCATGAGTGGCCAACCATGAGCATGCAATAAATTACTCATGTAGAAAAGCTCTTGGAGGCTGACGACAATTGGCCATCTAGCCCCAGAAAGCATAGGCACCTAAAAGGTTTAGGAATAGCCAACTACAAGAAGTGCCCACCTGAGGAATAAGGCCTCCACTTCAGTAAAAGTATACTTATGAACAAGGCTCTACTCACAAGCAACATTCCTCAGGTGGCACTGATGGCTTTCACCTGTGTTCTGGGTGAGGACAAGGCAGGTCCTATCATGAAGCGGGAGGAAGTGAGTGCAGCAAGTGACGGAATATGGGAAGAGCAGTGTTTTCCCCCTCTAAAGGGTCTGCCGCTTCTTGGTCCTGCTGGCTGCCTACATGGTAGGCCATTCATAAAACCAGCAGAACCAAGGAACAGCTGCTTGCTCACAGGCATGCCTACTACCTTGCCATCCACCTGCGAGTGCGCCCACCCCACTCATGCACTTCCCAATACAGCTGGCTCCACCCACCTGGCTGCCAGCCATCTTACATTTCTTGGTGCAGATATGTGTGCCTGCCTGCCTTACCAGCACACTGCCTGTAAAGTGTTTCCGCCTTCAGGAGCCGTGTAGTGCCTGCCTGAGGTCAGGCAAAATATGAGAAGTCCCAGAAGTTCCAGGAACCCTTGCATTACTTTGCTGGATGTGCAGGTGCCACACAGCTCCTGAAGGTGGAAACACCTAGAAGGCAGCATACTGGTGAATCAGGTGCATGTATCCCTGCCAGGAAAAATAAGCTAGCTGGCAGAAGACAGGCACGCAGTTTGAGAAGGCAGGAGGAGGCAGCAGTGGCAGGTCCCCACTTCAGCTGTGAAGACTCAGGCTTAAAAGCTTTCAATTCTAGATACAGAGAACTCAAACTCCTACATTCCTGCTTTGTAGTTCCCCAATAACCTGGTTCATCACTGGATCTCAGACTGTCTACTGACTGTGCCTTTGGTACTGAAACTGGCTAAATCCATGCCCCTGCCCCACCCTAAGCAGGACACACACACACACCCACACACGACCACCTGTGACCAATAATTGTATTATCTAGCTTTGACTGTTTAAAAAGTATATTATATACCAGCTGCACAATAAAAGATATCTTACCGTGGCATTGATTGAACAGGTTCAATAACTACTTCTTCTAAAAAAAGAAATTGAAAGATTTGGTTCACTTTATACACATTGTTTTTTAAATGTATCCCACCCCTGAAAAACATTATACATATATGAAATGGTAATTATAATGTTTACTAAGAAATAATTGTAACCCAGGTTTATCAGGCTTTTGTAAACATTAATAAAAAACGTGTATCTCTACTGGCAAGTAGAGATGCAAAGTGTCCTGGACCCTGTTTGAAGACTTTGATCTAGATCTCTTCTCTGTAATATACAATACCTCAAAATGTACGTGAATATCATACCAAAAAAATCCCCTTCGCTTTTGTTGACTGTGCTCAATTCTAAATTAAGAGACCAATTGTCTAAGGCTGTTTGCTTACATTAGTGCTTCTAGCCACCGCTGGAGACTGACTGAAACACACAACAATTGGCATTAATTGGTTAAAATAGGTAGTTTAGGGAAAGGAGTAAGGGTCAAACTAGACAATGATATTAATTGCATCAATGCAATTAATGTGCATGTTGTTGTTGTTGTTGTTGTTGTTGTTGTTGTTTTTAAAAATATAAATTCCTGCTGCAGTGGTCCTTGAGCAGCACTGGATCAACAGGTGGATGGGAAGAAGAGTTTAAACCCCCGTCCCGTGTCCCCAAAGCTGTTGTTTGCATTATTGCATGGAGGCTTCCCTCCAATTCAAAACAACAGCTTCAGAGGGAGGTGTTGATTTCTGGTGGGACCACGGTGGTGGTGGTGGTGGTGGTGGTGGTAAGGGTAAACTCTCCTTCTCCACCCTGCCATGGTCCTGACTCTACTCCGTCCCTGTAATTTCCTTTTTCTTTTTTGTTTAAAGCACATTAATTGCATGAGTGCAATTAATGTCACAGCTCATCTGGACCTCAGTAGCACATACAGGCAACAGAAGATCCAATTGCCATTGCTCAGCAGCTCATCTGAGGTCCAGCCGCAGCAGCTGGCTCCTCTGTCTCTGGCCTTGGGTAATAGAAAGACCTGGAACTGGGAGGGGGTGGGTGGGAAAGGGAGGCTATGCTATCCTAGAGCAATGTCATGTGCGAGAGCAGGTAGCAATTGTGCAAATGTTACATTGCATTACTTTATGTAAGCTGCATTGGAGATTCTTCTGGATCCAATGGTGGGATGAAAAAATCTAAGTTTTATAAGAATATAATACTTCTGGAGGAAAGCTTTCAATTTTTTTTAAAAAAAACTATTGATTGCTTTTCAATCCTTATTCAACGCAAGGCTAAAAGTGAAAAATTTCTCATAACCTTCTCAGGGCCAGCCTGATAAAGAGGCTGCATTGAACAGGGGGTTGAACTCGATGGCCTTATAGGCCCCTTCCAACTCTACTATTCTATGATTCTATGAGGTAAGCTGAGCCTCCTAGATCAGCCAATGATTGGAAGAGCAGTGCAGCAAGCACCTGCCTCAGCCCACTGCACTTCCAAGTACCACCAAACTTCAAAGAGGGAACTGGGCCGCCTGTGGGCCCTGCCCGCCAAGGCACTCTTCATATGACCAGGACATAGCGAGGGCACTTCCATCCACCCAACCCTACTCATTCCTGTGGAATTTACTTGAATCTCTCCTTCTCGTCTCTGATGGGAGGGGAAGGATGAGGGTGATTAGAGTACCTTCCCATTTGCTTCACATGGGAAATGGATGGCCTACAGCAGCCTTCCCCAACTTGGTGCCCTCCAGATATTTTGGACTTCACCTCCCATCAGCCCTAGCTAGCATGGTCAATAGTCAAGAATGCTAGGAGTTGTAGTCCAAAACACCAGGAGAGCATCAAGTTGGGGAAGGCTGCCTTACAGCAATGGGAGGCACGCGGCAAGATGTCATTGTGTGACAGAGTTGGGCACAGATGGACAGACAAGTGTCCATATAGGCAGGCAGGCAGGCCCTACATAGCCTGAAGAAGCTACTGACAGGTCAAAAAGCATGGTGGTCAGTGTCATTTGGTCTTGCGTGGAGCAGAAGCACGAGAAAGGCAGCCTGGCTCAAAGGGAGAAGAGAGACAGTCCTAGCTCAAAGTGTGTGTGTGTGGGTGGGTGGTCCACCCCCGCTCCACTCAGCATGAACTTTGAATAAGGGCCTAGAACCTGGAAGCAGATGTGCTGCTACTGCTGCACAGGACCTAGAAAGGGACAGTTGTGTATTACTTGAGCAGGGGGAAGGGCAGGGGAAGAGCAGCAGATTCTCCCAGTCTTTTACTCCAAGTGGAGTTTGCTAGTCCTGGCTCACAAATAGGTGGTGCAATCTACCCTACTGGTGCCAGGCTCTGGCATTTCACTTTCATGCTGCTATCTGGATGTGGGGGTGGGGGGAGGATTTGCTGCTCTGCCTCAAGCAGCAAAATGCCTTGAGCCAACAGAGTCCTATGTTGCAATCTGTTTACTTTTTACCCATATAAGTCAATGAGGAGCCTGTTCAACCAGAGCACACCCACTCCATCTGTATAATTCTAGTTCAGCTTCTTGATCATGTTCGAGAGCACCAAAGAGTTTAAAAAGTTAATGGGTTCTAACTATGACTTTATAAACTATTTACCTTTTGGACCAAACACATGCAACCTCCCATTTTGTCTATTCTTCTGTTCCTGTAATACAGATAGAAGTAAGAACCCACCACAAGACCTGCCATCAAATTCTGTCATCAAATTCTTCACCATGATTTCTCACACTGGTGGGAATTCCTTGAAGTTGTAATAAAACACTACAACATAGGTACAAGATGTAATCATTGATCATAGATAAAGTACATTCAACGGACTAAACGGAAACTTTTTAAAATACATCTAGTAAATATCAAAATATAAATTCCTTTTAAAGATAAGCATATAGCAAAATTCCAGAGAAGTATCTTTACCTTCATTGCATCTGTCCTTCCTAAACCATTATGCCTAGTATAAGATAAAAGAATTGGCATAATGAATATATAGGAAACAGTTTATCCGAGTGGAAAAAATGCTTCAAAATAAACTTGCATCCTAGAACACTCGTATTTTATATATCAGAATATGGGAACTGCTTAGAATTAAAAAGCATTCCACTAATCTGGTAGTTCTTAAATTTTCATATATTGCAGACCCCCATACTAGTTTGCTTGCCTTCTGAAGATCACCACATATTGGATCTTATGGTGGACATATGAGAGGCTGCTTGAATGATCTTTCACATGGTTGCGACATCATTCAGAGTTAACATTACTACCAGGCATTTGGTGTGTGGTGTCTCACAAGATTCCTGCTACATGGGGAAACCACCAGAGAGTATGTATATACCAGACATCCTGGCAATTAGGTAGATGTGGCTTTAAGGGAGATATATAAAAGAGATCTTGAGGGTAAAATAATCACAGCCGCTTGAAAAAAACTCGCCACCTCTGAAGCTTTCTGGAAAACTTAGAATTTGTATGCTTCTCTGTTTAACGTAATTGAAAACCTGCATTTTTCTTTAGTCAATCCATCTTGGAAGACGATTAAACATGTTTGGGGGCAGAGGAACAGTTTAAAGATAGCCTCACCTTTTCTCCCACAGTACATGCTTATTAGTGGTGGTGAGTTGCTGAGATTTAGCTGATATTCATATTACTCTTATCTTTTTACCCATATAATTCTTTTTGTGTAACTTCCGTTGGGGATTTTTATTTGCATTATGTTATGCAGTAACTATAGCAAGTTTCTGAAGAAGCTGTGGTAAAACAGGTGTAAAATCCAGAGTCCTGTAAAAGCTTTATCTTGCTCAGCATTTCATTACTAAGTACATACAACTGTTTATGAATGTCTTCACTCTGTGATTATATGCATTTTATGTTACACATCCCAATCCTGTTGTAATTTCTCCTGTTAACATATTATATTAGTCTGTTTACCCCATTGTCATGGTTGTTATTTTGACTTCATACAGTTCTGTGCTGTTTAGCATTTGTCTTTGTTGCCAATTGGGCTTTCTCCCAGGTAAATGGGCATAGGACTTCAGACTTAGCTGCCTTCCCAAGGCCTCTGTAAATTTAATCTCAAAGCCAGGTATTTTAATTAAATAATTAGTTACTCAGATGTACACACCACCCAACTGATGACCATCAGCACCATTAACATTAGTTGAAGACTTTGAGGACCAGGCCAGCTCCCATCACTTCTCACATAGTAAGTATATAATTTGTAGATATGTATGAGCATCATTATAAAAACTCATCTTAAACCTATTTATATCTTTTCTCTGAGACATTCTTTGTTCTGTTGGTTGCTTCTTTACTGGTTACATTACCTAGTCAGGTTTTATTGGGTTGTTGAGGGGCACAATTTTTTGGATTGCTTTGGGCAGCAAAATATTTTGGGCCAGCTGTGCTGACCTATACCCACTTACCCCACTGAACTCAGTGGAAATTACTTCTGAGTAGATGTGCACAGGATATCTATAGGATTGCACTATAAGAGTCCCAGATGCTGAAATCTCGCACTACCAGCCTAAGGAGTCAAAACTGGCTTTCTACAGTTAACACAAGATCCTGAACCTTCAGCAAGAACAGGTTGCTTACCTGTAACTGTGGTTCTTCTAGTGGTCATCTGTGCAGTCACACACATGGGCTCTGCGCCTGCATGGAGCTTCGATCCGGGGAGGGGGGGACTTTCATAGCTGAGAGTTTTGGTGGGAACCCTTCCCCACTTCTATACTGCGCATGTTCTGGAGAGTTCCCGCCCAATGCCTCAGTTCTCTTGAGATCCCATTGTGGCCTCGGTACCGAGGGATACTTTGTAATGGTATATTGCATTACACCTGTTAATCACGTAATTCCTCCACACCTAAGTGGGTTCTGTGACTGCACAGATGACCACTCGAAGAACCACAGTTATAGGTAAGCAACCTGTTCTTCATTGTGGTCTCTGTGCATCACACACATGGGCAATTAGTAAGCTCACTTACCGGAGGTGGGTAGGTGTTTTCAACTGAAGACTGAGGAAAGCACAGCAATTCTGAAAGAGCAGTCTGTGCAAGACCAAATGTCCAGTCTATAGTGTCTCATGAACGTCGTCGGTCTTGACCATGTTGCTGCTCGGCATATTTCTAGGATAGAAACCCCTCTGTGAAAAGCTGATGAAGTGGCCATGGCTCTTGTAGAATGCCCCTTCACTGTTTTGCTTTGCTAATCTGTATTGACTATACTAGCCAAGATGATAATCTTTGCACTGACACAGGTAACCCTCTTTTGTGGTGGCTAACACACAAACATTGGGTTTGTCGAAACTGTTCCGTCCGTGCCGTATAGAAAGCAAGAGCACGTCGTACATCCAACGTGTGGAGGGTATTCTCCAAAGGTGTGGATGGGGATGGAAAAAATGCTGGAAGAATAATATCTTGGTTGAGATGGAAAGTAGAAACAACCTTAGGCAGAAAATAAATATCGGGTCGGAGGACAACCTTATCTCTATGGAAAACTAGATATGGGTCATCTATCCATAGTGCACATAACTCACTGGCTGTTCTGGCTAAAGTTATTGCCATCAGAAAGATCACCTTCCAAGTGAGTAACTGTAAGTCGGCGTTTGCTAACAGTTCGAAAGGTTTGGAAGTAAGTTGGTTTAGGACCACCGAAAGGGGGAGTGATCCAAGTTTGTGAAGAGAAGAAATATAGAAGAGAATAATTTTTAATATACATTTTAATAGAAAGATGAAGCTAAGAAATTGTTCTCAGATATTTCACTTATTCAAAAAGGACGCCAAAGTTGTTTCCAATGCAGCTCCAATGGCAGTCGAAGAACTGAGGGATTATGCGGGAACCCTCCCAGACATGCTCAGTATAGAGGTAGGGGACGGTTCCCGCCAAAGTTCTCAGCTATGGATGTCCCCCCCCCCGGATCAAAGCTCCGCGCAGGTGCAGAGCCCATGTGTGTGATGCCCAGAGACCACAATGAAGAACCATATATGTGCCTACCATATTATTAATGATGGGGTGAATTCTACCTGTCTGGCTTAGATTTGGGCTTGGAAAACCAAACTATTCTCCACCACCCACAAACTTATTTATTTATTTATTACAATAATAAATGTAAGAGGGGAGGTTTTGAAGTAGGTAGATGGGGAGGTTTTGAAGTAGGTAAATGGGAGGGATTTCTTCTCTGGCTTGGATTAAAATAATTAAGGACTAAGTCCTGTCACCTTCCCTCTACTTGGTTGCATGATCAATTTTTCTAGGGCACAAACATTTTAGATATCAAGAAATTTAGCCTCTTTGTCAAGACTGGAACATATATTTAACCAGTGTATGTGAGGGGAATCGAACTAACCCATTACTATAACGCTTTATCTTCTGAATGCCCCCTGATTTCATTTTCCATCTCAAAATCACCCTGAGCATTTTACAGAAAGGGTGATAATAAGACCCTAGTACTAAATTACTTTGGGGATCTGGTATTGCTAGCCACAGCAGTTCTGTGGAGGAATCTTTTCCTTTTGAGATAAGAACATAAGAAATGCCATGCTGGATTTGACCAAGGGTCCATCTAGTCCAGCACTCTGTTCACACAGTGGCCAACCAACTGTTGACCAGGGACCAACAAAGCAGGACATGGTGCAACAACATCCTCCTGCCCATGTTCCCCAGCAACTGATGCACACAGGGTTACTGCCTCGGATACTGGTGGTAGCACATAACCATCAGGGCTACTAGACATTGACAGCCTTCTCAAGGAATTTACCCAACCACCCTTTAAAGCCATCCAAACTGATTGCCATCACCACATCTTGTGGTAATGAATTCCATAATTTAACTGTGCTGTGTTAAACTATGGAATTCACTACCATAATTCCTTTTACTTGTCCTGAATCTCCCACCAATCAGCCTCATGGGATGACCCCAGGGTCTAGTATTTTAAAAGAGGGAGAAAAATGTTTCCCTATTCACTTTCTCCACACCATGCATAATTTTGTACACCTCTATCATGTCTCCCGTTAGCCTCCATTTTTCCAAGCTAAACAATCCCAGCTCTTGTAACCTTCTCTCATAAGGGAGACGCTCCACCCCATTAATCATTTTAGTTGCCCTTTTCTGCACTCTTTCCAGTTCTATAATATCCTTTTTTAGGTGTGGTGACCAGAACTGTACGCAGTATTCTAAGTGCGGTCGCACCATAGATTTGTATAATGGCAGTATGATAGTGGCAGTTTTATTCTCAATTCCTTTTCTTATAATGTCTAACATGAAGTTTGCCTTCGTTACTGCTGCTGCACACTGGGCCGACATTTTCATCAAGTTGTCCACCACAGCCTCAAGATCTCTTTCTTGTTCGGTCACTGCCAGCTCAGATTCCATCAGGTTATACTTGAAGTTGGTTTTTTTTGCCCCAACATGCAACACATTACACTTGCTTACACTGAACCGCATCTGCCATTTGGATGCCCACTCTCCCAGCTTGAAGAGATCCCTTTGGAGCTCTTCACAATCCCTTTGTGTTTTAACAACCTTAAATAATTTGGTATTGTCAGCAAACTTGGCCACTTTACTGCTCACTCCTAATTCCAGATCGTTTATGAACAAGTTGAAAAGAATTGGTCCCAATATCAATCCCTGTGGGATCCCACTGTTTACTTCCCTCCATAGGGAGAATTTACCATTTATTCCTACCAGTTACTGATCCATAAGAGGACCTTTCCTCCTATTCCATGACTGCAAAGTTTGTTCAGGAGTCTTTGGTGGGGGACTTTATCAAAAGCCTTTTGGAAGTCCAAGTAAACAATGTCCACCTGATCACCCCTGTTTACATGTTTGTTGACACTCAAAGAATTCTAGAAGATTAGTGAGATGGGACTTGCCTTTGCGGAAGCCGTGTTGATTCTTCTTCAGCAGGACCTGCCCTTCTATATGCTTACTAATTTTGTCTTTAATAATGCTTTCAACCAATTTACCTAGAATGGATGTTAAGCTAACCGGCCTGTAATTTCCCAGATCCCCCCTGGATCCCTTTTTAAAAACTGTTGTTACATTGGCCATCTTCCAGTCCTCTGGTACAGAGGCTGAGCTTAGGGACGTGTTGCATATTTTTGTTAGAAGGTTCGCAATTTCATATTTGAGTTCTTTGAGAACTCTAGGATGGATACCATCCGGACCTGGTGATTTATTTCCTTTCAATTTGTCAATAAGGTTGAGAACTTCATCTTTTGTCACCACTGTTTGCCTCAGTTCCTCAGACTCCCTTCCTGAAAACATCAGTTTAGGCACAAGCCTCTGTCCTGTATCTTTTGCAGTGAACACATTCAGCTTCTCTGCAATCTCCCTGTCCTCCTTTAGTATTCCCTTAACTCCGTTGTCATCCAACAGTCCAACTGTTTCCCGCTTCTGATATATTTAAAGAATTCTTTATTGTTGGCCTTGATATTATTAGCGATGTGCTCTTCAAAATGCTTTTTGGCAAAGAGCAATCTTTGATAAGCAATACCACTTCTACTATGCCCTTCCCTGGCTTTCCTAAAAGCAAGATTGTGTGTGACCCTCCACTAGCTATGCTGGCTTGGGCTGATGGGAGTTGTAGGCTAAAACATCTGTTGGGACATAAGCTAATGGACATGCTGGCTGGGAATTAAGTCCAACACATCTGGAGAGTGCGAGGTTGGGGAAAGCTGCACTACATCCTTTAAAACTGAGCACTCTCACTCCCCAGTTTGGATCTGAGACTTCTAGTATCAGCATATGAACACACATGACATCCCTCTCCAAATGCCTCTGGTATATAAGAGATATGACACAAGAAGTGGGATTTCCCTGCCAAACACTGAAGAAAGTCAGCCTTTCTTCATCCCAGAGCAGGGAAACCACCTCTTTATCTTTAAATACCCTGTTATTTAATACCTAGAGTCCAAATGAAATACGAAATCTGCCACTTTTGCACCAGGCAAGCAAGTCACTATGTGGTCTACACTCCCATCACAAACTATTCCCTATATTTTTCTGTGGGGCACCACTATCATGTCCCAAAAAAACTTGTTCCCAAACCTCTTTGTCTCTCTAGATTAGCTCCCTTGGCCTCAAGGGAATGAACTAGTTCCCTGGGAGCCAGGAGCTCACTGCACTGAGCACACCCCTACACTATCTGTCCAGCAAGCAGATAGGCATACAAATTACACTCTGTGAAATTCACTGCCTAGCTCCAAAACCCCTGTTTGCTTTCTGCCTCTATAACTTCTCTTTGTTTTGTTTATTGGGGTTACTAAGCCATTCAACAGGTACTGTCCTTGAATAATGCAAAGCAAATAGAGCTATAAAATGGTATTCCAAGTATACAGCTCTAATCCAAAATAACGAACTGTACAATCCTATACATATGTACTCATGTTTAAGTATCACTGGGCTCAATGTGTCTTACTCTGAGGTGTGTAGGATTGCAACCAAATTCAGATGTCTATACTCACAGTTCTGCTTTTATGAAATAAACAGCAGTAGTCACAGCTATTTGTTTTGGGTGGGTGGGTGGGACGTCATGGTAGATGTAATAATTGCATTAAGCCTAGAGTAATTAACCTCCATTCTATTCAGGTTTGCTAATAATCCCAGTAGTTATGGGATACAGAGAACTGGGGAAAAAGCTCTGAAGGAACTGCCTTCTTGATGAACCTTCCCTTTCATTTCACCTCAACATTCAGTATATAATATCAGAGTGCTGAGGAGGTTGAGCTGGAAATCTCAAAGCAAATTTTGGCTGTTCAGTCTTTTCCTCAAGCCAGTCATTCAGTTTAGTTAAGTGAAATCCGAGCTCAAAAAATCTAACTCAGTTTTTCTAAAGATTTTTTCACATCCGCACACATAGAAACACATGTAGTGTAATATGGGAATCTTTCAATATGCATTTAGAAGGACAGGTCAGTAACCTGTTTGAGTGGTGATCAGCGTACCCACATGTATGTGTTCTGTGTCTCCATACAGCATCATTTGGAACATTCTAGAGCTGAGCAGAGCATTGGCGGGAGCCTGCCCCCCTCTCTTCCGCGCATGCTCAGGGTGTGGCTTTTGCTGCTCCTGCTCAGTTTCTTTTCACCTGAGCAGCAAAGTTAGAAAGTTCTCTGCCTCTGTGAGATCACCTCACATCTTTTGGAGTCTGCCTAGCATTTATCACCTCTCCCCACTGCCCTTTTTATTCTTTTGGTCGTTCAGCCTTTTCGTCAGGTCAGTCCTTCAGATTAGTCATTCAACTCAAAAAACAAATAAAACCCCTAATAAAATGTCATCAGGAGTCCACCAAAAGATCACACATTATCAGAACTCAATGGCTGCTGGACCTGATGGCTATATACTACCTCCAAGTATCGGAAGCAGTAAGCCTATGTACACCAGTTGCTGGGAACATGGGAGGGAGGGTACTATTGCACTCATGTGCTGCTTGTGGGTTGCTGGTTGACGTCTGGTTGGCCACTGTGTGAACAGAATGCTGGACTAGATAGACTCTTGGTCTGATCCAGCAGGGCTCTTCTAATGTTCTTAATTCCTAAACTCACCAAGGACAAGAACCCATGTTCCTTTCCTTACCTTGACAAAGGCAAACGTGTTTCTAGGACAAATCCGTCTAAAAGAAGAAGTTCAAATATATTTTGTTCAAAGCCTTCAAACTTAACCTGCATTTTTTAAAATCTATAACAACATCAAAGGGATAGAATGGCCTGGTTCACATGTAATAGCAATTTATGGGTTATTTAACCCATGAATTGCAGAAATCAAAGCAAGTGCACTGCCTCTGGTGCGCTCATCACACTTTTGTGAATAACCTATGATCGCCCCATTCCTGGGATATTGTTATGGCAGAACCTGGCAACTATGGGTTGTATAGGGGTTAAACAACTCAGAGTGTTTCACACTAACAACTTACGAATGGGTCGATTATAGGTTATTAATTGAATGTGACGAGTGTGCTGGAGGCTGCACAATCACTTCCTCCCACTCATCCCTAAATATATATCAAGCATTACATATTGATAAAGTTAACAATAAAGTTGAAAGATGCATTTAAAGGAAGTTTTAAAACTCTTTAGTAGTCATATAAGAAATCGTTTGATTAAAAAGTGAGGTACATAAAGAAAGAAACATGCTATTAAAATACGATCTTTCCTTCTAGTGCTGAACTTAGGTGGCCTGGTCAGTTCATAGGGACATACAAAAATAAGATAGGGGTTATCCTAGCTATGCAGAAGTACATTAGTAAATTTAAAGAAAATTTGCAGAGAAACTCCCAGGACCTCAGGAATGGTGAGAGTTGAGGGGAAATTAAGCAGTAAAATAGTATTGGTGGAGGGTATTGGCCTACTTGAGTCTCTAAGAGTGCAATCCTATGCATGTTTGGACAGAAAAAAAGTCCTACAATTTGCAGTATGCCCAGCCAACTTGGCTGGTTGGAGGAATGCTGGGAGTTGAACTTTTTCTGTCTAAACATACATAGGATTTCACCCTAAGAGCTTATCGTATCCTGGAAATGGGAAATAGGGTCAGGGGGATGTGTACCATGACATTAAAAACTCTCATTCTGTCACTATACTCCTTGCCTTTCTTAGTCTCCAGAAATTTCCTCCATTTTCTATATAGCCAGCCCCAAATGTAAGCCCTTTAATTTAATGAATGCCAGAGTCCGCAGTATATTAGCAATAATTCTAGCTTATAAACTAGAAACAGTCCTAACAAGCTCACTAATGCTGGCTTCTCTTTCATGTGCTTCAGGCCTTTTCCCTTTTAGTTTCACTTTTCAATGTGATCTATAATGACAACGACGAGGTTGTTTCTATTTGTCCATCCGTCAGCACTATAGTGCTAAGACGAGATAAAATCTAGACATTAGGGGTGTGCATTTTGTTTTTAAAACACATTAATTTTAATTAACCTAGAAGTGTCCAGGTGGTTGAAGCCTGCAGTAGCACCTTCAGTGACTAGTCAGTCTTCTTTAATCAGCACACTGGTTTGACATCCATACCAGTGAGATTAGTAGGCTGATGGACACAGTTATATGCCTACCCCATCCTTTCTGCTGTGGGTCAGCCCCTCCTCAGGGGCCTATACAGGTGAAGCATTTCAGGAGCCATGCATAGGGGTACCAGCAGGCGTGGCTTCATTCAGATGGGGTGGGAACAATATGTCCAACTCTGACAGCTATGCGAAGCTGGGTCCATTCACTTGTACTATATATGGTCCACATCAACTCTCAATCTCTACTGAGAGTCACATTTCATTACAACTTTAGCACTAAACACCAGGAGGGGGGCTATTTGCTGAAAATCCCCAAGGGTCTCGGGCTCTCAGTTGTTAACAATAAGGGTGCTTCCAGAGTAGGCTTTTATTGTGTAATTGTACTACCTCATTAACAGAATTTTACAAGAGGTCCAGATGTCATCATCTTCAATTTGTAACCCTCCATTGCTTTCCCACTGCTTCTTCCATCGTTTTTCTTACCAAAAAAGAACTGATAAGAAAAAGATGAAATAGCTGCACAATACCATTTGATTGTTAGCCCTCTGTCTGGAAGTTGCCCAGGTCTGCATTTCGCTGTTAAAATCCCCAATCTGCAGTAACTCAGTGGTAGATTTGTATCTGGGTATGCAAGTCAGCCCAGTGGATGGAGTCTAGTAGGTAAATGGCTACACCTCCTGAGCCACCACTTTGCATCTGCCTCCAGCTGGTGGACCTCAGGGTTTGAGCAAAAAAGCAAATTAAACCCTGCAAGCCTGAAGTCTGCCTTTCTTTGCTCTACAGCACAGTTGAACAGATTTCAGAAAGGCAGGAAAAAAGGCGTCCTTTTCACTCCCCATCTCTGTGAGCCTTGAACAAATTTTCTACTCAAAGCTGGTTGAACATGATCACTCCTGTTAGAGGCTGAAGATACATTATAACATTTTGTTGTGGGTCTCCATTTATTCACTTTGTGGCTCATTAGGCAGCATAGTGGAGCCACCCATAGCCAAGGTACTAGTTTCTCGCTACTTATGGGATTCCCCTGGTATTCAAAAAAAATTGATGTATTTATTCTTAAAAAAAAGAGAAGACTGCTCCTCAAACACCCGGGTTAGTGTTGAGCATTCTCATTGCCATCAATTTGAGCTATCTGGAGGGGGGATCAGGGTTATAGGATTTGTGCCATGAGATCACATTCCCTGACCCCAGTTTGCGCTCAAAACCCTCCCATACTTGGTGCAGTTTGACAGATATATCCTTATTTACCTCAGAGGTTAGAAGTATCAATCCTTCCTTTGTTATAATTTGTGCCATGAGACTAAATAGCATCCTTGTGGATAAAAATGGGGAAAGTATGTACATAAATCTTGGCTATATTAGATTTCTGGATATGGAAGTATAAGGGGACTTCTGTGATTTAAAACACAACACAGGATGTGTGGCTCTTGTTTAAGAGAAAGAGGAATAGATATTTGCTCTGCACATGTTTTCCTTGAACAGTACTATTATCCAGAGAGCAGGAATGTCAACTTCACAATTCATGTTAACATGGGCATATTCATGGCATAATATACAAGCCTACTCAGAACTAAGTCTCATTGAGTTCAATGTCACTTACATCCAGGAAAGTGGGTATAGGATGGTAGCCTAAGGTTTATGTCTCGGAGTAGACAAGCATAGGACTGCATTTTTAGCTCTGAAATATCAGTTTAGTCAAAACACACACACCAAGAAACACAATGAAAAATCCTTATGGTGAGAGTTTTTGATACTTAAAAGGATGAGGGTTGATATGTTAAGATATTGTTAAGTATATTTGTGAACTTGTTAAAACTCCAAGTGTACAGACCTATAAGAAACTACTATAAAATGCAATGTTTAGAGCAAATACCTTCAGGTGCAATCACTTCCATCATTCCAGAAACCTGGTAAAATATAGACGAAAAATCCAAGTGGTATTTCTAAAAAGCTATTTACTGAGAGCAAATTCAATAAAATGTATCATACGTATACAGCCTTCAAAACAGCCCTCAGAAAACATTCAAACACTATTTCTTAGTTTTATATTCATGGAAGGTCATATGTAGCTATTTTCATTAAACATTTGTTTGTGAAAACAACTGGCATAAAGTACACACATATCTTTTAACAAATGTTCAAGAAAAGAACATTTGAAGGAGCGGCTGTAGTTCAGTGGTAGAACACATGCTTTGCATGCAGAAGGTTCCAGACTCAATCCCCAGCACCTCTAAGTAGGGCTAGGAAAGAATACCACCTGAAACACTGGAGAGTTGCTGCCAGTCAATGTCGACAGTACTGGGCTGGTTAGATCAATGGTCTGACTCAGTATAAGCCAGCTTCCCATGTTCCTAAAAGAAACCATGATATAAAAAGACACACAAGTAGCAGTTTCTCAAGGGGTAGCCATGTTGTTCTTTTGCAGCAAAACTAGTTTTTGAGAGTTAAAGACTAACACATTTATTGCGGCAGAAGCTTTCATGCACTGCCGTCCACTTTATTAAATTATGAAGTGTTATCTTGAGTTACAAGAATATACACACACATGGATGGAGGGTTGGTATTGTAAATTGTGAGGTCAGAGGGAACTGAAATGCAGAAATTACAGCCCTGTCTCTACAAAGCATGAGTTCTCAAGTGACAATAGAAAATAGCAAAGGTCCAATTCTTTATCTTGCCCCCATAGTTGTATATAGCAATGTGTCTCTGAACCATTGTTATGCCCATGTTTTTACTTGTGAATATGTTTCAGCAGGGTGGGGAAGAAAAAGGGGCCAACCCCCACTCCTGCAAATAAAGGGGGGGAAGACTGCATATGTATGCATTCATATGCAGAGGAGAGGGCAGGAAAGTGTGGAATAAAAGCCCAACAAGACTATTACCTGAATACTGCAACATATAGTATATCATAGTATAGTGCTACTTTCCAGTGCTCCAAATTGCACAATGAATGTAGAGCTTTGGCTATTGGACGGTATAAAAACGTAATAAATAAATAAATAAATAAATAATGAGAATTATTATAAGGAGTTTGGATATCCTACCCCACCACCAGTTATCTTCTGTTGTTTGCTTGTTTACTCTTTAGAATATGCTTAGGTTCTTTGAAACTAGAAAACTGCAAGAGTCCACTGATTTCAGAGATCATAGGCCACAACAACAACACTGCTGTTTGCACTGTACCACCTTTAAGGCCTGTGACAGCATTAGTGCTGCTGTCAGGCTTAGAAACATACGGAGCCGTCTTACATTAAATAGTCCATTGGTTCATCTAGCTCAGTACTGTCTACACAGACTGGCAGGAGCTGTCCAAGTTTTCAGACACAGGACTTTCCCAGCCCTATCTAGAGATGCCAGGGATTGAATCTGGCATGGCGTCCACCTACACGGAAGCCCGGTACAGCAATGGTAATGAGCTAAAATTCACAAGGAAACAGAGTGCTTCTTAACTTTTAAAGAGTACATTTTACTTGCAATATGCTTTTCATCATTTACATGGAGCTGCTGGAAGAAGTCATTTGGAGTTTCGGGCTGAAATGTCTCTCAGCTGTACTTGTTGTTTCTATCTAACGATCCTAGGGAGGCTGTAGAATCACAGCTCAGAGGTGATTTTGGGATGAATGAAGGCAAACAAGCTAAAACTTAATCCAGACAAGATGCAGGTATTGAGGGCAGGGAATCAACCAATCTCAATAGAGGAATACATCTCAGTTGGGGTTGCACTCTCCCTGAGCATTCTTCTGCTCAGGGTTAACTTGAGAAGCTCAGATGATGGCAGTGGCCAGGAATACTTTCTATCATTTTAGGCTGATATGCCAGCTGTGACGCTATCTGGAGAAGGCTGATCTTGTCTCAATTATTCATGCTCTGGTGAGATCCAGGCTGGACTATTGTAATGCACTTTATGTGGGGCTGATTTTAAAGATGGTTCAGAAACTTCAGAATGCAACCACCCAGAGATATTGGTGGGGGCTGTGTGGTTGGCTCATGTGATACCAATACTGCGCCAGCTGCACTGATTGACACTGAGTTTCCGAATACAATTTAAGGTGCTTGTTTTAATCTTTAAATGATTTCGGCCCAAATATTTGAAGGACCACCTTCACCTGTACCAGCCTGTTTACACTGTGAAATCAACAATAGAGGCCTTTCTTACTTGCTGCCTTGCCACCAAGGATAGTTCAGTTAATGCAAGAAAGAGAGTATTTTTGGTAGTGGCCTCACACCTCTGGATTGAGCTTCCATCAGGAGTTTATCAGGCCCTTTATCTGCAGATTGACAGGAAAGCTCTGACGTTTCACTTGTTCTCATTGGGTTTTTCTCTACTGTGATGTTGGACTGCTGGTCTTATTTTTAATTGCTGTTTTTATGGATATATACTATATTGTATAGTTTCTTTTCTTATCTATGGCACTTTAGGTTTCATTCTTAAAAACAATTTTAAATAAATAAAGTTAGTATTTTAAAACAATGGAAGATAAAAACAAGAACTATTATTTTTGATAGACTTTGCCAAGGCCAATGACTAATATCTAAAGGAGCACATAAATCCAACTTTACTCCCACAGAAACACTACTTTGCAAATGTACATAGTATACTAATATTAACGTCTTAATTAAGTCATAGACTGTAACAGCCAGAGAGACATAATTTTATTACTAGCAGCAGAAACACTTTCTGTGAATACTAGACTCCATAAAACAAGCATGTATGCAGAGGAAGGCAATTCTAGAATCCATGTAGCGTCATAATACTCCACATGGGTCGGATGTTCTTCAGCCTTTTTACACTCAAAGTTGAAGCAACCTCATTATCGTTGCTATGCGACCTTCCTGAATTCTATTGTTACATCAAATGGTAAGATGTAGGACCAGAACTCTTAAGTTGCAAGTCTTGACCTCTCGGTATTGACTATTCAGATTTAAATTTAAAAAATCATCTGTGGCATATGCATCACATGTGCTGCAGCTGTTATTGCTACAGGAACTAGAACCTCTGTTAATCATCGTACACATGATCTGAAACCCATTTAAGTTAGTAAACTGAATTCAGCAGGTTTGGCTTGAGTTCAAATGGGAATAAGCCAACAATGCTTTGTAGATCACCACCATTGTTTGATTACTCATTTATGTGTGTTCCCTACCCGGGAAACTTTTATACAGGGTGGGGAAGAATGGGAAACAGACATCACTCTGGGTGCCCTGCTATAGAAAGGTATAAAGAATCTAGGAAATCAATAAAGGTGCTTAATATTACTGCAGACATTAGTTCTTTTAGTCTACAGAAGGACAGGCTATTCTCCCTGAACCCAAATTCATAACAATTAACACAGAATCTTCTTGTCACCCCTACATATGCACTGAAAAAGAACTAAAAACACAACACTTTCAACTCCTTGTAAATACCACATAATGGTTAAAGGATATAGAGGGGTAATTAAGCCCCTTTTCTATTTCTCAATTTCAAATATTAAAATGCACAAGAGGTTGAAGAACAGAGCTGCATTTACCCACATCAAGCAGTCTGGTCCCGTTAATAAACCAGACATGGTATTGCCAAATGCCAGCTGTCCTTAGGATGGCCAATTCTTTTTTTTAACTGGCAGGTCTGCTCTGCCTTCATTGCTACACGACAGAGAGAAAATCTGCTAGCGACAGGTGAAGTTTCCCCGTATGAAGGTGCAGCTACAGAGAGAGGCTGCACCGGTTGGATTTTTTCTTGTTCCACCAGTATTTAAAACACAACTTTTTCCTTGAGTGGGGCGGGGCACTAGAGCACCTAGTTTCCCTATTAAGTTTCGACGTCGTTCAGAATTTGTCTTGTGAACGCGCTCTAGATTCCGAGAGGAGAAGAACAGGGGATAGAGAAAGGAAAGGAAGGGAAGGAGCCTCTTACCTTGGGGGCTGCAGCCCTGGGAATCCCTTGGCCCAAGACAACATTGAACCTACAGAGGGAAAGGAGAGCGGGGGAGATGGGTTAGAATTGCACTGCCCCGTATTCTTAACCGCTCAACCCTTGGCGGTAAATTGTTTTATAACTACCTGTTCATGGCGTGGCCAGTTTGCCTGGGCTCATTCACCCGGGCAATACAAAAACTCAGTCCCGGTTTCCCGTCAAAACGCCAATCGAGCGTCCACCGGGCCGGGCAGCCACAACGTCACCATAGCAACAGCAAGCTCTTAGAGAGCCGGGAGCCGCCTAGAAAAGGAGTCCGGCTTGGAACGCTGCGCTGGAGCGAAAAGGTTCCTTTACACAGCTGTGACTAGAAGCGGCCTGGACGTGCAATTCTATGCACGTGGAGGCAGAAAAAAAGCCCAAGCCACGGCATTTTTTTCTGTCTCAACATGCATAGGATTGCGCCCTAAAGGAGGCAGTCATGTAGCTTGAGTTACAGCTTTTGTTGCTATACCGAGGCATCGGATTTGGCGAAGTTTATGGGGCTGCGCTCGGTTGGAGACTAAAAGCGCAATCCTGTGCATGTTGAGACAGTAAAAAGTCCTACAACTCCAGCATTCCCCAGCTAGAATGCTGGGAGTTGTAGGACTCCCCCCGCCTTATCATGCATAGGATCGCGCCCTAAATGAGCAGAGAGAGTGGGAAGGTTTCGTGGCAGGAGCACGCCGCAGAAAACGGTATCCCTTTTCTTCCACATTATCGTCTGGAGAGGCGCAGAATACATTTTCTTTGGGGCGGACCTTCATTCTGAATTAAATTAATTCGGAGCAACTATTCTTTATTGCAGTCACTGAGAGCCAAACTACTCGTCACGTTAATCGCCTCGTTTTGCCCTTAAATATAGTTTCCCACCAACACCGCTACAAATAGCCATCCTTAGGGCTCGGTACAGATGGGGACGCTGGCGGCGGTAAGGGGCTTTAACCCTTTGCGCCCACTGCTTTCCCAATCTGGATCCCGGCCCCCACCCCCTCATAGGGAAAAAGGTTCTCATTACAAACCGCCCCTCAACCCACTTTCCTCCAGGGATTGAAACGAGTTTTGAAACTGAGGGGTGATTCAGGCTACGAAACTTTAGTAAAGAAAGAATGACTGTTTCATTAGATTTAACTTAAATTTGAATTAGTTAGCTACGACATTCTTCTGGTTTTCTTGTAATTCAGCAGAGCTTTCTGTTAAAAATCAGCACTGCTGAGTGGCTCTGCTTTTGCCACATGGTGTCTGGTGAGGGAGAGAGAGCTGGAAATGGAAGATTGGCTTTTTGGATTCACACAAAATCAGTAGTGTAGTGGAGCCAGGACTCACGGGGACACAGTTCTGGCACTTGGTTTTTTATCAGCAGGGATGCTGATGTCATCTGCCACCCCCCTCAGATTTCCATTCCCCCTCTAAGCTTACCTGCAATCCTCACAGTATTTGCTGGGGTTGGGGAGTGGGGTGAGGAGGATGGATTTTCCCAGCAACAATATAATGTTCATTGTTGTAATGCAAAAGATTTTGGGGTGGCCTGGTCTGGAAATACGACCTATGAGCTTTATAAAATACCTTCTCTGGGTGGAGATGAAAACTATTGAAATTTATTAGTTGATATGGATCAATGCAGCAGCCTGCATTTTTGGCCTTTCCTTGGGGGCACCTGCACTTCAAATTTTACCACTATGCAAATTTTATCACTATCCATTGTGGAGAGGGGGTTCAGAGGAGGGCAACAAGCATGATCAGGGGTCTAGAAACAAAGCCCTGTGAGGAGAGACTGAAAAAAATGGGCATGTTTAGCCTTGAGAAGAGAAGACTGAGTGGAGACATGATTGCACTCTTCAAATACTTGAAAGGACAGCCAGGATCTCTTCTCGAGTGCAGGACACAGACTAAAGGGCTCAAGTTACAGGAAGCCAGATTCTGGCTGGACA
Source organism: Elgaria multicarinata webbii (assembly GCF_023053635.1). Lineage (NCBI taxonomy): Eukaryota > Metazoa > Chordata > Lepidosauria > Squamata > Anguidae > Elgaria > Elgaria multicarinata. The sequence continues at coordinate 43,335,934 of NC_086172.1, forward strand.
TCAGGAAAATCTTCCTGACTGTAAAACCAATACAACAGTGGAACCAATTATCTAGGGAGGTAGTGGGCTCTCACCCTAGAGGCATTCATGATGCAGCCATCTGTCAGGGATGCTTTAAGGTGAATTCTTGCATTGAGCAGGGGAATGAACTCGATGGCCTTATAGGCCCCTTCCAACTCTTCTATTCTATGATTCCAATTGAAGAATTATGGTGCATCAGCATCTCCTGGTCTTAAAGAGGCAAAATTATTTATTTTTCTTGTGCTGCAGGGGAAAGGGAGTATGTGAATGGATGGGTGTGGGAATGAGGGAGTCTATATGTATATTTATGAATGGAGAGAAAGAGGAGAGAAGTTGATGGCAGAAAGAGAGGGGGTTCCATATACTTTTGCTTCTTCCCTCTCTCTGTACTTAGGATTTTATCCCATCAAGAAGTCTGAGCCTTCAATGGCTGGCATTCCAACTTTTTAGACAGTGGCCCTCTCTTTGGCCCATCTTTCCAGTCCGTCCCATCCTGCAACCACCCCACAGATACACAAAGCAGTCTGGCAAGAAAGGGATTAGTCCCTTCCTTGCCAATTCTTACCTTCCCAAAGTAAACTCCAATGCTGATTGCTTTCTTCTTTAAGCCCCTCCATGAACCAGTACCCTTCGGTCAGTGGGGTTCCTGCTCTCCATCAAGATCACCCAGGTCAAACAGCATAAAACATGATACAATCGCCTCTGTCTTCCTCCCACCTCCACCCTGCCCCCTTGCTCAGAAGATGGCAGCCTTTTCCTTATATTCAAAGAAGCAAGAACAAGATTCCCATTTAGAAAAGGCATTTAAAATACTGGTAGGAACAAGGTGAGCTTGTATGCTAATTGGGAAATCAGAATGTGAGATTACGAAAACAGGAGGTGGCCAGTAGAGCCGGGTGAGAGCAAGCAATGGAGAAACTTGAAGGATTGTGACATATGGTCCAGAAAAGAATGTAGCTCCTCCACAACATGGCTCAGTGTTTGCACCTCCCATAGCTGGTTTTGCTACTCTCAGCCTTGCTGCTATGTTCAAATAGCAAAATACATTTTATTGTAAAGAGAGAGAAAGTGAATTCACTGCAACACAGCTATTTGTATGTCAAACTATGAAAGACATAAATGTAGGGTTTTGTTTCAGACTAAACACATACATAACAACAAAAATTAGAACAACAATGGGTTGGATCCAGATTAAAGCTGTTATCCTGTGTACACTTACCTGGCAGTAAGTCCAGTTGAACTTTATGGTGCTTTTTTTCCAGTAGGCATACATATTAGGATTGCACTGTTAGTCATACTTAAGAGTAGACTAATGGAACTAACAAGGGTTTAAGGCTGCCTTCCTATACACAGTTGTCCAGGAGTAACTCAATGGGACTTACTTCCAAGTGGATAGGCATAAGATTGGAGGTTCGTAGCTTGGGGGTTCTCCTAGTACCATCTCTGTCACTTGTGGGCCCAGGTGGCCTTGGTGGCACGGAGTGCCTTCTACCAACTCCGTTTGGTGGCCCAGCTACACCCCTATCTGGACAGGGATAACCTAGCTTCAGTCCATGTTCTGGTAATCTCCAAATTAGATTACTGCAATGCCCTCTACATGGGACAGCCTTGGAAGACAGTTCAGAAGCTGCAGCTTGTGCAAAATGCAGCGGCCAGATTGATAACTGGAACCAGAAGGTTTGAACATATCACTGATTCTGGCCCGCTTGCATTGGTTGCTTATACGTTTCCGAGCCCAATTCAAGGTGCTGGTTTTAACCTATAAAGCCTTACACGGCTTGGGAACACAATACCTGATGGAACGCCTCTCCCGACATGAACCTACCCATACACTGCGCTCAACAACTAAGGTCCTCCTCCGAGTGCCTACTCCGAGGGAAGCTCGGAGGATGGCAACAAGGGAGAGGGCCTTTTCAGTGGTGCCCCCCACCAATTATGGAATGATCTCCCCGATGAGGCTCGCCTGGCGCGGACATTATCTTTTTGGCACCAGGTCAAGACTTTTCTCTTCTCCCAGGCATTTAATAGCATTTAACAACATATGCTAAGTTTGTTTGTTTTTTAATGGACCCCAGAACTGTTGTTGTTTAAATGGATACTGTTGTTTTATACTGTTTTTATATTTTTGATGGTTTAAATTTTGTATACTTTTTAATGTTCACTGTTTTTAACTTTTGTAAACCACCCAGAGAGCTTCGGCTATGGGGCAGTATATAAATTAAATAAATAAATAAATAAATAAATAAATAAATAAGATTGCACTGTAAGTTAGTCATGATTTAATTTACCATTCCAAGTATGACTAAGTCTGGTTCCAAAATTATCATTTATGATGATGACAATAATGATGACAGCCATTCCGTTGAAATACATCTCCATAAATACACACTTTAAGCTGAAAACATATACTTTTCTATTGATCTTCTCCCGAGCAAGTATCCATGCATTAAGAGAAAGCAAATGTATGTACTCTGGTGTTTTATTACTTCCTTTTTTATGGTTTGAAGTTTGAAACAGTTAATGACCCGTTTAAATTGTTTTTAGAGTATTAGAAGCAGCCTTGGATCCATAAAGTGGGATATAAAATAAATGATAAATAATATAATAATTAGAATTGTTCACCATAGCAAAGTCTAGCTACATCACTGGCTACCAAACCTGATGTGACAGCTGTGAAAGCCAGTGGTGGGGCATTCAGGGGGGAAGCCTCCAAGAAGCAATATTCCCCATCCCCAACACTTAACTTCTGTTCATAAAACCCTGCTCTATATGTCATCTTATGGGGATGGGCTATTAGCCTCCAAAAGACTAATAGGAACCCCCATATTAATGGAACTCTCTTCCTATGGAAATTCAGACAGCTCCTTCTCTGCTTTCCACAGACAAGTAAAAACTTTGTTTCATTTGGTCTTCAGGAATTAATAATTACTGTCATGTTCTGTTTTGATAGCACCAGCACTGTTGTTTTCAGTTCGTATTATATCTATTATTGTTGTTTTTAATTGCTGTACATCACTGTGGAGCTTTGGTAATTAGTTGTTTAGAAATATTTTTAAAACGACATCCATCCATCATGTATTCACCCATGTTGCATAATATATCATTACACATATATGCATACATTTACAATAGTCACTGGCATAATTTCTCTTCAACCTGCTCCCTACTGAAATGAGGCAGGACATTACAGTAAACTCATGGGAGGTGGAAGCCCTCTTGTACATACAGACATCACTAATCAGTGATAAATGAGGCCAGTATTTTGAATCAAAATGGTCTAGATCACGGTGGCCAACTTGTGGTCCTCCAAATGTTTTGGCTTACAACTCTCAGCAGCCCTAGCCAATATAGCCAATGGTGGGGGATGACAGGAGTCATAGGCCAAAAGATTTAGAGGGCCACAAGTTGCCCATCCCTGGTCTAGAAGGCAGAGTTGGATTTTTTTTATTTGTAAGACCTAAATTCAAATTCCATTCCTACTGGGTAGTCAAAAGGTGATCTTGGATCTTCAGCCTCGGTTTCCCATCCATAAGAGGACACACACACACACACACACACACACACACACACACACACATATTATATGAATATTCTACCTCATAGGGTTGTTGTGAGGATGAATAATATGAAGATAGCAAATTACTTGCAAACTAAAAAGTACTACAGAAGAACTTAATAATACCTTGTTAACATTGACTTTGTTTCACCAACTGTGTGTGTGTGTTTTGACAAGCCTTTACAAACCCTTACTTGATCATATACAGTGCTTATCTACACACTAAGGCCCTTTCTACACCTAAGGTTTATCCCAGGAAAATGGAGGGATTGTCCCTGGCTGCTCCCGGGATTCCCCCCCCCCCCCCACCGTGTCATTTGGATGCACAGGGATGATCCTGGGACGATCCTGGGGGGAAAGGCAGGTGTAGAAACACCCTAAGTTTATCATTCAGAGACTAGTGGAAACTGCCTTTGCATGACAACCTACCCCCATGGTAGTGGCCATATTTGTGTAGTAAGATCTCTACTTTACATTTTCCTCATTGTGTGGAAGGTCTCCATCCCACTCCTTCATTTGTATGGTAACATTGGCAAAGTAAAATTCCATATAATGAAGAAATGGGAAACCAGATACCAAAAGCCCAATCATGTGGAGGCTGTTTCCAGTGATCTCTAGAACATAATGTGTAGCGAGGTGTGGGCAACCTACAGCCTAGCCTGGTTTCAGAAACCCTGTGCAAATGATGAGTTCAGATCTCTGGCCAAAGCAATATGTCTCTTCCCTAGCAGCCCACTGGGTGAGAAGGAAAAAGGAGAAAGAGAGAGAAATGGGAATGACCCATCCTATTTGGCTCTGTCCCTGTCCACAACTGGCTTCTGTTCTGCCCACCACTGGCATGTGGAGCTCCACACAAAGCAACCCTGGCCAGAAAAAAGTTGGCTCCTCCTGGTGTAGACTGTTCCTAAGAGACCTATTTCTACCTTCTGGACTTTGATTACAACCCAGAATTGAGTTAAATGTACTTACACCAACTAGTCTGCAGCCCACAGACATTGTTAGACATAACATTACAAACCACATTTGAGCATCTCTCCCAGTATGGGTGCCGCATCTGAATGTTGTTAATGTAGGAAATGATATGGAAGAGAAATAGGATTGGATCCAGTCTAACTTAATTGCTCTTAGTTCCCACTGAAATTAATTACTGTGAATATCCAGAAAGCTTCAGCTATTGGACAGTATAGAAACATAATAGATAGATAGATAGATGATAGATACAACTTTTCATATTTTTCAATGAGGCCGAAGTGTACCTACTGTAAGTCTGGATTCAACCTATGGAATATACACAATAGCTAACAGGTTCGACATTCACATCATAAACCAATTGAAGCACAATTGTTGATGCCTGATGTATGAATATGCTCACTCACAAGCAAGTTCCCAGTTACAAATATGGACCTGATTATAAATACATTCAAAGATGCTACTAACAATGCAATTAAATATTGGAAGATGATGTCTATCATTTGTTTTTAAGCAATGGAGAGAAGGATGCATTGTGAGCCCAGATTTCCATTACCGAGCTAGTGTGGGGTGTGAATCCTGCCCACAGCAACTCATCTAGCTCAGTAACAGTATGCCATGTTAACAGAGCTAATATCAAATGTGCAAAATGGAAAGTTTCAAGAGATTAATGGAAATTGTGCTTTGACAAAAAGAAATGACAGAATAGTGACTAGTAAACCCTCAGGAGACAGCATAGATAAAAATACTATAAGTGCCCCATGAAATAACTTATGGACACAAAGCTCTATATCACTATAAAGTATCATATAAAAAAAATCAGCCCACAGCATTCAGCAGAAGCACTTAATCACGTGTGTTATTAGTATAATAGGAGCTTTTAGATTATTTACATTACCCCCAGTGCTCTCCTAACAGTAAGTAAAGCACTTCAAACTTGTAGTGAAGATTCAAAATATAATTTACCTTTCAAGTATTTTTCTTCTCAAATACCAAAAACTGCAAATAAAGATTGATTAAAGCCATAATGTGCAAAGATATCCTCTCACACACGCACATAATTTTCTTATCCGATTTAAGTGATTTATAGCTATTTCTGAATCCTTCTTACTTATTCATCATAATATTCGATGCAGGAAAAGAAGTGGATTAGCAAGGAGAGAGGAAACATTGGTTGCAAAGACAAAAGTACCAAGCCAATGCATAACTTAGCCTTGTATAACTGCACAATTCAAAACTCATTTCCCCAGGAAACTGGGTAGAGGATTGCAGCCTCCCGACAGTATTTCATTCTCCATTCAGTTCTAAGGCTCCTGATTTTATTGATATGTTGTTTCTACATAATTGGATATAGTAGCGATCACTGGTGTCGAAATAGTTACACCAAAGTATGAAAGCAGTATAAAGAGCTTCTGGTGTATTTGTGTTTGGAGCATGTCACATCAGAAACAGTATTACTTTGGTGTATTTTCTAAGGTCTGAATACACTGAATGTTACATTTTATATTGCTAACGTAAACATAAATTTCTCATATTGGTGGGCTTGCAGTTGATCGGTGTTTCTTGCTGCTTCATCAGTGTTGATCGGTGTTTCATCCTTTCATTTGCTTGATTCTCATTTATCTTTTCTATGCCTAACGGAGGCCTCAGTCTTATCCAGTTACCTGAGACTAAGGCCATAGCTAGACCGAAGATTTATCCCTGGATCATCAAGGGGTCAAACCTGTTCATCTAGGTAACACACAGGGGATCCAATGCTCAGGCAGGGGCGAACCCTGGATGATCCCAGGATAAACCTTAGGTCTAGCTGTGGACTAAGTCCCAATGAACTTAATAAACTTTACTTTTGAGTAGACATGCATAGGAGTGTGCAATATTTATACTGTTCTTCTAAAGTTAACAGGTCAGTATCCAATGATGTATGTGTATTTCCTTCGTTGAAACAAGACTGCTATGATTTGGGCCTAAATGAATAAAAACTCTGCAGAAAACATATAAGTAGGTGCTTTTCCCTCCAAGGAAGTTAGACATACTCAATCTTACTGAAATCAATGGGACTTGGGCAACCTGATCCTATCCAAATTACTCAGAAATCAGTACCATTTCCTTTAATAGAACTTGCTTCCCTGTAAATATGAGGATTGCAGCCTTAAGCTTTTACTGAAACCTAACTTTCCCTGGATTGCGTGCCCAATGTTGCAGAAATATGAAAAACCCTTTACTGCTATGTAATGAAACCCTGCCAACGTACTGTAAGTGTTGCTTTATATGTCACCACTTGAATTGGTATAATTTACAGATTACCCTGTGAACAACTTGAAAACTTAAAAGCAAATACACATGCCATGAATTCGGCACCAATGTTTCCATGGGGCACTCTAAAAGGGGAAAAGGGATGTAGCCACTTCAAACACTACAGAGATGATCCAGCTAATGTTAGACCCGACTGCCCCATTGGCAGCAATATGATTAACATTAGTGGCTTGTGACTTGGTGCAATGGTTTCAATGAGATCGTCCCTATGAACTTCAGCTAGATTCAGGCCTACAACTTTAGTGAATGCTTAACCCAGGTCTCTACTGTGGACCTATTATAACATGATATGTAAATCAGCCCAAGACCTCGTATTAATGTTATTGTTATTAGATTTGATTGAATAAAACATAAAGCAAGCAATTACAAGCTATGTATTATTCCAAGATGTACCATTTAGATCAGACCATGATCAGAATTGCTCTCAAGGGCCTGTTAAGCATTTACTTTTTTTTTTTTAAAAAAAGTATGCAACTGTTCCATTTGAAGAAAACAAAATTGATGCAGAGCATTGTTCTCCACTGCCTGGTTTCAGAGAATGAGCAAAGATGGATGAAGGTTTGTATACGTTGCAGATACCATAACAGTCAATTCTCTTGTGTAAGAGCTAGAGAATTCATATTTTATATTGCTGTTGTGCCATGTATCTAAAGTAGTGGGGCACAATCCAAACTAAGTTAAAAAAAATTTAGGTCCTATTAAAACTATTACTATTTCCACTATAGATTTCCAACTGAATTGTTAAAACACTTTTAGTTGTGTTTAACACTACTAAAACTTTAACAATGTAGTATTTAAACAAGTCTGTGCTTAAAATGTAGGGGGAAAACAGGACATATATCTGCTTGGTTTTGATTGGCTCATGTCCCTGATGAGTAATTTACAATGCTTATTCCCAAGAAAGTTGGTATAGAATTGCAGTCTTACAGGGCAATCCAATGCATGTTTATACAAAGGGATTTACTCCTTAGTATGTACATTTAGCATTGCTGCATTCAAATCATATAAACTATTCATGAGAACTGAATCAAAACAGAAAATCTTCATTAGAATATATTGTATTAAAAGAATGATTATGTTCCATCTACTTTGAAAAATGATCAATGAGCTAATCATGAATCAACCCTTGTCTCTAAAAAGTACAGTAAAATATATAAAAATACACTCAGTCTGGTCCATGCTTGACTATACAATGGAGCAAACCAATTTTATAATCTAATTACAATCCATCCTTTACTTAATGGAACAATTAGAAAGAGCCATGGTAGTGTCATTGCCACTAACCTTTGGTTTATTTGGCACAGTAGAATTGAATCAAATTACTGGGATTGAAAGGGGTAACAGTCCACCAATGCAGCTAATCTATGAAGCTTCTACCACAAGTCAGAAATGTTTAGGTCTGGCCTCTATATGTACTTCACTTGATCTCTATTTTTTTTTTTTTAGTGAACAGCAGCTACTGTATTATTTCTTTAAGTGGCCCTTGCATAACTGCAACAGTGATGCATAAGCTTCTTTATGCACATCGCAGTTACCAAAACCATTTGCCAGTACTGTAATTGGAACTAAGCAAATTACTTAAAATTCTGATTGCTATTTCCCTTATATATTTCCAACTAAATTGATTCTGCATCTCTTAACACAATCCAAAGCATATCTGCTTGAAAATAAGCCCCATTGAGATGTTTGGGATGATGAACTGGTAAGTTATCTTCTAATAGGAAAGTTTAAACTCAGCACAGAAGAAAAAGTAATCATAAGATTCTGAATAAAAGCTTGACCCACAATGTTAAATCTAAAGTACTTGCATTTCAGATAATAATTGCTCCTTAGAAAGCAGTTACAAAATAATCTCAAATCGAGATAACCCAGTTAATTTTATGTATGTACTAGGCAGGGAAAATAGTTCACTGAGTCAGACTAAGAAGAATCACACCTCTCTCTACAGGCATTTTCATGGCTTATTCTTGATTTTATAATACTTTTTTCAAGAATAAACTACCACAATCTGACTACATTTCCAAATCCCTTTTTTAAAAATCTAACCATATGTTTTGCACAATCTGTAAGAATAAGATTTTTATGCATTTTAGCGATAAGATACTACCCCATGCAATATGTAAAACTATACAACCATGAGCCAATCATTTAATAATTAATCCCCAAAAGTGTATCTGCAAAAGTTAGTCACTACATTTACACAGTCTGTTATATGCAAGTCCAGAGATTTGTTTTTTTCCATAATATTCCTGCTTCAGTTGTTCTATGACTGCTACTTTCAGGTCTAAATATGAAGCAGAATAATTGAAAAAAATTACAATCCTAAAGCAATTCACATTGAAGTTGATATCAACAAAACTTACTTTCAAAAGTATAGTAGGAATGGACAGTTGAGAGTGTAAACATTGATTTTGTCCAGTTTCAGAAAGCTCCACTCCTCACCACCACCCTTGAAATGAGAATGCACATTGATTTGTAGCAAATTCTTTATTTTAAAGGGTTGTTGACAAATTATTTTTTTCAAGAATATGGAATTTTATTTTTGTATTTACATTTATGCAAATTTACAGGGCTTAGTTCTGCCAGTGACCAAACACGTTTTACAAGATGAGCAGTTATTTGGTGCTACTTCTTTGATAAATGTTCAGAATGCAGAAATAAAATTCACAGCCTTAGAAAGAGATTAACAGCACAATCCTATACATGTCTACTCAGAAATCTCATTGAGTTCAATGAGACACTCCCAGGAAAATATGAATACTATATAGGATTGCAGCCTAACTCTGGCATCAGGATAAGAAAAAAAAACCTTATCTTTTTCTTCTACCTTTTCCCACTTTAAAGCTGGGAAACAATGAATTAAAATGTGAAACAACTTTAGCAGTGTGGTAGGTTGAACATAAATGACACAGGAGATTGACGAAACAGGTCTATTGCATCAAACTGCCATGTATTTTTTTCTAATTCAGCAAGCATATGCAGTTTTAAAAATTTAATAGGATCCAGCTAAAGTTAAGCACATCTAAGTCCCACTGAAATTAGCAGAAGTTAAAAATACCTAAACTTTGGCTTGATAGTTCCCATTACATAAACATAGGTCTACTGATTTAAGCAGAACTGAACGTATACTTTTTCAACATAAGGAACTGTCATCATAACGCACATCTGTTCTCCCTGTTTACCCCGCAGTTTTTAATTGTGCTGCAATTAATTAACACAGTACTATTCTCTTGTCATGTTTGAATGGTATAACCCTGATCAGCAAGCGCTTCCAGAAATAATTAATGAAGTCAGGAAGAAGTCAGACTTCCCCCTGGATCACATTCCACAATGGGAAACTTAAGGAGTTTTTGCATTGCTGAAAAAATTTAATGAGATGCAGATTGTGGTCCAACTAATGGGTTGCTCACCGAATAAATGGGGGTTTGTTTGTTTGGGCTAAACAAACACTTAAAATGGACTGCCTTCAGACCAGGGTATTTTGTAAAGCCTTCAGAAGAAAGAAAAGATCAAATGAAACCGACTCAGTGGGATCTTCCCAATATGACCCCAGTGTTAATGTATTTATTTTCACGCTGCAGTTGCATTGCAGGCCGCTTTACAGAAACATCTCATGCTGTAGCCCTCATACGGAGCCAAGGACAAGGGGGTGGGGAGAAACATTTTTATTCAAACAGAGCTATTAAATAAGCTATACACAAAAGTCTTTCCCCTAAAGACAGATGAGAAATTATAATAATGAGAGGAGCCAGACCCTGCATAACCAGGCGAATGCTGCTGCTGTTTCTATTCAAAACAGTAATCCAGCCCATGTTGATCAGCTCTTTCCAAATGGGGTGGGTGGAGCTGAGGTCAACCCCTCTGGTCCAGGTAATTACAGCAAACACCTGGCACTGAAGACCTTATCCTCTGGGGGAGCCGGATAGGTGACAGGATCTCAGAACATCTTTACTCTGAAGCAAAAACAAAAAAACAAAAAACATCCAGAGGTCTGCAGGGCTCAAACCTATGGAGCAGAGTTCCAAAGATTAGAGTGAGGCTTCCACGCTTCACTTCTGCTCACAGAGATCATCTCCTCATATGGCCAAGCTTTTGGTCCCAAAGGGTGGAATATCCCAAATCCACACAAATTACCAGGTGTCGTCCCTGGAGACATATCGGTCTTGGATCTGCTAAAGCCACGAGCTTCCACCTGCTCCTTAAAAGCCACCGCACCTCTTTCAAGCCTCCAAACACGGCCTGCCTTTTTCGCGTGAGATATCCCGGATGAGCTTTGTGACGAGAGGCCCCTTTGAACTGCAAGGCCCTCTCCTCCTCCTCTTGGTTTGTCCCACAAATTTCTAGGTTGGCCACGGTGGTGTTCCCCAGACCCTTCTTCGACAGCAGAACCGGTCTGCTCCAAACAAGCTCCCAAGGAACCTGGGTCCCAAACCTGCGAGGTGGAGGCTCAGGGCCCCCCGCAGGGCGCGCGTTAATCCTACGGCGCCTGGGCCCAGGATGACCCCGGGCCAAAGCCAGGGCCACGCTGCTGGGGGAGTCGCCGCGCCAGGTCACATGTCCCGCGGCTCCTCTCTTTTGATGGCGCAGGCGTGGCCGCTGCCGGGCCCGCCGGCCTTGAGCCGCTTGTTCTGGTGCGTCTTGACGTGCTTGGCCAGGTGGTCGCTGCGCATGAAGCGCTTGCCGCACTCGGCGCAGCCGAAGCGCTTCTCGCCTGTGTGAGTCCGCAGGTGCCTCTGGAGCTCGTCGGAGCGCGTGAAGCTCTTGCCGCAGAAGAGCCAGTTGCACACGAAGGGCCGCTCGCCCGTGTGCCAGCGCAGGTGCGCCTTGAGGTGCGACGTCTTGCCGTACACCTTGCCGCAGCCCGGGATGTGGCACACGTGCTGCTTCTTCTTGCCGGGCTCCGCAGCGGCGTCGGGGCCGCTGCCGGCCGCCGCCTGGCAATTGGGGCAGCGGCAGCGGCGGCACCTCCTGGCCGTGGCCGCCAGGGGCGCCTTGGGGTGCAGCAGCGCGGCCAGCTGCGTCTGGTATTGGGCCAGCTCGGAGGGCGCCAGCACCAGCCCGCGCTGCAGGCCTCCCGCGGCGGCCGCGAAGCGGTGTGCGCAGGCGCCCGGGCCCGGCGCCGCCTGCTGGATGCTCCACCAAGGGATGTCGTCGGGCGCCGGCGAGCGCTGCCTGCAGGGCTGGGGTGCCGGCGGCAGCAGGTTGGAATAGCCTGGCGGGAGGGCCGCTTGGGCGGCGTAGGGCACGTAGGCCGGCGGCGGGCAGCCCGAGGAGAGCGCGCCCATCGACGGCGGCAGCATCTTGACGGGCGAGAACTCGTAGGGGTACGAAGGGTCGGCGGGGGGCGTCAGCGGCAGCTCGTGGCCGCTCCCGAAGGCCGGCTGCGGGGTGAGGCCCAGGCTGGGCGGCGGGGGCGGCAAGCCGCCCGGCGAGTGGGCCGGCATCTCGCTGCTCCACGGGTGGAAGATCCTGGACGGAGAGCCCAAGCTCGGCTCGTAGGAGACCTGCAGGAAGTCCGAGGGGGCGCCCGACGCGCCCGGCTGCCCGATCCGGCTACAGGTCGCGGCCAGGAGAGCCAGCGGGGAGTGCTTGGCCAAGTCGGGGGAGGCGCTCGGGGTGCGATCCTGCGGGGGGGGGGGAGGAGACGGAGAGAGACTGTTAGTCGCCTTTGCCTGGCCCAGACCGCCGGGCTTTCTCGCTGCTCCCCACTCCCCTTGCCGCGAAACAGCCACTTTCCAGCACCCCTCTCTCGGTACCACGCAGGCAGCCTCTCAAAAAGTTTACCACTAGTCACAAAGCACCAGTTGCTGAGTACATGGGCGGGGAAGTTTTCCTGAAAAAACAGCCCCCTCCGTCTGCTTAAGGGTTGCCTGGAGTCAGCATCGTGCGGCCCCCAACACGCCCCCGCGCCCGTTCCCTCCCTCTTTAGCTCGGTGCCAACTCGGCAGCCTCTCCGGCGAAGTGTGCTCGAAGTCACCGTCGCGCCCAGCGATCTTTTCCTCTCCAGCCTTGCCGCTCACTCTGGACTACTTCCGAGAACTTCGGAAATGAGTTTAAGGGCCGTGGCTCTCTTTGGCGCCCAAGGGATGTGGGGAGGCAACTTAAGAGACAATCGCGCACCGCAGGGGGAAAAGTTTTCTCTGTGGAGAATGGGGCAATCCCTCCAGTGAACATGAGGCGGGTATTTCTAATAAAGAAGTTTCTTTTCAAAGTTCAGTTTCAAAAAGAAAAGCCCAAAGAGGACAGGGACAGTACCTGCCCGTCTAGTAGTTCACTCAAGCTGCTTCCCCAGAGGCTTATTTTAGGGGTGCCCCCCTCGCCCAGTCCGAGCCAAGCCACTAGCCACAAGTTGGTGGATCCCCGCCACTCTTGCCTCGCCTGGGCACTCAAATATGCCCCGATTGTATTGATGCATTTCGACGCACGCCGTTCAACCCACTAGCTGGCCTGAACGGGAGACTGACCTGAAGAAACGCCTGCAGCGAATCGTTCCGGAGGACGGCCACGGCGGCCATGGCTACCGCGTCCGGGGGAAGGGGAGGCCAGGGGGGCAACGCCGCGGCATGGAGTCGCCAAGGGGAAGCTGCAAAGCTGCCCAGTTTCCTTCTTTGCCCTTCCTTTCTCCCCCTTTCTGATCGCCTCGCCTTCGCCCGTCCCACCGATCGCCCCCCTTCCCTAGACAGCCAGCCCAGGCGCAGCTCGATCTCCGCGGACTGTCTGACTGCGCCAGGATCACCTCCAAGAATTTGATAAGGACTTTGCTGGGCCGCCAGCCAGTCAGAAGGAAGATTTATGGCTTTGAAGTTTGCCGCTACCCAATCATCAAAGAATAGCGGCTCTTTCAGAAGCGAAAGCAAATCCTTTGAATCCACAAAGCTCCTATGGTGTGTTTGTTGGTCTGGATAAAAGAACTGATTATTAGGGGGGATGGGAAGGGAGGAGATAAAGGCGGGACAATTAATGAAGTAATCACTATGTGGGAAATGTATATACACAAATAATTGGATTTTCTTGATCAAAGAGCCCCTTACCGCCTGGAGACCCTCGCACTCGACGTTCAAGACATTGCATCGCGACCCACCCCCGCTCCTTCCTTAAAATAAATAACTCGTATATTGCGATTAAGGATTTGTAGCAAAACCCTAAACTGACAATACGTCTTTGTTATCGTCAATGCTATCTGCCTCCGGATTCCTTGTTTGAGAGGGCGGCACTCAATAGTTGTCATTTTTGTTGTTAGTTGTCTTTTTCTGGGTGTTTTTTTTTAATAGTAAAAGTTTAGTTGATTGCCTTATAACTCCCTGCCCGGCTGCAAGAGTTTCCCTGTTCGTGTGTGATTTCCTTATACCAGAGAAGCCCTCCCTCTGCAAATAACAAAACCCATATTCTTTGGTGTCTGGTCCATTGCTTTTCCAGAACTAGAGCTTCCGAATTGGAGGTTTAAACTGGAGTGGATTCGCAAATGCTTTGTTCTGCTGCCAACAGCATAATTTCTCCCCTGTTAATAATTAGACGTGTAACTCCAAAATAAATAAATTGATTTTTTCCCTAGTGACATGAATTTTATTTATTTAACACTTTGGAAAAAGTCCCTATTTTAAGACGGTTATGGAAAAATGCCTTCTGGCCATATATAAGATGTCCACCCTCCCCAAGTATAAAGAGTTCGGAACAATTCTAATCTTTAGAGAAGAAAATCTGCTCGCAGTTTAAAAGTTAACTTAAGACTTGCCTCTTACGCTTCCCCAACCGAAAGGAGGGTACATGAGGGGAGGGGTCGGTGTTACATGACAGTCAGTTTGCAATGAAACTGGTGGGTGTTTTTTCTTTCCCTTCCAAGCTTTTACGGCGGTGGGTTAGACTGCAAACAGCAGACTTCCGTGGAAACCGTTAACCATGAAATCATCGGAAGTCCCTACTTCCCAAATGCTTGTTCAGAAACGGAGCGCCACTGCTTTCTTTATTCCCAAAGGGCAAAGCTGAAGAAGTTTTTAAAAAGTGATGCTGCAGACCTCAAACGCTATCAGTTTTTGGTTTTTAATTTTTTTAATGGAAGAATCCTAGAACAAGGGCTTTGGGAACTGCCCTTTTAGCTCTCCGATTCTGGGGCTGTTTCTACACCTGCCATTTTTCCTGGGATCGTCCCGGAATCATCCCTGTGCATCCAAATGACACACAGGGGATCCAGGGAGCAGGCAGGGACATCCCTCCATTTTCCTGGAATAACCCTTAGGTGTAGAAAGGGTCATAATTGCCTTAAAATGGAATCTGTGCTTACCAGGCAAAACACGTTTGAAAGTACAGATAACAGCAACCGCGGGGGGGGGGTTGAGATTTGGGGGCAAAAGTTTTGGCCGGCTTATATTTCAAGACAGTTTGCTGGGCGTTTCTGATCGGTACCCGTTCTCACCAGTTCGTTAATCAAGAGAGGTCTCTTCTCGGCTCGGAGAAAGGCTCGACTCTTGATTCGATCTCAACCTAATGTTTGGGCACGTGTCAAAGGGGAACTTTCCAATGGTGTCTCGGGAAGGAAGACGAGGAGGACTGCTGGCGGGGGAGGGGGAGGGGTTTGGAGCGGGGAAGAGGTCTCATCGGCATGGTGGTGCTTCTCCATCCTTGCGAACTGACATTTCTGTAACTTTCCCCAGGTAACCTGAGCCGCCCTACAAGGGTTGGATTCAATTGTATTCGCGTTGCCACTGAAGCCTTCTTAAACGCCCGGCACAGAGAGATCTTTATCTGGCTTTCCTGTACAAACAATCCGTGGCCTCTCAAAAGACTTCCAAAGGGTTGTAAGGGCTTGAATCGGATCGGTGTCTTTGAAGGGATTAAAGGGCCAAGTCCTCTCCCACGGCTCCATATGGAATCCCAGGGAGAAGCAAAGCCCCCTCGGCAGGCCTCTGGATCTCTGACGAATATACACCCACCCACCCATCACATAAGCAGCGGGAGGGGGGGGGAGATCTAAAGGTCCTTGCCTTGTGACTTGTAACTGCTTAATCAGATCGATCATATGGAAATGCAGGCAAGGCGTCGGAAGAAGAAAGGTAGGGATCGATAGAGCCATCCTCCTGGTAGGTTTGACGGAAGCTTTTAGCCGCAATCCCATAGTGACTCTCGCACATAATGGTATTTACATAGGCACAAATATTGTACCATGTACATACACCACGGTGTGTACATGGAACGGAATTCTGTAACACACACACCGTATGGATTTTAGGTACGGGTCTTTGAAAATACCGGCACAAACATAAATCCAAAGCGTCCCCATCCCAATTTCCCCAATAAATACTCTGCAATCCACAGCCGTATTGATTTATGTTGCATTTATTTACCAGCAGTTAAAAAAAAAGTGTGGAAGATGTTTAGGGCAGGAATTGCCCTCCCCTTTTCACCCAACCTGCTGTCATTCGCCTGTTGCTCCCCCTGGCCCGTCTCCATCCATCAGATGTTGGTTCGGCCCCATCTCCGAGCAGAGGAGACTGGTAGGGAAGAAGAGGTCACAGCTGCCTGGGCTTGGGCTAAATGTGTCGAGCCTTTGCGAAGAGCTCCAGGCCATCTTACGTCGGGTAGAAGCAGCCTCTGGTGAGAACGCCGCAGCTCCTTCCGGCCTGTAGCTTCGGGGGACACCAGGAGCCGTCGTGTTGCAGGCCAAGGAGATCCCAAAGGGGCGGCCTGCCTTGATTTCCCAGTAGTAACCCGGCGCTTTCCGTCCCTTTTTCTGACTGGACAAGAGGCGAGAGCGCTACGCCTCCCGTTCAGTGTGGAGTTAAGCCAGACCTGGCAAAGACTCAAAACAGGGAACCTCAAAATGCATTGCGCGTCGCGCCATCCAAAGTCAGTGTAGGCAAGTGGCTCTGATTTCGGTGGGACTGTGGATCCATTCTGGGTTTCAGCCAGAACTCTAAAGGAGCTGTCCATGGTTCCAAAATAGGACCTGCACCTTGGATAGCTCCTTTAGTGCTCTGGCTGATTCTGACTGAAACCCAGAATGGATCCACAGTCCCATCAGAATTGAAGCCAACAACCTCCACTCCTGAAGTCAGGGATACCTCCGCAATCGGGAGTGATCTCCCATTCACAGAAGTAGCACCATATCTTTGGGTGCATAATAATAATTCCAGTAATACTCACCACCTTTCTCTGTGATGAGACTGGCGAACAAGAACAGGTACATTCTTATTAAGAAATGAAAGGCCATTGTTTCAGGTTGCCTCTGGATCCATAAATAAAATAACATTTACACCTCAAAGCCCCCCTTTGATTTCAGTGTAACTTAATTTTCATGGAAACTTGTGTGGAATGGGCCTTCCCTCTCAAACTGCTTCTGGAAAAGGGTTTTTACTTAATTGAAATCAAGGTTCAATACCATAGAATAGGAAATGTGTAGCTCAATCTTATCCACCTTGCCTTGAAGGTAGGCACATTAATATGATGGGATACCAAATAAGTGGGCATAGGATTGCATCTGTATAGCATAATCTATGCATGCCTATTCAGAAGCAATTCCCATTGCATTCAATGGGAGTCACTCCCAGGACTGCAGCCTAAATCTGGATGAATTAGAATTTCTGTTGATGTGGGGAGAAATACATTCACTGGGTTGTATCTAATTGAACCCTCACTTAGAGCAGACCCACTGACTAACTTACTCTAATATTTATTTATTTATTTATTATATTTCTTGGCTGCCTCTCAGGGTAAGAGCACTCCCCACGTGGCATATAAAAATAAAACGCCTAATAAAAATCAACGCACTAATAAAAACAGTAAAAAAAACAATAAAAACAGCAAGAGCAGCAAACATTCTAAAAACAAGCAAACACCAGTATAAAATAAAACTTATAACAGACAACTTCAGCTACAACCCAGTCCAATAAAATGATCAGGGGAACGACAAAGTAGTGTTTTCAGGGCCTACTTAAAAGTGTGCAATGATGGGGCTTGGCAGACTCCTGATAGCAACTTGTTTCAGAGGTCTGGGGCCACTGCAGAAAAGGCCCTCTTGTGTGGCCACCCACCTAATTGCTCTCACTGATGGGCAAATGAGAAGGGCCTCTCTTGCTGAACTTAATGTAGGCAGGCTGATATAGGTGAAGGTGGTCCTTCAAGTAATTTGGTCCCAAACCATTTAAGGCTTTTAAGGTAGGAACCAGCACTTTAAATTGGGCTCAGAAACCTTTAACCACTGTAGCTGGTGCAGTATAGGAGCCTTTTGATGGCATCACCTTGCTCCCACCAACACGCTAAATAAGACTATCATTGGATACAACCCTCTGATTCTGAGATAAAGTCAAACTGAAGAGGAGAAAATTCCAGGTGGCAATCATTTGATACCTATTTAATTAGTCTGGGGGAAAGAAGGGCATTCCATGCTCCTGAAACAAAATCCTTAATCCAGTGAGGGTCAAAAGAACTTTCTTTGTTTTTGTTTTAAAAAGGCTTTAGGAGATTGCAGGACTAAATTTATTTCACAAATATGTTTCCAGTTCTTAGGAGTTACATAGGTACAGCAAGGCCAAATATCACCCCAAAACATTACACAAAATCAGAAAAAGAGACACAGCCAGGGCCCAGAGGCTTAAAAACAAATACATTACATCAAAGAGGAACATGGAGAGGGCCCTTAAACTAAAGCAGAGTCCAGGCAACTAAAGATAGGAGAGGACTAGAAATAACTTTAAATTCATTATTCCCTAGCCCAGGATGCTCACAAGTAAACAGCAGCAGTAGGATGAGGATTTGCACCCCTCCTTCCAATTTGGCCACAGAGAGGCAAGAAAAAGTTCCCTACAAGTCCAGATTTGAACAGCCCCGACTGGGGTAGGCTGAGACAGCAGTAGCAAGGCAAAGCCACAGCCCTGCCTCCCCAGAGACCTACAGGAGGAACGGTAGCTGATCCAGGCGTCTTGGCAGTGTTCCCTTCCCCAAAGGGGCATATTTTGTTCCCTTTTTCTTCTTCCTCAGCCCATAGGGAAAATGGCAACCTGGAGAGAATGGGAGAAAAAGAGCAAAGCGATGGTTAAACTTCCCCTTATGGAGGTGCTTCCAGGCCACTCAGCAAAGCGAGGCAAACTTGGGAGATTTTTTTGTACACCTATATCCTAATCAAAGCAGTAACAAGAGTATGGTTCTCTCTCTCTCTCTCTTTCTCTCTCTCTCTCACACACACGGTTGGATCCAGATTTGGTCATATTTGGCGTAGATTCATTGAAATCATTGGAAAGCAGGCCATGACTTACCCATGACTTGATTTCAATGGGTCTACTATAAGTGTGATTACATCTGGATATAAAAGTGCTTTTTAATGTAAGCATTCAAAGTGCTTCACACTGATAATCCCAATAATCCTGGCAAGATTGTTAAATATAATCATCCTCATACTGTAGATTGGGGTGGTGGTGATTGTCTCAGTGGTGCAGTTAGATGATTTTAGACTTGACTCAAAGTGCAGGAGGGGAGCTCTTTAGATGGCAAGCCAACTCTTTCGCTTGCCATCTGAACTTTAGTTTCTAAAGAATGGTCCTCCATATCATTCCTCTGTGAAGCCCAGGAGCTCTGCTCCAAAGTCCTACTCTGAAGACAGGGATGGGATGAAGCTGAGACACTAGATAGTAGTGATGTATGAACTCCCAGACAAATGTACACATTATGGGGCTCTTGAACAGCTAAATACTGCTATGACTATCTTGTCGGCAAAGAAGTACTTTCTGTGATGTTCTTTGATTTTGGTCTCTGGCCTCCTAGAACCAGTGGAGAGTCTAAGGACTCTCGCAGATGAACTGACTAAATAAAGACCTCTTCAGTTTCAGAGAAAGAACTACTTCAGGCTTCTTCAGGCCATTGTCTGACCCATACCATTCATGGTAGGGTGTAGTAATTTTCCCCCTGGTCACTTTTGAGGAGCCAGTCAAGTATGAATCAAGGTGAGCCTTCAGAGTGAAATGCAGCATGAGTCCTATTTTAGAGGACTTATGAAATGAATGGGATTTGAGTTAGTCATGACTCATCTTAAGTCCTATTCATTTTGGTGGGTCCACTCTGAGTAGGACTTATGTTGGATTTTACACTTAGAGTACAACTAATCAGGAGGTCTCTGAGAACTCCATTATATATCCATAACATTGGTTGAGAACCTATTCTGTCATTGCAACTATAAGATATTTGTTCTTTATTTTATTTAACACATTTCTATGCTACCCTTGGTTCGCTAACAACCTCAGGGCTAAAAATCTCACAACCAAATAAAAACACACACATCCTCAAGCATGTAATGAAATGATATATAAAACTGACATAACAGAAACATTTTTTTAAAAGATCAGAATAATAAAACTAATAAAAGCAGTATAAATCATTGGCTAAAACCAGCATAGGTAACACATATTTATTTTTATTTTATACTGTAGTTTTAAACTTTTATATTATATTTTATCATATTGTATTTTATGGCTTAATTGTTGTGAACCACCCAGAGAGCTTCGGCTATTGGGCAGCACAGAAATGTAATAAAACAAACAGACAAGGACTTCACCTGGCAGTAAAGGGACATAAAATTCAGCACCCAGGGCATTCCACAGATGAGATGCCACCACTGAAAAGCCCCATAATAATAAATAATACCATTAGTAATAAGTATAGTGGGACAATTTTTTTTAAATGTGATGCTAATATAACCCATTTGTCACATTTATAACTCACCCTTGATTCAAAGAACTTAAGATGACATACATGGAGCCACTTTAGTTTCACAATAACCCTATAAGTTAATCTAGGCTGAGTAAGCAGGGCTGACTCCAGTTTTTGGAGGGCCCTTAGGCGAATGTCATGACACAGGCCTCACACACCAGGCCTTGTCGCACACAAACCCTCCTGAAGCCAAACGTCACCACTTGAACAACCTGAGGGTAGGGTAAAACACAACCTTTCCCTCATATGAGAGGGAAAGGGCTAGAATCTGAAAAGGTTTTACAATGGCCATAGCTAGACCTAAGGGTTATCCCAGGATTGTCCTGGAGTCAAACCTGTTCACCTAAGTGCCACACAGGGCATCCAGGGCTCAGGCAGGGATGAACCCAGGATGATCCTGGGATAAACCTTAGGTCTAGCTACGGCCTGTGTATGTAATAAGTATATATAAGATGTTTACAATAGTAACTGTACAGCAGGTGATAAAGCCAAGCAGACACGTGGTTTGAGGTGACAAAACAAAATAAAATGTTTTTGTTTATCAGATCTTAGTTACTTTAAATTCAAGTTAATCTACTTAATCTGCTTAATCTACTAGTTTTAATAGTAACAGTAATCTGAAGTCTCTTAAAATCGTATCTCCTTTCACTCTCCACACCATTGACAATCCTTACTGACGCTCCTCACTCCCCACCAACTAACCAACATTTATACTCCTCCCCTCCTTTCACAGCATCATCAGCCACACCCACTCAGTCCAACATTCTGCACTCACTAGACATACAAAGTCAGACATACCTAAGGGAACAGAACTGTGAGGTAATGCCACACCCCCTCAATGGGCCGCCTCCCTCAGTGAGTCTTCCTTCTCACCACCATTGTCACCAGCTGCTCTTGTTCCTCCTCCCCCTCCATGTCATTGCTACCATTTGCATGCTTGACAGGCAGAGAGCCATGGCAGTGGCATCTACTGCTCCTTCTCTTCACTATCAGCACTGTCTGGGCCAGAGCGAGAGGCAGGTGAATGAGCAGATTACAATGGTGGAGAGGAGCAGCAGTTCCAGGGGGCTCTTGTCAACGGGTCCTTGAGCTCCCGGCAGGTGCCCAATCATACCAATCTTTGACGCCGGCCCTGTGCCCAAGGCAGGCTTCATGGCAGAGTGGGATTTGAACTTGGGTCTCCTGTCATGTTATCCCTATTACCTCACACTGGTTCTTTTGCTTTGCCTTAATTCTGTTAAGAACTTTCACAGCATTTGGCAGACATGCAGCACAAGCCTATGCATGTTTACTTGGAAGTAAGGCTGGTCCGCAAATACAGCAGAATGAAGCAGCAGAAAGGAATTCACCAGACCACGGGTAGGAGATACCACTTCTGAATGCTCTTCTGTTTGAAAACTCCCCACAGCAGAAAACGACCCTATGAGGGAGAAAAATTCTAGCCCCACCCACTCTCCACTATGCTAGTTTTCTACATACAGGGATTAGTGTTTTTTTTTTTTTTTTTTAAAAAGGAGTGCCTCCCTCTACTGTAGATAGAAGTGGTACGATCCATTTTACCACCCCCAAATTCTTCCACCTCATTCCCTTCATTCTGCTAGTTGCACACAGACCTTGCTTAAGATCCACTGAGGCTTACTCCCAGGTAAATGTGCATAGTATTGAAGAAAAACGAGCTATTTTCATGAGCCTATTATTTTTGAGAATATGATCTAGTGATCACTTGGGATTTACAAAGTTATGTCATCAGTTGTCATTAATTGAGCTCCCTGTTGAGAACAAGACCGTTCACATCCTAGAAGCAAAACTGTTCATATGAGAGTAATATATCATTCTTAACTCAGGAGATCACCAAAGCTGCCTCTTGCTTTTAAAACTGTCTCGGCAGAGAAACTCATCTTAAGAAGTTGAGAGCACTGTTTCAGGAAGCCTCTGGCACAGGAACAGAACAAAGCCGTATATTTAAAGTTTTACTTCAGTTTCCATAGAGTTACCTTATCTCACAATCAGGAGAGAGGAGGAAACTTCCCACCTCAACCTTTTGACATGCTGCTTACCTCCTAACAGGAGGGTCTATTCTCCCAGTGGATTTTATAGCTATTCTGAGCAGGCCCCCTTTGACGGCTGCTTTGTATTTTATAGCCCTCACAAAGGCTCTGAGCACAGCGCCCATAAAAAATTGCCACTTCCTCCTTGTAGGATAGCTCAGCTTTCACGCATCTCACACAAACCTCACGTAGCTTCTCTTTCTGGAGTATGTCTTCTTTATGTTTGCCATTATCTTACTACCTGTCATGATTTCTTGCTTTCACCAAACAGTTCTTCTTCCCTTTGCTTTTGTTGAGGATACACACACACACACACACACACACACACACACACACACACACACACACGTGATTCCAGGGGTTTGAATTTGGAGAACAAATATATGGGCTTGATCCAGATTTAGGTGCATGCAACTGGGATGATGGAAGCAGACTTCCCTGTCCCCTTTTTTCCACAGCAGCTGATCCAGCCCCCGGAAAATGCTACCCAGACGGTCAAAGGCCCTGCTGAATGGGGTGAGATGTTGGGGTGAGGTGATGAATGGGGTGAGATCCCCTAAATTGGGCAGAAGCACCTTCTGTTAGTGGAGCCCTTCTGTCAATGGAAGACAGATCCTGGATCCAAGCATTGAAAGTTGAATCAAGAATTTTAGAAGTGGTGGGAAAAGGCTGAAAATACATGGCACTCACCCTTTGACAACTGTTGAGGGACCCTTTAAGAAAATGCATTAACTATTTCAGTTCCTTTCTACATTATGATTTATGGCATTTTACTAAACAAATACTCTTAGCACATTAATAAATAAAATAGCTTAAATGAAATAATTATATAATATTAATAGATAAATAATGACATAGCTTGCAGAACTGAGGCCAAGAGAATTGCTAACGAAATAAGGCCATTTTGTACGTGCTTAGGGAAGGCTGTGTGTGAATGTGCAATTTTCTGTCTGCCTGCAGTCTGAAGTGGTACTGAAACATACATCCCATGAGTTGTTCAGGGAGCCTGGCTGTAATAGCCCCTTCACTATTCTGTGTTGGCTCTTGTCTCACATATAGAATAGATAAGCCTTAGATTGCCTCTGAAGAGAGGACCACCATGTGTGACAAATGCACATGAGCATTTCACTGCATGTCCATTCAATGGAAAGCCCTGGACAGTTATGGCCTCCCACCACTGTACATTAGGAGAAGTAGTTATGCAAGTGTTTGTCGTATGTGACAGTATACAGATTATCCGGGTAGGGAAATCATAACGTGTGAAGAGGCCCAAAGTATGGGTAGCAAGATGTAGTTCAGCCTTCCCCAACCTGGTTCCCTCCAGATATTTTGGATTACAGATTCCTGAGCATTGGTCATGCTAGCTGGGGCTGATGGGAGTTGTAGTCCAAAACATATGGAAGGCACTATGTTGGAGATAGCTTGTAAATCCTCTAGCATGCTTTAAGAAATGTCTAAAAGTTTTCATCCTGATTCAGAGCTCCATATGTGCTCTGATGCACACATGGTTCTCTTGTTTTCTTGGATAGCCTCATTCATTTCAGTGGGGATAGTAGATCTCTGTGCACAAAGGACTCCATGCATTAGAACTCCCATGCGTTGAAGAACCTGCTGAGCTAAATATAAATATTCTGGTTGCACCAGCTTTCATCTCAGTGGCACATTAAGCGATACCGCTATCTTTTTTATTAGTTGAAAAAATTATAAACACATTTTAGAGTGATCCAAGTGTGTCTCAATCTCGAGGTAATTTGTTATAAAATGCAAACCATTTTGTGCAATCTGGTAAATCCCACGGGAAGATAATTCATTCCAGCTGAGAACTGCGGTTTACCACAAAGCACAAGAAACTCCAGTGGAGAAGATCTCTCTCACCCCTCATAAGAAATGCTGGACTAGACGCTAGAATTATTTACCTATAAAACAAAGGTGCAGGGTGATAAGTAGGTGGGAAACTATCTGGGGAATCAGTGTACAACATATACAACAAAAAGTATACTTAGGATAAATTGGAGAGGCGTGCAATATGTTTATGAGCACAAGCAATTTGTCACAAGCTTATGAATGTGATTACCTGGATGGCAATTGATCATCATAAGATTCCAAAAATCTCTAGGAATCCTAATCTCTAGGCTAGGGAAGAGCGAAATCAGACCTGCTGCTGGTTAATACCTGTTGGCCACCCAGTTGCCACAGCAGTGGTGGGAGAGGTGACTCATCGGAGTTAGTAGTGGCTGCTGCAGTTGGCTCTCCTTTCCACACACCCCTCCCACCTGCTGCCTTCGAAAACCTTCAAAAGCAGCCTGCAACCTCCGGAGCAGGAGAGGGTGGGGAACCGGACTGTTTTTGCGGTGACTTACAGTCCACTTTGCGGTTGAGTACCTCCCCTCCCCTCTTCAATGCAACTCTCCCAGAAAACTAGAGAGAAGGAGAAAATTTTTTAAGTGCCAAGTTTTACTGCATTAGGGCTGGATGTCTTACGGTGCTTGCAAATGAGGCCTTTATTCCACTGTCGCCCTGTCTCGTTCACAGAATTTTACACGGGGTCCAGCCATGGTCATCCACTTGTAACCCTCCTGTGTTTTCCCACAGTTTCTTCCAACTTTTTTCTAACCATGGAAAATGTGTTAAGGAAGACAAGTGCTAGTGCTAGGAGCCCTCCATCTGAAAGCACCCTTATTTGGAAGTGAAGCCTCCCCTTTTTTGCATTCAGCATGTGAAGGGACCTCCATGGGTACAAGGGGTTGCTGGCTCTGGCCCCAATGTTGTGCAGCTAGTCCTGCCCCACTCCCAACATCAACACTTTCAGGGCCAGCTTAAGACATTTTGTGCCTGTGGCAAAGGACAAAATGGCACTTGCCCCCTTCATTCCAAGCATAGAAGCCAACCAGACTAGCAGTTGAATCTTACTTCAACATTAATGATGAGATAGCTAGTGGTCCAACTAGGTAATGCCACACCCTGGAGTTAATGGTCTTATTGGGGGGGCGGGTGGCCTTTAGATGGCCACATGTGCCATTGTGGTGTAGTGGCTAAAGTGTTGGAATGGGAGTCGGGAGATCCAGGTTCTAGTCCCCAGTCGGCCAGTCACAGACTCTCAGCCCAACCTACCTCACAGGGTTGTTGTTGTGAGGATAACATGGAGAGGAGGATGACTATGTATGCTGCTGTGGGTTCCTTGCAGGAAAAAAGGCAGGATATAAATGTAATAAATAAATAAATAAATAAATAAATAAATAAATAAATAAATTAAAATAAAATAATGTTATAAATAAATAAATAAAATAATGTAATAAATAAATAAATAAATAAATAAAATAAAAGCACACAAGCCACATTTCTCTTCCCCAGTGTTTCCATTTGTCATTCCATAATTTCCTGATGCATTAGAACAATAACAACAAAACTGTTGACCAATTCTGCTAAAAACTATACTCTGAGCATGTGCGCTTTTGCATTCTAACCTCACTTAAATCCTAGCCTCATTATGACTACAGAAATAAAATGGAGTTTGCTTCTGATCCTGCCACCAGTGGTGTTGTGGTGAACATTGAATTGTATGCGCTCATCATGACAGTCCCCATAGCCACACCCTTGAGGCCCAAAATGTAGGCAGCTGTGTTGATCTGTATCAACTAACCATTTCTAATAGTTTTCATCTCCACCTGGAGAAGGTATTTTGTAAAGCTCATAGGTCTTAACTGCCCATTCAAGACCAAGTCAGCCCAAGGGAGTGGGCCTTTTCAGTGGTGGCCCCCCAATGCTAGAACAATCTCCTTGACAAGGCTCACCTGGCACCAACATTGTTATCTTTTCGGCACCAGGTCAAGACTTTTCTCTTCTCCCAGGCATTTAATAACATATGTTGAGTTTTTAACTGACCCAGAATAGATGGATGGTTATTTATTTATTTATTTATTTATTTATTTATTTATTTATTTATTTATTTATTACATTTATATACCGCCCCACAGCTGAAGCTCTCTGGGCGGTTTACAACAATTAAAAATAGTAAACATTAAAAGTATACAAAAATTAAAAAAAACATATTATTATTATTATTATTTTGTTTATATAGCACCAGTATAAAAACAATAGTATCCATTTAAAGACAACAATTCTGGGGTCCATTAAAAAAAACCTTAACGTTGTTAAATGCTGTTAAAATGCCTGGGAGAAAAACAGATTGTACGCAATCTGTTTTTTTATGCTTTTTAGGCTTTTAAATTTTGGTACATTTGTTTTTAAAGTTCCATGTTTTAATCTTTGTAAACCGGTCAGAGAGCTTCAGCGATGGGGTGGTATATAAATGTAATAATAATAATAATAATAATAATAATAATAATAATAGGAACAATATATTGTTGCTGGGAAAATCCATTCCCCACCCCCACCCCAGCTACTGTGAGAATGGCAACTAAAATCAGGGGGAACAGATAATTCTTAGGGGGGTAGCAGATGATGTCAGAGTCACTGCTAATAAAGAAGTACCAACAGTGTGCTCCTGTGGGTCCTGCCTCCACTACACCGCTGCCTGATGCTCTCTGGGTGGTCATTTGGGGGCCCCTTGGGCTATGGGGCCCTGATTCTGGCCTGAAGGTGCACCACAGTATCCTCAGCTTGCTGTCTATTTGGAAAATGCCTTACCCCTCTTGGTACACCTGGGAAGGAAGGAGATCCAAACATCTTTAGTTATTTTATAGAAGTTCAAATTATGTTACATTGAGTGTCTAAAATGTGGTGAAAGTTGATATTCACACACATAAATGCATTATTATAGTATTTGGGAGTATTTACATAGATGACATGAAACATTGGCCCTATTCAAAGTCCACTATTCTATGATTCCAAAATTTCAATATAAGTGACACTGGATATAATTGCTTTTTTCCTTGTGTAAATAACAAAGCCAAAGCCATTTTTGTTTAGAAAATCATATGCCACGTAAGATGCCCACAGACTGATTGCCACACAGCCAAGAGAACCAGATAATCTTAAGAGATACAGTATCGCTTATAGTCTGATTACAGCCCTCAGCATTAATCTGCAACAAAATAAGATCACTAATCACATTCACACCACTTTAATAAACAAATGGATGTGTTTAGCCCTAAAAAACACTATTTCTACATTGTGACACAGGGTGAAAATCTTCACAGAAATTACAGCTTGTTTTGCTAGACTTTTGGTGGGGATGACAATGAGAAAGAAAGAAACATGGTTCCTGGATTATTAGTTTAGCGATCTGGAAGTGGAGCAAATGAGATGTGCAAAGTTCATTTCTGTTGTCACTGTTAAATGTAGACTCTCAACAAATCGAGGGGCGGGGGGACGGGACATGCGTTATATTGCACTCCTAACTTGAAAAGGAGTTTATCTGCCTTACTGTTGCGATTTATTAAGGGCAAACAATCTAGGGGTTATAATAGGTCTGTAGGCAGAACAAAGCCCTTGTCAAATGAAAGGGGTGGCCGCTCAGCTGGGGAGCATGTAAATGTGCAAAAAGAACTATTCCCTTCAAAGACACTAGCCATGCTTTTTAAATAAAACATCTCTCACATAATTGAGACTTGCCACTTAACCGTTGCATTGAGAATATTAATTTTGTTTGTTAAAAAAAAAAGAGAGGAAAAAAACTTTTTGAAGAAAAAGCAATGGAGAAACAATACTCTTTTTAGGAAAAAAAAATCCCATGCCACCAGAAGCCAACAAAGAGGTTGTGTAATGCCTATGTTTGTTGTATCAAAACTCTCAGTAGCATATGCATGTTCAGAAATGCAGCTGCAATGACATTAGAGATCATCAAGTTATACAAGTTGATCTGTTTATCTCAGTTGGTCACCTGAACCCTAAATGTGTTCTATCCAGCAGATAAAAATAGGCCATTTTTAACCATTATTTAGTCATGGGCTCACACCTTCGAAACCAAGTCAATTTCTCATCCCACAGCTCATTTAAGATTTCCAATTAGGTGCCTCCTTTGCAAAGGCTGAAACGACAGATAAAGATAGCAAGTGTTTCCATATGCTGGCATACTTGATATTTGTCACTAGAAATCAGGCAGTTTTCAGTTCATCGGGGCAATATCCTCAATTCAATTTCTCCCACCTGCTTTCGTGTTGTTGTTTTTTCAAGGTCTCTGACTTTTCTGCTTGGCAAAGACAACTGGGACAGATTTCTTGATTTTCTCCCTCTCCCCTCTAGCCTAAAAGCACTCAGCCCCCTACTTCCCAAACCGCTACCACCAAAGAGTTTATTAAATGGCTGAAAAAGACAGCTGGTCCCACCATCTGTTAAACTGTTTTTCGGGGGCCAAATGAAACAGGTTACACCTTCAGCCATGCCAAGTTTTTTTCCAATACTTCTCCCGCCTCCCCAGTCCCCCCCCCCCCCACTGCTTCTTCTGACAGCCCGTGGTGGCCTAATCTGAATTTCACGCTCTGATTTTGCTCTTGCTAATGTGTGAGCTTCTTATGTGAGCTTCTCATATAGTTGCCCATATTACTTTTCAGGAACAAAAGCCTCTCTCTCCTTTCAGTCAAGCTCATTTGCAATCCACGGAATCCTGGCTTTCGGAGTTTCCCTATTGCAGCAGATACTGTATCATAAAGGAAACCCACAGAGAACTCATATCTGACTTTCCTTTTAAAGGGACCCAGAGAAGGCCAGGAGCAATATCAGTCCTTTTTGCCAAGGACTTTTCTATAAATGTTAATAGGAGTAATTCAGATGGACCAACAAAGAGGGGAGGGGGTCTGCCATGTGCTGCAGGTGTGTGTGTGAGAGCGAGCGAGAGAGTGGGTAGCTTGAAACAAAAGGGATGCTAACCCTTAATAGTATTTCTTGTCATTAACAATTCTTTGATGTTCACACTCAAGGCTCTCTTTCATCTGGTAGGGTGGGATCTTCTCTCTCTCCCCCCCTTCATTAACATGCAGCCCAACTGAATCTTTACTGTTCCTTCTAGCCTGGAAAGGCCTCTGCAAAATGTTTGGGCTAAGTTAGTTTCCACTGGCATCTTTGGCTAAATGAGAGAAAGCTTGTAAGGTTATTATTAAAACATCAGTAAGTTCTAATCATTAAGCCAGAAGATCAGATCAATAAAAAGCAGCACTTAATGTTACTTTAATAAGGGCGAGTTTCCTGTACCAAGTCTTGGGGATTAACTTCACTGTAACCAAAGTGGTGCTTCTCATGCAGTAGCTCTGAGGATATGAGCAGTGTGTCTTGCTTGCACTCATTAAGAAAAACTAATTGCAAATGTTTCAAACACATGAGATCGATACATTTCTGTATTAAAGAGAGCTCTCATAAAGGAGTCTGTTTAAGAAAGTTTCGCTTTTAGGAAAAGAGGCTTTTCTTCCAGTCGACTTTTGACTGCCTCTAGCCAATAGGCTCATGGTATAGCTTTTCTGTGTCCATCAGATTCCTTTACCTTAGCAATATGCTAAGATATAGGAGTGGTTAGAAATGTTACAAACCATGCTTTGCATGCAGAAGATCTCCGATTAAGTCCCTGGCATCTCCCATGTGAAAATCTCCCTTACTGATATGTAAGGGACTGATATGACCCATTTGGAGCAAATTTAGTATCTCCGCAATCTTGGAGACAAGTGCAGTATCTCTGAGCCTTGACCTTGGAGGGCTAACTCATCACAGAGGCCAAAGCTTTTACTAGGCCTCCCCCCCACCCAGTTTGATACATCTATCTCTTAGCACTGTAACCTTGACCAATCCCATGGAAAACAAAGTTTCCCTTAGTCCTCTTCAGTCTCCACAGTTTGGACTTTCAGCTCTTGCTTTTCCCTGCGTCTCTCTTGTCTGTTTCTCCCACGCTGTTTATATAGCAGCCTCTATGGCTTGGGATCATTGCTGGTCCTGGGCATTCCCCCTCTTCCCACCCCAGTTTCCAGAATGCCACAATCATCCTTAGGTGGAACAACACTGGGAGTCATCCCAGCCAGTTTTCCACCCCTCTCATCCTGTTAAAGTTGCTGAGGCAGGAGGATTGAGAAAGACCTCCCTGAGGAACCAATACTGCTCAGCACTGGGCTTGACAGGCTAATAGTCTGACTTCTTATAAGCAGTGGTGTAGTGGTACATTTGGAAGTGCAGGCACTCATCGTGACATTCCCAGTAGCCAGGCCCCCAAGGGGAGTCCAAAAATGCAGGCATCTGTGGGGATCTCTTTCTCTCTCTGTGACCCTGTTCAAATGACACACTAAGCCATGGTGGTTAAGCGTTTGGCTTATGGCTTAGGGTGTCGTGTGAATCATTCCTAACCATGGTGGCTCCATAAACATGGTTTAAATATGCTCACTAACCATTTGCTTCAAAAGGGCTAGCAGCCTAGCCATGGCTCAGTGTGTCCTCTGAACAGGCCCTCTGTATCTTATATGTGTCTTTTGCAGCTCTTTGGTAAAGCTAATGAGTCCTAATTACCCATTCAAGACCAAATCACCCCAAAATACTTTGCATTACAGCAGGGATAGATCGCAATGACATGTTGTCGTTGGGAAAATCCCCCCCCCCCTGTGATGATTGCAGCAAAACTGGGGGGGGGAGGAATAGGGAAGCCTAAGGGGGCTAGCACTCAGGCTTTCCAGCTAATAAAAAATACCGGGGCCATGACCCCAAGAGCTCTGGGTCCACTACCCCACTGTTTATAAAGCATATGTTTATGATCTTTTGAGATATGAAAAAGATGACTGAATGCACGACTTTAGGAAACAACAACCCTCTGTATATATCGTGTTATATCAATGGTGGCTTTGAACTAGAGGAAAGTGCGCCTGCCTGCATGCAAGACAAGGCTCCAGTTTTGGCCAGTTCCTTCACTACCTATTGTAGTCCACTGCGCCATACACCATACTATTATATAAGGCCAGGAGCAACTTTTTCAATGGCCATGAGGGGCTGCAGTGGGAAGGATGGATGGGAGAAAATCAGACACATTTCCTTGCACAAGCAAATGCACTTTCTAATAGTGCAAAGCTACCATTGAATTCAACCCAACATTCAATATTAGAGATGTCCCTAATAGTTCTAACTGAAAATGGTGGTGCAAGGAAATATTTTAATATAATGCTCCATTTACCAGCTATAGCAACAATCTATTAAGGCTCACAGAAGAATTTCATTTAGGCTATCACCTTTCTATGCTTGAGAGAAATATTCACAGTTCCCTCATAGAATGTAATATAAAGTAACAATGATTCTGAGAGGGAACTTGAACTGTGACAGCTTCCAGCTCTTTATTTTTAAACCTGTCCCAGAACTGTTTTCAGAGACCATCTTTGCACCATTCAGGGACCCTGATACTTAACACTGTTCCCAAACAGAGGGCAAAAGCAGCTTTTGTCAGTGCGTGTGGTTTTGTAAGTTACACGTGGCCTGAGCTAAACCCATGTGGGATCCCTACACAATAGAAGAGGCCCACAATTGTGCCACCATGAGCGGCATTCCCCACATGACCTAAGGGCACCTCCCTTGTTGTTATTTATTTATTATATTTATATCCCACCTTTTTTCCTCCAAGGAACCCAGGGTGGCATACACCTCCTCCTCTCCATTTTATCCTCACAACAACAAGGCTGTGAGATGGGTTGGGCTGAGCGTCTGTGACTGGCCCAAAGTCACCCAGTGAGCCTTCATGGCTGAGTGGGGACTAGAACCCAGATCTCCCGACTCCCAGTCCAACACACTAGGCACTACACCACACTGACAATTCTGGACTGTCAGGAGTTGTTAAGGACAGGACCAGGAGGCCTTGGTTCTATCTATAGCTGCTCCATGTGGTGAGCCTTCTCCAACCTGGCACCCTCTAGATGTGTTGGGCTACAGCCCCCATCACCCCCAGCAGCATGGCCAATGGGCACACTGTCAGGGGGATGATAGGTGTTGTAGCCCAACATATCTGGAGGGCACCAGTTTGTGGAAGGCTTGAATGGAGCATCTCCCTGGGCAGTAAACATTTCCTGAGCATTGAAGTGACTCACTCACCCAGGCTGCCCATTGGCTCTTCTCCACAGGAAAGGATGTAAAGATTTTTCACGCGAGGTCCTTCATCTGAGCAGCGATAGGGTTTCCTGGCTTGTTCCCACTCTTGGCTTGTTCTTTGAGTTTGACCTTCTGCCTTGATCCCACAGCTCCTACTCTTGGCTCAGTCCCCTGCATCCTACTCAGTGGCTGTCAACAGCACAGCTCTAACATTTCTGCTAAACCGTATCAACCGGGCGCTTGGAGAGATTCCCTTCCTGAGTCGTACTTACATTTACAATATTTCTCTGCTACTTTCCTGAGCAGTGGAAGATCAGGGTGATGTTTACAGGGTCTTTGCAAAAAATCCACTTATTTACAAAAGGAGAGGCTGAAAAGGAAGGATAAGGAACTGGCAGCCTGCATCAGCAGCACCAGCCTCAACTGCAGGATCAGAGTATCTCTGAGCCCACGAGGCTGCCTCTCGCTCACTCTTTCCCAGCAATTTAACCACCACTACGAAATGACTTCCTTCCTAAAACTCAAATTAAGTCCTCCCCCCCTCAAAACACACACACACACACACACTTCCCCAAGTGTGGCTTTCAGGAAAATTCTGTCTGTTTTCCCAGCCAAGTAGACTTGAAAAGACCCCCTAATTTGATCAGAAAACCCTCTATGCCCAATTGTAATGGTGGATTTCACATGCGTACCTACAGCTCAGGTAGAAAGTGAGTTCATCAATTCCCCCGGGGCACAGGTCCATTACATCATTAGTTCACACTGGGCACTAGTAGCCGCCCTCCAAGCACAAAGCATTCGCATCTGGAGGCCCAGACCACACCTTGCCTTTGCTGTCACTAAGAGCGTCATCACACAGGGGACAATCGTGTTTCCTTACCAGCGCTTCTCCACCGGTGTATTCATCCCTTATTACTTCCTCTTTTGAAAGAGGAAGTCAACAATGTGCACCTGGCCCATTCCGTGGGCCGTTTTGATCCTGCTGCTCCTCCTACACACAGCAGGAGATATTTATTTATTTATTTATTTATTACATTTTTATACCGCCCAATAGCCGAAGCTCTCTGGGCAGTTCACAAAATAGCAGCAAGATAGCAGCAAGTTCCGTCTCAAAAAACAAGTCAGACTTATTCGGGTGATTTTTTTGTCATGTGAAGGAGGCTACAAGGGGCAGGAGGCGCATGGTCGTGAGAAGGACCTGCAAAAATCCATGAGTGCCCAGTAACAAGCCTGGAATAAAACACTCGTCTAGAGGCCTTCAAGAGGCAGCTGGACAACCATCTGTCAGGGAAGCTTTAGGGTGGATTCCTGCATTGAGCAGGGGTTGGACTCAATGGCCTTGTAGGCCCCTTCCAACTCTGCTATTCCATGATTCTATGGAGCTCTAAGAGGTCCCCTGAACCAGAAGAGTACAAATGCTTTTTAGGTCAAGATGGGACTTTGCCTGGGATACAACAGGATCTGCTGTGTCAGACTCTTGGCTCTGACCCTGTGGCTGCTGAAGGCCCAGCACTGAGACCCACCCTAACCCCAAAATGCAAGGCATGTAACGGTAGCTTTAAAACTTTCACGTATATTATTAGAACAGATAAAAACATGAGAAATAGTTTTAAAACTCACCCCAGATTGGTTTGGCATAGGCTAGAGGTGAAGGACCTCTTTCAGCCAGAGGGCCAAATTTCATTTAAGAGAAGCTCTCAGGAGTTCCAGTGATGATGGTGGTGGTGAGGGCAAAGGTAAAGCATTTTAAAAACAAATCAAAGCCCCAGCATACTTTAGCACAAAGCTATTACTGACAGTAACTAAGCTTTAGGAGAGGCATTTCGACCATTTGGAATGGAAGGGCAGAATGACACAAGAGCTGGGAAATGGTTGGTCATTGGGGGAAAGGGAGGGTGGCCATCTGGAGAACGCCAGAGCCCAAGCAGAAGACTTTGCAATTATCCTACCAGAAGAGATTTAAAAATATATGTACCTCTTCCTTGTTTTGTAGCATAAGTAATATTTCTGAAACCCAGATGGCACTTTCTTCCCTGCTATGGCAGGCACATAGCTTAGTTACTGCTTCTCTAAGGCCTATGTCATACCTGCACGTAAGTGTGCTAGAGGATTTACAAGCTATCTCCAACCGGGTGTCTTCCATATGTTTTGGACTACAACTCCCATCAGCCCTAGCTAGCATGACCATTGCTCAGGAATCTGTAGTCCAAAATATCTGGAGGGAACCATGAAGAAGTGGCTAGCATGTGTGAATAAGCCAACATAGATCAAACACTACAGAAAGATTGTTCATATCCCTGACATTCCCTCAGACAGAGGATGTTCTACAGAGTCAGGTCACACACACTTAGTGGTGAGTCATCAAATACTGAGTAATCAAGTAGGCCGCAATCCTATGCTTGTTTAGACAGAAAAAAGTCCTAGAACTCCCACCATGGCTGCTTGGGAATGCTGGGAGTTGTAAGACTTTTTCCTGTGTAAACATGTATAGGATTGCACTCTGATTTACATACATGCATGAAATGATCTTAGACTGCCATCTTAAGTATGCCATCCAAGGACTCAGTGAAACATTCTTCTGAGGAAACACGGTTAGAATCAGACTGTTAGACAGCTTCCTCTGGTGCTATCCTGAGTCCTGAGAGCAGGAAGGGCCTTTAAGACATGCAAGAGTGCTACTTTTATCCAAATATCCAGTGCTGCCTCCATTCTTTGGGGGCAAACTGTTTCCTTTGAGATAAACTTTAACACTGCTTGCATGAAAACTTATGCTGTCACACCTCACCTGGGGGCTGCCTATACAGAGGCAGGTTGCCACCACGATGAGCCAAAGCCCCGCGCTTTCACTGCTGCACAGTGGCCGCTAATCCTGATGCCACAGCAAAAGCACGGGGTTTCTGGTGCCAGGCACACCCCATGTCATCTG
Source organism: Elgaria multicarinata webbii (assembly GCF_023053635.1). Taxonomy (NCBI): domain Eukaryota; kingdom Metazoa; phylum Chordata; class Lepidosauria; order Squamata; family Anguidae; genus Elgaria; species Elgaria multicarinata. The sequence continues at coordinate 43,371,458 of NC_086172.1, forward strand.
CCCAGGTCAGCCCAGTGCCAGAAAGCCTATTTTTATATTAATGTGAATCCGGGAACAGGTTGAGGGAACATCCCCCGAAAGCGAGGCCAGGGAAGGAAAGACCCACCTAGTGCAGCTGTCTCTACAGGAGGAGGAGGAGGAGGAGGTGGAGGAGATCTTGTGCAAAGGGCCAGCCTTTTCTAAGAGGTGAAGAAAAGGCACAGGCGGAGGGCAACCAATAGGAAGTCGCCTTCCGCCCAAGAAAGCCCCTAGCCTAGCATGGCTCCTCAATGAGGGCAGACTGGTGGAATTGATGGGCAGGCCTCGCTCTGGCTGGAAAAGTCAGGGTAAATCCCCAACTTTTCAACCATAAATCTTTGCTTCTCTGCCCCAGGGTGGCTCCGAATTGGCGGCTGCATCATATAAGTGACGCAGCTCCAATTCAGGCCACCCCATGGCAAAGACGACGTCAAGACAGCCCCCTGGAAAGCTGTGCTCTCAGAACTTACCATCACCACCACAGTAATAATGTCTGTTGTTGTTGTTGCTCTTGTTGTTGTTGCTGCTGTGATTATTATTATTATTATTATTATTATTATTATTATTATTATTATTGCACATAAAATACCTGACAGTGTACAAAATGCCAAAGAATCAGAAGCACATGGCAATCTACATGTCTGTAAGTTGTACAGTTCGGCTGCAATCCTATATACATTTATTTGCCTGGGAATAATTTAGCAAGGATTACTTCTGAGTAAACATGTATAGGATTGCGCTGTAAAACTAGAACAGGAGTGGGGAACATGTGGCCCTCCAGTCGCTGTTGGACTGCAGTTTCCATCAACCCTAGCCAGCATAGCTAATTGTGAAGGATGGTGGGAGTTACAGTTCAACAACAGCCGAGGGCTGCACATTCTCCATCTGTGAACTAGACCAGGCAGTGCAAACCTAAGCATGAATACTCAGAAGTAAGTCCAGTTGTATTCAATGGGGCTTGCTCCCTTGTCAGTGTGTTTAGGATTTCAGCCAGAATTACTAGCCCAGGCCTTCACGACCTGTGACCCTCTAAAGCAAATGCAGCCCATCAATCAGGTACTTTAAACCAGTGGTCTTCAACTGGTCCAGACCAGAGACCCACCTTGGACTCCCAACCTGCAACATAGGACCCACTTTCACAATTGCCCAACACAGTGGCAACAGCTTTCCCGCGACCCATCTGAATTGATCTCATGACCCACTTTTGGGTAGCGACCCACCGGTTGAAGACCACTGTTGTAAACTGCCTGGTGCTTTAGACCTCCTCTCTTGTTTTTGCAGTCTCAGGAAGCCAGCAGAAGATTTAATCGAGTCCCTGTTGGACCACTTTGCATGACTATAAGGAGCCTTGTGTCAGTTGCATTCAGTGTGGGAGAGGGGAAGTAGCGTAGGAAGGCTAAACTAGTTCATTCTAAATATTAGATGGTTGAACAGTGGAAGGAATTGGTAACCATTCAAAATCTGTAGGTTTCATGGTGTCAGTTATGATTTTCATAGGTTGATCTAACTTGGTGGTTCCCAAGCTTGGGTCTATAGATGTTGTTGGACTACAACTCCCATCAACACCAGCCAACATGGCAAAAGGTCTGGGATGATGGGAGCTGTGGTGCAATATCATCTGGTGATACAACAGTTGGGAAACACTGATTTCACTGAGTATATATACGTTCTGTAAGGGGGGACATGATAAGAGGTACATAAAATTATGCTTGGTGTGGAGAGAGTGGATAATTCTAGAACACAGGGTCATCCAAAGAAACTAAATAGTAAAAGATTTAGGGCAGACAAAAGGAAGAACTGCTTCACACAAGGCATAGTTAAACTGTGGAATTCTCCAACACAAGGTTGTTGTTAAAAAGGTGATATAGGAACACTTTTAATAACCAAACAAACAAATAATAAAAGATGTAGTGATGGCCTCCAATCTAGACAGCTTTGGAAAAGGACTGCACAAATTCATGGGGGACAGGTCTATCAATGGCTACAGCAACCATGATGGCTATATGCTACCCTTAGGATGAGAGGCAGTGTACCTCTGAACACCAGTTGCTTTAAAATGACAGTGAGATTATGCTTTTGTCCCCATGTCCAATCTGTGAGTTCTCCAAGGGGCATCTGGTTTGCCACTTTGGGAAACAAATGCTGGATGAGACCGGCCTTTTGTTCTGATCCAGCACGGGGCTTCTTAATGAGAATGATATATAACCAACCATAGAAGTTGTTATTCAACGTATTGGCCTTGGTCTTATTATTTCCAACTTCAGTCAGAAGGACATTATAAAATGCTAAGTTAAGTGATTTAGTAATATGCTATTAACTATTTTACCATTTAAGCTTTTGATGTTTTTTTTTCCTCCTCTGGGGAAATAAGAGCCACATGTTCTATCACAGAATGCTCTTTTTCCAGATAAAGTAAAAAATGACACATTCAGCATTTTAAATGGTTATTATACTTTCACCATCACCACTGAGCTAATTCTTCCTAGTTTTATAAAGCAACTCAAGTTTTCAGAGTCCTCATAATGCTACGTTCCCCAATGCTGTATCATATATTTTTATTACAAAGCAAAAGATGTTCTAATAACTTGTGAGAGCCACCAGAACCTGCGTTATACCAGAACAGTCAGGAAAGGGTATTTATTTATTTATTTATTTATTTAAAACATTTTATCCCGCCCTATATCAAGCAACCTGGTGCCCTCCAGATGTTTTGGACTACAACTCCTATCAGTCCCAGCCAGGATGGCCAATGGTCAGGGATTCTGGAATTGTAGTCCAAAATATCTGGGGGGCATCAGCTTGCCTATCCCAGGTTAGGATGATGATCTGCTATAGAAAGAAGTCTGTTTTGTGACTGACGTTGCCAAAAATTAGACATAGATTTAGCTGTTTTGTCACAAACTGTATGGCAGACACCAGCATTTGCTCTATCTGTCCCTAATATGCACATATGTGCACATTTTAGACACACACACACACACGTACATAAACCAGAAATGAGAAACATATTTTAGGTCTCTTACCAGCATTGCACCAAAGGAGTTAAGTGGTAAAAGTTCAGCTCTAAAAGGACACCCCTCTGGAGGAAGGAAGGGCTTGGAATGTGTTGTCTTCCTCTGTGATGGAATCTACAGCTGATAATGATTTGTAATACTCATCCTCCCAATCAAGCACTTTTATTTGCCTAAGGGGAAAAGAAAACACAAACCACCCTGAATGGGGCTTCACATTTTTAGATGTCCGTGTTTAATGGTTACAAAGAAGTGCTTCCGTATGAACGGTGGAACAAAACCAAGACTAGTGAAGAAGAATCCAGCTTGCCTGCAATGATCTTGAGAGCCTAATACTTCTCATTGTTCCAGGCTCTTCTGCACGGTCATCCTATAATAACTGGGTATAGTTGGGTTGTATTTGGTTTATGGCATTTCTAGACTTCAGTTTGCAGATGACAGATGATCAGTACTGTCAGCTGGGCCACCAAGAATCCACAGGCCTCATGTTTAGTTCAGGGAATCCCCATTCTGACCCCACACTATGCCAGGCCTGGGTCAAGTGTAGGCACCTGCAGAGAGCCCACACGCCAAGCAGGGGCCCACTGATGAGAGCCCTCTGGAGTTGTTGCTCCTCTTCACCATTGCAACCTGCCTTTCACTTTGGACCAGACATCAGTTGTGGTAGTAATAAGTAGCAGCAGCAGATGCCACTGCCTGCTTGCTCATTGGCTCTCTGCCTGTCAAGCAACCAAGTAGGAACAACAACGAGAAAGAGTATGAGGAGCAAGGGCATCTGGCAAATGGGCTCTTGATGAATGAGTTGCCATATTTCAGAAGTGTTATGAGATCAGTTTATTTGGGGTGGCTTTTGAGGACTCAGGTTAAATCATATCATCATAATTATAATCATGATGTTTTAGCACTCTTTCTAGCCTAGGATCTGGAGATTTGCTGGATAATAAACAGTTGACACTTCATAAGGGACAATGCATACTATTTTCCCTTCAAGGAAATTGTATCTGTGTTAAAAAAGAAAGAAAGAAAGAAAGAAAGAAAGAAAGAAAGAAAGAAAGAAAGAAAGAAAGAAAGAAAGAAAAGGGGTGGGGGGAAAGGTCATATTCAAAGCAGCTTATAACCAAGAGCCAAGAATGAAAGCACAAGGACTGCCTCTTTCTAAGAAGACATTACTTTTCTCCCTTCAGCTGGTCCATGCTGTGGACCAAGAGGACATCTGTCCCATAGGTGGTTCCCATGCTCTCAGCTTGCAGGTGTCTACTTCTACAAGACTCACAGTCCATGACTTCTCAAATCCATTGAAAACTAACAGAGAAAAATGAACACTTTGTCTAAATTCTGTCGAGAAGAATCTTCCCCCACCCTTGAAAACCATTCCAATGTTTATACAGACCACATTAGATGCAACTTTTCCATTTGCTTCTGCAGCAAAATGCCCAAAGTTGCTGTATAGAGATGGGATTGCTGTTTATTTTGAGAAATCTCTAGAAAGTTTGTGCGTTTTCTGTAATATCACAAAGGATGTCTTCTGTTTACAGTTGCTTAGAACTAAGAAGATAGATATTTACCCAAGTTTTCTTGGCTTCCTCTTGCTCCCTTGATATTCTAGAGTTCCCTGTGGAGAGGGCCAAGAACACACAGTCAAAGCAAAGCAGCAAGTCGTTAATTTTTAATTCAAAGTGATTTTGTGTTGAATGCAAGCAGATGCTGATAATATCAGAAGTCACAGCATAATTTTTTTGATCAAAGGGCTCAAGCGAGCCTGATGAAGCATGCATCTTGCTCGTCTTTGATAAACCACATCAATTATTCACCGTGAAGGCAGACATCCTGACATGAAAGCAACAGATAAAGAGCATAAGCACATGTTCAAGACGAGAGCTGAAGAACGTCGCAGGGGAGGGGGGGCCGTGGGGCGGGGGGGGTGGGGCTGCAGGGGTTGGAACAGGTATTAATAACAAAATTATTAACTGGAAACAAAGCCAGTAAAACAGCTTTATTGCCACTTTGAACTCACATTTAACTGGTTATAATACATGTTGTCCTCAGGGCTATTCAGCACTTTGGGCTGCTGACATCTCCGACGGGGTGTCTTCAGCTTCTGTTCAAGACAGTTTTCTGAACCTGCAAGGAGATAACACCATTTTAGATCTCAGCCACGCCAGGTGCTGTAAATGTCTTAGCATATTTTAGAATCAAAAGTGTTCTCCCTTCTGTCCTACTAATTCCTGCATTTATTACCTCCTAACCTGTACAATTCTCACCAGGCACTTAGAAACTTGGGGATAACTGGCGCCTTTGGAATAAAACTGAGTTAAAACATTGCCTTCATTTTCTCTGCTTAAAGATATTTTTAAATATGGTAAGAGGTATATACATCTATAAACAAACAAATAAATAAATAAATAAATAAATTATATAAATAAAATCTATCTAGAACAACATGCATATATATCCTTGAATTGTGTGGTAACCAGCTAGGGATATCATTGCTAGCTTGTGAAGTAGTAGCTGTCAAATCCCTACCCAACCCCCCAAATATAGACACAAAGAAGGCATGAAAGCTTTCAACATTCTGGAAGAACACCTCTGAGAAATTCACAGTTTTATGCTGTAGCAACTGGATGTTGGTTCATTGAAAGAGTAACACTATATGCCTTTTGGGCTAGCAGAAACAGCAACAGAAAAAGAAGAAGGACCGAATACATTTTGAAGAATTAAATGTATTTATTGTTGCTTTTTTAAGTATATAAAAAGGTAGCACTTGGAGCATTGTAACAGCACATTAGGGGCATGGAGTACAGTAGTTAAATAAACTTTCAATATACTTTACCACCACATAAGAAGAATGTGCAAAAATCAGTCATAGATTATCTCCCAAAGCTGCTAGTGGCTCAGCACAAGAAGAAGAGAAGAAGGAGGAGGAGAAGGAGGAGGAGAAGGAGAAGGAGGAGAAAGAGAAGGAGGAGGAGAAGAGTCCAGCATACAGCTAAGTGGATACAATTTTAAGCCATTTGTGACTACTTTGTATGAAACTGCTCTTGTAGTATAGACCAGAGTGGACAGAAAGTAGATCTCCAGCAATTCTGGACTTCAACTCCCAGCATTTCTGACCATTGGCCCTGCCAGCAGGGGCTTCTGGGAGTTGAAGTCCCAAACATCTGAAGAACTACCTTCTGTCCAATTCTGGTGTAGACTATGGAAATATGTATTTGTTAAATGCCTATAGGTGGCCAGGTCTCATATAATCATAATAGCAAAGGCGGACTTTTGACTTACAGAGTAATCCTAAACACATCTACTTAGAAATAAGTCCCATTGAGTTAAATGGAGCTTATTCCCAAGTGGGTAAAAGGCTTGCACTGTTGATGTAATAATAAGAGATGCAGAACACATACTAAAATGCTAAATATATTAATTTAATTGTTCTGGGATTGCACTTCATCTATTTCTCAGCAGAAGGAACATCAATGGTATTCGCAGCTCCCTTCTCACATTCTAAGCTATCTGCATTCAGATTGAGTGAAGTCTCGTGCTAGCTTTCCAGCCTGATACAATCGCTTCTGCATGGCTCCTGGGTGGTCTGCAGCTTGCAGCTTCCAAAGGAAATGCCCTTTTGCTGAGCCCATTTGTCTTCCTTGTGTAAGAAGCCTAAAATATGATTGGTAAGAGAAAAAAATATCTGGGACCATTTATCACAGCTAACCATATCTAGAGGACACTATATTAACATGTGTTGTCTGCTGTTTCATTAAACAGAGACTAAAAATCATTTTCATACATTTTAATCTACTAACAAAATTAAGGTTATGGGTAGGTCAAATTACTTGGTTACCTATTTGCTAATGTTTATATTTAAAATCATACAAAAATGGTGAGAATAATTATTGTTACAGCCATGATGCCTTGTGTGCATGTAATCAGACACCCTTCATTTCTACAGCTAGGCAAAAGTCTTGTGGCACTTTAAAGATTTATTGTGACATAAACATGAGGGAACTAGAGCCCACTTCATCAAATTCATGTATTGTTATCTTGAGAAAAATATGTAAGCAGTAGAGACAAAATGGCACAAAGTGTAAGAGGTATAATAGATATGTAACAATCCTATATAAAACCTATATTCAAGTAAAGGACAGTGATCCCATAATAGGTGATAACACAGCAAAGCTGGGAAATTTGTGTTATTTTAATACTTGTTGTGGGAGAGGAAACCATTGCCTCAATTGAGAATTTAAACAAATAGAATCAAACTTCCTGGTTAATTCTAGTTCAGCAGTTTTACAGTAGTGCATCCCTTTCAAGTGTTGCTATTGCTGCGATTGTTAAAGAATAGTGATTTTTCAGGTCATCAGCAGAATATCCTACCTGGGAGAATGCAATGCTCTCCCACTGTTTTCTTAATATTGCCTTTTTTATACCGGATTAGCATCCATTTATTCTTTTGCAGGGAGACTGATCTTTCAGTCCTAGTAGGACAACGCAGAAGGGCACTGTGGGCAGGTGATGCCATATATCACAACAGAGGAGAAATAACTAAGGGGCCCTTTGGTGGGACTGATGCTATTACCGGTAGGTCTTGTAAAATTGTTGCCTGAACAGATCCAGGGCCAGAGTTACATATGGATTTTTTTGTAGCCTCTGTTGGACAGTCTGTTCTTGGTGGGTAGTAGTTTTTTTAGAATCTGGGACGAAGAAGAAACTTGGCAGCTGATATGATGTCGTGGGTAGTCAGACCAGGGACTCCTGCACTCAGTTTCCCACCCAGCCATGAAGTTTACTGGGGCTAGATCTACACTAGTGCTTTTGATCGGAATTAAAGCAAACTCATAACTGTTGGGGCACATTAGGCATTCCATATACCGCTTTTCTGGCATCATTTCCTGCTTTTTTATTCTGTATTATCCAAAACACCACAAAAGATGTTATGGTGTGCACTATGAGGTATACATGCGCAAGAGGGGTATAGCATCACTATTGTGGGATTGTATTGCTATAACATGAGGTGTAGATCTGACCTGAGTGTTCTTTGGCTAGTCACTATCTAGCCCTGCTCTCACCTTTTATCTGTACATTCACTGAATGTATGGAAGGGAGGGGGTTGTGTCTGCTGGCCCTACCTCCAACCTGCACACATCTTACCATTGTTCCTGATCATACATACAGCTCCTACGTGTCTACAGTGGTATACACACATACAGTTGTGCACATATAGAATCCATTCTTGCCTTTGGTTCAACACACAGAAGTCATGGGACAAGGCCAGCTGACAGTGATGTGGGGCAGAAATTTTCCACTGCTCTATTTTTCCACCAAAGTATCTCCATTTCTTAAGTTCATTAGTAAAAATGAACAGATGCCAATTGCAAATGCAGTATCAGGCAAGCTTGGCAGTTAGAAAGTTGTAGATGTGTAGTTGTCAGCATATCATGCACAGTTCTCTGGGTTGCTTTGGGTTAATTTGTTAAGAGTTTTCAATACCTTTGTGTGTCCCCCACCTTAAATTTAAACAATTTAAGAGACGTACATGCCATTGAAAATCACGTTAAGGGCACAATCCTAGGCATGTTTAGACAGAAAAAACCTCTATATCTCTCAGCATTCCCCAGCCAGAGACCATAGGATGGTTTGGAAAACCCCTCTGAGGTTGGAGACAGCGCTCTGACCTTGGAAGTCAGAATTGGAGATCCGCTCCCCTCTCCTGCCCATTCACAGCCGGTGTAGAAAGAATAGTGTCAACTGCCCTCTGAGGTCAGTAAAGGAGGAGAGGAGGAGGAAAAGGGGTGTTCCAGTGGGTGGGTTGAGAGGTGACTGGAGAGGCCAGGATATATGTTATCCTGAGCCTCCTCCAACTTCAATCCCTCCCCCTCCGAACCACCTTTGCTAGAAGATGGGGAGGCAGAGATCACCTCCACTGCTCCTACTTCAGAAAACTCGGAAGCCTCCAACTCCCAGGACTCTTGATTGTTGGCCATACTTGCAGGGGCTTCTTGGAGTTGAAGTTCAAAACGTCATCTCTGGCATAGAAGGGCAAAAAACATGGGCTACTTTTTTAGCTTTGTTTACTAAATACAAATAAAATAAACATGCTAAATTAGATCACTCTCTACAACATCTTTCCCCAACCTGGTGCCCTTCAAAAGTGTTGACATCAACTGCTATCAGACCCAGCCAGCTCGGGCAATAGTAAAGAATGCTGGGAATTGGAGTCCAAAACATCTGGTGGGCGCCAGGTTAAGGAATGCTACTTTAGGTCATCAGAAAAATTTCCAATGAAAACTGAATTTTTAAAAATGTAAATTAACAGCATTTACATAGGACTTTGCCCCCCAGAAAATTGCCTAATTTAAAATTTTCTGAGAAAAAACACCCCTTCATGTGTGCATTGAATGCAGGAAGGGGGGAACAGGACTTTGTCTGCAGCCTAGCCTACCTCAAAGGATTGTTGTGTGGGTAAAATAGGATGACCTTTAGTTTGTTGGAGGACTGGTGGGATAAAAAATGTAATAAAATTAATAACATTCTTACGTGATGTCCCGCAATTGCAAAGCTGCCAGAAATCTGTGCTATGTCCAAAGAACACTGAAATTACTGCATGAACATCTTCCATAGGACTGCTATACTAGTACTTGCTAAAGGATGTCCCAGCTGTATCTTAGCTGTTACAAGGTAAGTGTTGCAAATCCTCGTTCAGATATGGTACTAATACTATATATCCAGTCCACATTCAAGCGATGGGGAGCAGACTTGCCCTGAGGCAGCTTTACTTCTGAGATTATAAGGTGAAACTGACAAGCGGCTTTCACACTTTCTTTCCAGGGCAGGCTCTTCTGTGCAGACTGACTGGCGGAGTAAGGGTTACAACATGGTGTGCATATGTGCAACATGACATGCATACTGTCCCACAGGTGCCCCCCCCACTAGGGCCGGCGCACCATTAGGCCAACTAGGCAGCCGCCTAGGGTGCAGACCTCAGAAAGGCACAGTACTGCCCTTTAAGAAAGGCCGGCGCTGCCATAGAGGCAGCTCAGGTGACAGCCTAGAGGGCCAAGGAAAGGAGGGCGCTGAATAGCGCACCCGGAAGCTGCTCTCCTAGAAAGACTTCCAGGCACACTGTTCCAAAGCCGCCGCCCCCCCCCCCCAACCCCAGCATCCTGGCTTCGAAGCCAGCGCCCCGTCCCCAACCCCAGCGTCCTGGCTTCGAAGCCAGCGCCCACTCCTGGCTTCAAAGCCAGGACACTGGGGTTGGGGAGCAGGCGCACCATTCTGAAGCCGCCCCCCTGTCCCCCAATCCCAGCATCCTGGCTTCCAAGCCAGGAGCAGGCACGGATTCAGTACGGCGCGCCCGGGTGCGCCATTCTGAAGCCACTGCCCCGCCCCGCCCCCCAACCCCAGCATCCTGGCTTCCAAGCCAGGAGCGGGCAAGGGGCAGCTTCAGTATGGCACACCTGCCCAGGGCGCAAAATAGTCTGGCACCGGCCCTGCCTTTAAGGGTTCTTTGGCCCATCCAGTGCCTGCCGCGGCGTGGCTCCTTTGGGGCGGAGGGGGCTGGACAAGCAGAGAAGGTACCGTGCTGGCGTTCCCGAGCAACCCCTGGGCAGGCCATCTCCCTGGCTGGGAGGGTGAAGCAAGCGAGGAGGGGCTCTGCGTCACCCCGAGCCTCCCGCTTCTTCCCGTGACTTAATACGTGCTGCTCTTGCCAAGGCGTCCTCCAAACTTCTGCCTCTCAACTGCCTCTTCCCCCCTCTTCTCCCCACCTCGGATTCTATGGATGGGTCCTGCAGACCTTTAAGAGCAATATTTGGGGGGGGGGTGCAAGTAGCTCGCCTTGCCTAGGGCGCAAAATAGTCTGGCACTGGCCCTGCCCCCCACAGCCATATTCCAGACAGCACTCCAAATTGCAATAGTCCTGCTAGTTGGGATACAAAGAGCTTTATCACACCAGCGTTATACTGTGCAATCACTGCGAATTGCATGCAAAGGACTCAGAAGTTTTCCACTTTATAATCTGCTTTGATTGTGAAGTACTCCCATGCATCCTGCCTTAATTGTGCAATAAAGCAAAGAGATTCACTGTATTTAGCCCCTACTTTTTGAGTGTATCTTCCGAGCCACTGCTGTGGCACAGGAGCAGGATTTTAAACAAATGCTTACATCTGCATAAGCTTTAAAGATAAAGACACCAAAATTGGCACAGTAATAGATATCAGGAAGAGCTTTAAGCATACCAAATTTGAATTGAATTGGGTCATCCATTGATTTTTTACATTTCCCCCCTTAAACTCACTTCCTGGTATGCAAAGGATCAGTGTCGCCCGGTAGCGAAAACAACAACAACAGTGAAAGCTTAGCACTACGGTGATAATCTGAGGGAAGCAGGTACCTAGGATGAAGCTCAAAGACTGGCTCAGCCATACAATCATTGGCAAACCATTTTAGCTCATAAGGAGGGCTTGGGGGTGGGGATGGAAGGGGACGATTTCATGGAAACCATCCTGTGTTCATCTCCCACCCACCCCACTGCTGTTGTCTGCTTTGTGATCGTAGCAGGGGCAATCAACATGCTCCCTGCTGTTGTCAGGTACCTTTGAAAATAAAACAACCCAGAAGATGCCAGGGTGAAGGCAAAAGGTATGGTTCTCATTCTGATGTAGTTTCAGACAAAAGCACATATCAGGCATAATCACAGATCTTATGGGCTGCATGGTATCACTATGAAGCCACATCAGAGCGAGCGAACGCTCCCTGCTCTCAACTCTGGCAGCTTGTGGGTAAGAAAAATGACATCCAGCAACAGCAGGGAGCACAGTTGCCACGGCTAGTTAAATTGTCCCATAATTTTGCCCCATTTGCAACAGCCCAACAAAATTGCCAAGATGTCCCTCCACTTTTTCAGCCTGTGAACAGGGCATTTTGATTCAGCCTTAATATTAAGGCCTCAATCCTATACATGCTTAGACAGATAAAAGGTCCTGGGTAGTACTTTTTCTGTCTAAAATGCATAGGATTGCACCTTAAATTAGTATTTATAAAATTAGAAGGCTCTTTTCTTCCTGATATGTTTTATACACCCAAACAGATGATATTTGTTGTTGTTTATTCGTTCAGTCGCTTCCGACTCTTAGGGCGTTGCTAGACCTACCGGGTGTTCCATCGTTGAGGAGCGGTGAAAGCGGATTTTCCCGTTAAGCCGTGACGCCTCATGATCCACACCTTCCTTAGATTTGTGGAGGAAGTTTGCGTTGGTTGTGCTGCTGCCACCTCGAGCACACACCGGCCTGATTTCCGTGGGGGGTTTTTTCGCTCGCCGCACGGTTTGCGCAAGTCCGAAAGACCGCAAACAGCGTAGATCGCTTGCGCAGCCATCAGCGATGCCGCCAGCGGCGGCGGCAGCAACGGCAGTGGCACTGGCAGTGCCAGCTGAAGTGCTGCTGCTGCTGCTGCATACCAGCCCCCTCAGGCTGGGCGGAGGGGAGCCAGTTGGCATTGGTGGATGGCTCACAGGGGGCGCGGCCAGCGAGTGCCGGTGTTGAGGGTCAATATTGATGCGGTCACTTCCTGATGGGGGTCGTGGCGGGTGTAATATGACCCGAGGTCAGTCGTCTGCATGGGCACTCTGTGCCTACATCTCCCATCATGCCTCTGAAGTGTCGGTGGCGATGACCGCCTCTGTGCCCTCCCCACTCATCCCCCACACACACCCAGCAGCTCACCAGCCACTTTTCCGTTCCTCTGTTCCTGCGCAAACTGTCACTGTGGGAATAAAAAAAAAAGCCGCTCAGCTCTGCTGCCCCAGCTGCGGGCTGGGCGCAAATGGCGGAGGCGGCTTGATCGAAGCCGCTGGCCACTCCCCTTAGCACGCCTTTTCCTGACCAGTGCAGACCGCAGTGACCTCACATCCTCCCACACCTAACTCCGAATTAGCGCAGGCCGGCAGGAAAAGCCGCGCTTAAACTCACTTTTAAAACAACGGGATAAAGAGGCTTCACCGCAGGATAACGACGGATCCTGGTGAACGTCATCTGGAAGCCTCGACACGACTGCGGAAGGTAACGCGCGCTACAGCCTCGTCTAGTAACGCCCTTAGTGACTTCATGGACCAGCCCACGCCAGAGCTTTCTGTCGGCCGTTGCCACCCCCAGCTCCCCCAAGGTCAAGTCTGTCACCTCCAGAATATCATCCATCCATCTTGCCCTTGGTCAGCCCCTCTTCCTTTTGCCTTCCACTTTCCCTAGCATCAGCCTCTTCTCCAGGGTATCCTGTCTTCTCATTATGTGGCCAAAGTACTTCAGTTTTGCCTTTAATACCATTCCTTCAAGTGAGCAGTCTGGCTTTATTTCCTGGAGTATGGACTGGTTTGATCTTCTTGCAGTCCACGGCACTCTCAGAATTTTCCTCCAACACCACAGTTCAAAAGCATCTATCTTCCTTCGCTCAGCTTTCCTTATGGTCCAGTTCTCCCAGCCATAGGTTACTACGGGGAACACAGATGATATACCTGTGTTCAAAACTTTTAGATAATTTGTTCTAATAATTGTTTTTCCCTTCTTTCTTTTAGTATTTATAGATAACATTATAGGATCTATGACAGATAATGAAAAAAAATCTTGATAGGCTACTGATAGGGGAAAAGAATTATATTTTCCCAGCAACAACATATTGGAGTTTGAAATCTGGAAAAATGTGTATCTTCAAAACAGAAATGCTTTCTTAAGGGAAGACATCTGGATCCCACACACTAAATTAGCCATTGTGCATTTATTGTGGTATAAACTGGAATGGTCCTACATCACTGACTGCCCATGAAAATCTATGATGCATAACCTATTGTCAGGACTCTGTAAAGATATGTAGCCACTTTACCAGCTTATACAAAATAGAAAGACGGTCTAACTCCTATTTCCTCCACCAATCCAAGGCAAATCCTGAGTTTGTTGAGATTTTATTTAGCTTTCAGCCATTTAGCCTGCCGGCTGGATTTCAATGGCAGCTGCCGCTTTGACCTCTCTTGCCGTGCGATTCTGTGGCTTACAAAATAACCAACAGTGGTAAAAGATGAAACTGATTTTCTGGATCCATTTCAATCTAGTTTCTTTCCTGGGTTTGGAACTGCCCTGGTGGACAATCTGTACCAGGAGAGTAATTCCTTTGTTAATTTTCCTGGATCTCTCAAGAGCCATTAATACCACCAACTATAGTTCTTCCGTATTGTTGATGAGAGTTGGGGGCACCAGGCACCAGTGATTTTGCTCCCATCTGGCACATAGATTCCAGAAAGTGGCGCTGGGAAATGGTTATTCATCTCCCTGGCATTTTATGCTACTGAGGCCCTTTCTACACTTAAGTGTTATCCCAGGAAAATGGAGGGATCGTCCCTGCCTGCTCCCGGGATCCCCTATGTGTCATTTGGATGCACAGGAACGATCCAGGGGCAATCCTGGGGGAAAAGGCAGGTGTAGCAACGGCCTGGGTTTCATCAAGTTCCATCTTATTCCCCATGATATTCATCATCTACATATAACCACTGGTCAAGGTAATCCAGGGTTTTAGAGTTGGATACCATCGATATGCAGAGGATAACCAGCTGTCTCTCTCCTTTAAAACTAATCTGGGTGTCGGTTTTGAAGTCCTGCTAATAATCTGAAACTCAGTTAAGAGAAGTTGAAGATATTGTTCATTCATTTAAATATTTCTAAATCACTCTTCATATTTACGGATCTCTTCATATTTACGGATACCAGGGGAGTGTACAAAGGCATGAATGATTAGCCATACAAAAATTAAACAAACAATAATGACCAAATTAGTCACATCATAGCCACTGAAGAGAACAAAACTAGAACAGGCGAACAGGCATACCTAAATTAAATTATTTATCCAACCATGGAATTAGCATTTGACATGTTCTATATCTGTTTGCACTGGCCTTTAATGATTCAGTTCATAGTCTGGAGGTATTTTTGGATCCAGTATGGCTGATGGATGCCTTTTACAATCAAACATTGGAGCACCATCTGTGTGAGAGAACTGACCTGGCCATAGCTATAAAACTTCTAATAACAGGCAGAGTCTGGACTGCCTTTGAGAAGTGTCCGAAAATGTGAAAAGAATGCAGCAACTAGATTGTTAATTGGTACTTATGGCCATCAACATATTCAAATTTACAAGGTATCTAAGTCTGGTTCAAATGAAGTTCTGATTCTCACCTTAAAATTCCAGAGTGCCTGCGGAGCTGGGATATTTAAAGGGCCAGCTTCCCCCATATGAACCTGCCAGGTCCAGTCTCACTGTCCACCTCCTCAGAATTACTTTAATGCATGTAATGCCAATTAATGGCCCTTCAGTACAGGCTCCTGATGGAGTACTTGGCGGGTGAGAAGCGCGGGTGGAGGCAGTCCCAGCAAAACTTGGGCGGAGCTTGGCACATCCACTGACAACCTCTTACCTCCAACGAGAGGAGGAAAGCACCTCTCAGAGCATGCAGACACCTGTGGACCGCCAAAGGCATGCTGGGAAGTGGCTGGTTTTAAATAAAGAATTGGTTAGCAAACCAGGTCACTATGTGCAAACACACCCTTAAGAAGGAAGAGATTTGTGTAAACATTTACATGTTAGCCAACATTTAGACCAGCCTTCCCCAACTTGATGCCCTCCAGGTGGGCTGAACTACAAATCCCTGCTAGGGTATGCTGGGAGTTGTAGTCCAATGTATTGGGAAGGCACCAGGTTGAGGGAAGCTGATTTAGTCTGACAAGGCAAGTCAGAAACCTCAGACTTTCTCTTTGACAGAGAAATCTTAGCCTCAGTTCAGTTCAAAAGAAGGAAAACAAATACAAGTGCAAAAACATCCTCTCTTTTACGCAGCATATTTTCCATCTTTACACCACACCTGTCTTGGAATGCTTTAATTCAAATAAAAGCCCGGCCCTGATAACAAATATTTGAAAAATGCATACCCATAAGGAACATGAACTCCATTCTTATAGGGCTCCATCTCACCAGCATTTTATCACACTCTTGTCATACCTGGTTTGTGGTTTTGCATCGCAGCACTCAGATGACGATGTGTCTGTCCTGCAGACACCCCGCCTCTTCCCCTCCCTTTTTCATGTTTTCCTAGAGCGGGGAAAGTCTGGATTATTTTCCCCAAATGGAATTAAGGCACCCTTCAACTGCCATGTAATTCTGTCCTCTCACTATTTCCCTTGTTGGGAGCGTGTGCTTTGAAGGGAGAGCTTGCTGACGAAATGAGAGGGCAGGGCAGTTCTCCTCCTCCAGCACCATGTCAGTACTTCACTAGACAACAAAACCAGAGCAAACGGGGGGGCGTGCGTGGGAAGGAGCCCATCTCCATCACAATGTTTCAACCAATGAACTGGAGGTAGAAGGAGATGGATGGGGGGTGGCGGAGTGGAAGAGCAAACAAGGTTTCATCGGTATAGCGCGATACCACAAACCCATGTGAAAGGAGCCATTAGCTTGACACGCTAATGAAATGGAGCTAGAAATTGCGGACGAAAAACAGGGGGGGGGGAGTAGGTGTGATGGAGCTCATAGTCAAGCCAATATCTTATTGTGGCTGCCCTTGAAGACAATTCGGAAGTTGCAGCTAGTGCAAAATGCAACAACTAGATTGGATAAAGACCATATTACACCAATCTTTAAGGAACTGCTCTGGCTGCCAATATGCTTCTGGTCAGAATTCAAGATGCTGCCGATGACATTTAAATCTGTAAACAATTTGGGACTTCAATACTTGAGGGAGTGGCTCTCCCTCTATATGCCTGCCCGAGATTTGGGATCTGTTGGAGGAGCCCTCATCTGTGTCCTACCAGTGTATAAGACATACACTACGGTGGGACATAGGCAAGGGCTGGTTGTGAAACGCCCTCCGCTTGGAGGCCTGATTGGCGCAGATGCTGCTTTTGTTTTGGCACCACATTAAAACATGACTTTTTATCAAAACGAGTGCTAAATTTGCAGAAAGCGGCACATAGTTTTATTTGTTTTTATTGCTTTTGATTTTTTGTACTGGTATTAGTTTGTTAATGATTTAATACATTTTTAGCTGTGTAAATTATTACTGTTTTAAACTGTTGCAAGTGATTTTATCTGTACAATTTTATCTGAGATCTCAATGATATGGGGTGGGATACAGATGCTTTAATAAAATAAATAAATAAATATCCTTGCCATAAAAAGAAATTCTGCTCCTCCCAGCATCTAAAAACATGCAGAGGTCCAAGGTGTGTGGTGTGTGGTGTCCATTTTGAAATTATTTCAGTGAGCTCTTGGAGATAAGAGTGCTTTGTCCCCCTTACCCCCAAAATAGGGTATCTTGAAACTGACAGTGTTGTCACATAGTTGGGAGAGAGGGGCTGCAAAAAAAATGCTGCTTTTACCTGGCATGTACGATGCGAGCTGACCTCCTTTGATAGGGCTTTAGAGATGGACTAAAGCAGGAGAGAGCAAGGTTGCCCTCCAGATGCTTCGGGCTGCAACTTCTATAACCCCTAGGCAGCATAGCCTATGGTGAGGGATGATGGGAATTGCAGTTCAACAACACTTGGAGGGCCACATGTTACCCACCTCTGGACTAAGGACATGATAAAAACAAACAAACCCCTAACAGCTTTGATTGCTTATATACAGGATCTATAAAAAGTCCTTTTGCCAATTTTATGAATGACCTATCATTTAAGGCTGCATTGCCTCCCTTAAAAAGGTTGACGTTTTGTGGCCCCGTTGCTTCTTTTATCCCGAAGTTTCTTCAGAGCATGGTATTGGGAAATCCCCAAGAGCTGGATGCTTTAGGGTTTAGACTCGCCATTCCTTCTGAATAATCTAAACTAATGTAAGGCTGGGAGGAGAGTGGGACTCAGGAGAGGAAGCCACTTTTAAATATTCAAGCATTAGGAAATTAGCAGCAAGAGGTGGAGGAACAAGCCAACAACTAAATGTAATAGAGCCATTTAAAGACTTTCATTAATAATTAAGAAAATAAACATTTTTCTTTTAAAAAAAAGATTTAGCAGTATGACCGTAAAGACAGCAAATACACTGCTGGTTCCCAACCTTTAATGTCAGATGGAACATGAAAGTGCAACCCTTAATTATTGCCAAATATTAGCACAGGCTCCTGGGAGCTCATCATAACGTTTCAAGGTCCAAGTTCATGAAAATTTAAGCAATGTTTAAAATCATGTTAATTTGTTCTTTGTTTCTTCTCCTGCTAGTCTAATTTATTCCAAAGTACTTTGGTTCTCAAGCTCAAGATATATTGATCACGCCTATGTAGTGCATTGGAATAGCCTGGGGACAAGATTTTTGTGGAGGAAAAATAAAACATGGCTTTGTTCTCCTTTGATAATTTATATATATATTGATGCTTTTGAGAATTTCCAGTTTCCCTTTGGTTTGCTTCTCTCTTTTCAAGGTTTTGTTTTCCTTGAAGTTTCAAAGATATGGGTAGATACTCTCAAAAACTCTGATAGCGTACATCCTCTTTCTGGATAATACAGGAATTAATGAATGTTGGTCTATGATGTTGATTCCAAAGAGGAAAAAAAAGTCCTCATCAGGGTATTAGTGATCTAGGATAACAGGGAACTTAATTGCAGGATCTCATTTGTAGGCTGCAATCCAAACCCACATACCTTGAACTGAACGGGAGTTACTTAACTGACCCCAGAATAGTTGTTTTAAACGGATATTGTCTGTTTTTATGCTTATTATGCTTTTAAATTTTGGATATTTGTTTTTAACGTTCACTGTTTTTAATCTTTGTAAACTGCCCGGAGAGCTTTGGCTATGGGGCAGTACAGAAATGTAAATAACAACAACAACAACAACAACAACAACAACAAATTCTGAGTAAACTTACATAAGATTGCACTATTATGGGCATAAGATCAGATGATATTTCATTTAAAATCAAGATCTTTGCAAAGAGGTTCATCAGACGAGCGTTTTATTGCACCCTCACTACTGCCCACTTACGGATGTGCGCACGTCCTTTAGACAACGATGTCCCCCTCCCATGCGCCTCCCGCACTTTCGCTCATTTTGCAAAGCAAAATAGACCCCTTTTATTCAACTTTTTAAAAACAACAAAAACAGAACGTGCCACAATCTCTTGCTGTGTGCAGGAAAAAATGCCCCCTGAATGGGCCATGTGGTCTTTGTTTACTTCCTCTTTCCTGTCCAGGAAGAATGAGGAGAGGTGAGAAGGAAATGCAATTTCCCCCTGTGTGATGATGCTCAAAGTCAAATTAAGGATTTGTAATTGTGATAATACTGTGGCTTTCTTAGAGCTTTATCACACCAGAGTTATACTGTGCAATCACTACAAATTGCATGCAAAGGACTCAGAAGTTTTCCAACTTATAATCTGCTTTGATTGTGAAGTACTCCCATGCATCCTGCCTTAATTGTGCAATAAAGGAAAAAGATTCGCCGTGTTTAGCTCCTACAGTTTGAGCGTATCTTCTGAGCCGCCGCTGGGGTGCAGGAGCAGGATTTTAAAGAAATGCTTACATCTGCATAAATTTTAAAGATAAAGACACCAAAATTGGCTCCGTAATAAATATTAGGGAGAGCTTTAAGCATACCAAATTTGAATTGAATTGGGTCATCCGTTGATTTTTTATTATTTTTTACATTTCTCCTCTTAAACTCACTTCCTGGTATGCAAAGGATCTCTGTTGCCCGGTAGCAAAAACAACAACAACCGTGAAAGTTTAGCGCTATGGGGATAATCCGAGGGAAGCAGGAATGTGGGAAGAAGCTTTTACACAACCACAATTTAGAGGTTGTTATATCTGGAGACACCAGATATAACAACTTTTCTGCTGTTTTCTTTTCCCGGGACGACTGAGAAGTAATTTACATTACCAGAATTGCCAATGGTCTTTCAGCTTATGCCAGGGGTCCCCAAACATTTTGGGTTGATGAGCGTGTTTAGAATTTTGAGTGCTGTGGCCACTCTCACAAAATGGCTGCTAGAGGAAGGGCTTGCCCATTCATAAAATGGCTGCCATGATGAGCACGGCCAGTCACAAGACACTCATTTTCCAGAAGGCAAGCTGATAAGACTAAAAGAAAAGTAATTAGCCCAAGTCTCCAAGTTCAATGCAGAGGTGTGGGTCTGAGCTCCAAAATACAAAAACACTCTTTTGAAAACATAGTTTTCTAATCCAACACCCATTTCACAGAAAGCAAATTGATGAGGTTCAGAGACAAGTAGCTTAGCTGAGAAACTATATTCAAGGCAGAGGTGGGATCTGAGCCCCAAATGCCAAATCACATATTTGCCCTACAAAGCACAACATTATCATCTCACAGAGAGCAAACTGGTGATGCTCAGAGAAACACATATCCGTCCCCTCACAAATTAGAGAATCCAGGTTCAAATGTCACACTAGCAACCTATGAACATGGTGATCATCGGTTGTTAATTGAAAGCAGAAGAAAGAGCACACTGGAGACAGTGTGTTTGCTTGTTCCCACTCATGCCCAACAACCCATGGTTTAAACAAGCCATGGGCTGCCGTTATGTGCAAATCAGCTCTATACTTGAATATGTGTCTCTGTGAGAAACACCTTGGTAAAATGTCGTAGCTTAGCCTAAATATTACCCTCAAAACAAATGTGAACACAGTATTAACCATGCATGTCAGCACTGCTAGACTGAACGGCTTTAATTTCAGCTCTTGAGTGGATAGCTATTATCTGAAAATAATAGACCTGTTCAAGCACTTGCCTGAATGCATGAGGGCTTAAAAGTATTTGGGAATGGTGCTACTCACACTGCCCCTACCCCCAGTATCCGAGACCCATTTGTTTCTGGACTTGCTGCACTCAATGACCGGGTATGAAGGGGCGTCCTACCCACATTCACTTGAATGTGAATATGGGCTCAGGGACCCTGAACACAACTAATGTTGGCTACACATCCCATACGCCAGAGATGGGGAATATCTGGCAGGTGAAAGTTTTTCATCTGGCCTGCTAGGTTTATCTTGCCTGTAAGATAAAGGCTGTTAGAGAATGGCAGTGTTTCTCTAGCTATGGGGAGTCCCCTTTCTCTGTGTCTGTGCATATAAGAGAGTCCTTTCTTCATGCTGAGAGAGTCATGGGGTGTCTCTCTGCATGAAGAAAGGGACCCCTTTGATGCCAGGGGATGGGGCTTCAAGGAAGGGGCAGGGCTTCAGGAAGGATAGGGTGGGACTTCAGGATGGGCCTGCCCACTGCCATCATCCAGCCCCTGGGGATGACCGGGAACCAAATTTAGACCCAGGATGCCTCAACAACTGCCCACTCCAAGATATTCTACCAGCCTGTCGGATGTTCTCCTGAACCAGAATAAGTCCGCATAAGTAAATGAAGCAAATACCCTTTCTTTCAGGATACCCAGTTCCTAGGAGTCACTTTATATTGACTAGTAGTCAATATAGCCATCCTCAGAGTCTGCTCATCATTTCTCTGCATGAGTCATTGCTCTTGTCTTGTCTTCTTCTAAGCAGTCTCTGCTGAAGCTCGTGCAATTGGACATCGAATGACTCCCCATATGCAGAATTACCCACCCTCAGAGGAGGCTACCCAACGCAACATAACATGAGTCTCTTTTCTGGGCTTGCTTCCAGTCAGTTGAGCAGACCAGTGACTCATGAAGTAACACAGAGGATGGGTTCCTCTGAAGGTGCTCTCTAAACATGCCTCCAAGTCTAATTCAGAAAAAAAGCAAGATTTAGAAGTTTGAGAGACATTGATGAGCTTTGTGTATGATGTTTAATGTTAAAAGAGACCTTTCCACTTCAACTATAATAGTAATAGTATATCTGATAACTTTTAAGCAGCTGAGGGAAAGGTTTTTCTTTAATTTCACAAAAAACATTCCAGCTTTCTAATCACTCCAGATTCCCTACAACAGCAGCCAACTAAAGTATTGTTTACTCAGATGGAGCATGTTCACAGAGCCAAAGAATGCTAAGGAAATTCATTAGAGTGGAGCTTTGATGTCATGTGCATCCCAGAATCTGTAGCACACACTACTATAACTGGGAGAGATGCCTTTTGTTTATAACCTCTAAACAGAACCATTTGAATACACATACATACACATATACACACACACACACACACACACACACACACACACACACAGAGAGAGAGAGAGAGAGAGAGAGAGAGAGAGAGAGAGAGAGAGAGAGAGAGAGAGAGAGAGAGAGAGAGAGAAGGATTCGTAACAGAAGCCATGCATTTCCCTCCGCATGGTTTCATAACTTATGGCTTCATTTTGGACCCTGTAATTTTGTGTGGAACCACATGCTTTAAATTACAAAGCACACTAAGCAGATCACACATTTTTCAAGATGGTGTTTAAAGGTTCTTTCTTTCTTTGCTGCCTCATACTTTGTTTATTGGGAGTCATTAAGGTGCCACAAGAGGCTTTCTTGTTCTCATCGTTCCCATAATTTCCCCCCTCTATAACCAAGTGTGCGTGTCTGTGTCTCTCTGTGTGTCTGTCTATCACCATCCTAGTGTGTTAGAATCTGGATCAGAGGTATCCTTTTTCGGGGTCCTTGCCACCCCTCAAATTACTGCTGTGCTGAATCACCACTGAACATTGGTGGTGGGGTCAGAGAAAGCCCCATTTTCTGTTTAAAACAAAACACACACTCCCCATTTTTTTTGCCACTTCTGATTTGGTGGTGGTGCAGTTTTGACAGTGGAGTGACCTAGGGGGGAGGGATGGAAACTGGTCCCTAGACTTTTAGGAGTTGGGTATGGTATCATATAGCACAGGGGTGGGGAACTTATTTTGGCCTGAGGGCCACATTCCCTTATAGAATCATAGAATAGCAGAGCTGGAAGAGGCCTACAAGGCCATCGAGTCCAACCCCCTGCTCAATGCAGGAATCCACCCTAAAGCATCCCTGACAGATGGTTGTCCAGCTGCCTCTTGAATGCCTCTAGTGTGGGAGAGCCCACAACCTCCCTAGGTAACTGATTCTATTGTCGAGAACCTTCCAGGGGCAACATGCCAGAGGTGGATGTTCCATGCAAAACTGAGCAGGGTCAATGTTTAAGTGGGCGGGACCAACCCTCATTTTTCAAACCTAAAAGCAGCAACTGGGTGGAGTGGGGTTAAACCTTCCAAGCCTAACTGCAGTGCAGGGGAAGGCAATCTCAAGGGGGTTGCAGCTGGGAAGGGTTCACCCTCCCCTCCCCAGTTGTGACTCGCGCAAATCACTTTCTTGCAATGCATTAGGCTTGGAGAAAGCCTTCCAGTGGAGCCAATGGAAAGCTTTTACCAAGCCTAATTACTGTGGGAGATGAGGTGAAGAGGCAAAGCTCCAGGCCAGATGGGGGAAGCGCTGTAGGCTGCATTTGGCCCAGCGGCTGGAGATTCCCCCTCCCCTCCTCCGAGATAGTGGCTAAGAGACTGAGCTATGAATCAGAAAGTCCCCAATTTGAATATCACTTTGCCATGAACTCTCTAGGCAAGACATTAAATCTGCAATATGGGGATGATAATACTTTAATACTTAACTACTGTACAGGGTTGTTGCAAAATAATAATAGTAATAACTGTCATGGGTGAGAAAAGAGAGAATAATAAAAATAACAAAACAATAATGCTGAAATTCTGGGAGTAAGCTCCATTGAACAGAGTGGAAAGTCCTTGCATGAGTTAACATGCATAGGATTGGGTTATAAATCTTTTATTTTTAAGTTGCCACAATATTCTTTGTATGCCTAAAAATGCAAAGTAGCAACATAACCAACAGATATTTCGGAACATGTGTGTCTTATACATATACTTGTCAGGGAGCCAGGGTTGGCGGCCATGTCCTGTTGAGTGCATGGCTGGTCCTGTCTCTGGCAGCAGCCCTTAAATAAAGATTATCCTAATGAACTATTAAGGAAATACCATCAAGCAGCAGGCTTTTCAAAACTCTAGAAAGAGAGTTTCATTTTTTATTTTTTTTACTTGGCACACCAGAATACTATGACCCATAACAATATCACTGAAAATATTTTAGAAGCTCAAATGAATGTTAAAACATTTCCCTTGGAGAGTAATGTTTTAATTATTAAAATGTCTGTTAAAATAAAGAGAAGAGAGATGTTAGCATTTGTTACTAGTCTTCAGGAGAATAGGCCCTCTGTCTTGAATTATTATTATTATTATTATTTATTTATATAGCACCATCAATGTACATGGTGCTGTACAGAGTAAAACAGTAAATAGCGAGACCCTGCCGCATAGGCTTACATTCTAATAAAACCATAATAAAACAATAAGGAGGGGAAGAGAAAGCAAACAGGCACAGGGTAGGGTAAACAGGCACTGGGTAGGGTAAAACTAACAGTATAAAGTCAGAACAAAATCTTCATCAGTTTAAATTCTGAGCATCTTCCACAAAACACGATCTACTGATACAGTGAACTGAGATACTTGAGGCAGATCTCTGAGGGAAGCCAGTAAAGTACATGCAAGAATAATGGTTTCCCCACGTAGTTGTTCACTGTTCCTGAAATGATACGAACATTCAGCTGGCGGATGAATGTCAGGGCCTAGTGAAGGAAAGTAGCAAAATGTTCACATCATGTACAAAATATATAAATCATTCTGAAGGGTCCAACCCAATTATCACTTTCATACAAATGTTTCAATAGCAATGGAGCAAAGAAGAAGAATGACGTGATCTGTAGATTTCCATTCGCTAT
Source organism: Elgaria multicarinata webbii (assembly GCF_023053635.1). NCBI lineage: Eukaryota > Metazoa > Chordata > Lepidosauria > Squamata > Anguidae > Elgaria > Elgaria multicarinata. Next base: position 43,396,219 of record NC_086172.1, read on the forward strand.
TTGCCAGTGGTGTAGTGAAGCTGGGCCTCAGTGCTAGGACTTTTTTATTAGCAGATGGTGATGTCATCTGCCAACCCACACAGAGGAGGGCCAGGATCTCTTCTTGATCCTCCCAGAGTGCAGGACACGGAATAACGGGCTCAAGTTAAAGGAAGCCAGATTCCGGCTGGACATCAGGAAAAACTTCCTGACTGTTAGAGCAGTGCGACAATGGAATCAGCTACCTAGGGAGGTTGTGGGCTCTCCCACACTAGAGGCATTCAAGAGGCAGCTGGACAACCATCTGTCAGGGATGCTTTAGGGTGGATTCCTGCATTGAGCAGGGGGTTGGACTCGATGGCCTTGTAGGCCCCTTCCAACTCTGCTATTCTATGATTCTATGAACCCTGCTTCCCACCTCCCTCCCTCCCTCACAAGTCTTCCTGATGCCCTCTGATCTTATCTGCAATCTTCACAGTACTTGTAGGGAAATGAATTTTCCCAGCAGCAATAGATTGTTCCCTGTCCTAATGAGAAGTATCCTGGGATGGCTTGGACCTGATTGGGCAATGAAAACCTATTAGCTGCTCCTGGTAGAGAGGAATAGTGCTATAAACGGTTTTTGATATGGATCAACATGGTTACCTCTATTTTTGGAGTTTCCTTGAGAGCATGGTTAGGGGTTTGTCATGATGAGCACCCACACTTCAAAATTTACCACTACACCACTATTTGCTCTTGTAAGGGAGAGTAGCAGAGAATTTCTCTCTTTCTCATTGCAACTTTGTGTTAGGGGGAGTCTGCTTGGCATACTTTGAAACTAAAGAATTCTCAGGAAGTGATACTATTCACTACATCTATCTAATTGAGCCAAGAGAAGTCTCTTGTTGAGGGTCTTCCTTTACTTGTTTCAACACAGAATCAAGGTTTCCTTCTCTGCAAATCAGAGAGGTTCTTTGTCATGTTCAATCTAATCCGTTTCTAGGTTCATTTCAGCGTTTGCTACATTGTACTGTCTTTATGTAGCCCCATTGGTCTTCTTCAGAGACCTTGATGGCCTCCCAAAATTAGGGGTAGGTTCCCCTGATACTCTTGTCCTTTGTAAATGTAAAATTACATTCTCAATCTAAATGCCTGATAAAATCCACGTCTATATTTCTCTCACCGATCTCACATGTTTACCATTTTCCACTACTCCCTTTTGTTGGGCAACTTGTCTTATTTAGACTGGAAGCCTTGAATGCAGGGCCTGTATCTGTTACTTGGTTTCCTGTATGGTACCTAGTTTTATACAGGCTCTCTAGGATGTGTGTGTAACTATATAGTGTATATATGTAGCGTACACCAGGAGTGGTCAGAAGTAGGGGTGTGCACGGACCCCCTGCTCCGCTTCTCTTCCAGATCCGCGATTTGCGGATCAGGCCGCTTCGCTCTGCCCCCGCTCCGCTGCGGAGCTCCGGATCCGGATCGGAGCTCCGTTTCCCCCCCCCCCCCATAGGCTTGCATTAAGCTAAAAAAGTATACAACTTTTTTTCTGTGAAAGTTAGAAACCTCAAGTTTGGCACCATGACACCTCATGGAGGTATACAGAAGCACGCCAAGACTCAAGGCAATCCCATCATCCCCTGATTTTTGGGGAATTTATGAAAATCCAACACCCCATTCACACCCCTTTCGATAGCTCCGTCAATGTGCACGTTAGAAACCTCAAGCTCGCCACCATGACAGCTTATCCAGGGATACACACGCACACCAAGACTCAAGGCAGTCCCATCATCCCCTGATTTTTGGGGAATTTATGAAAATCCAACACCCCATTCACACCCCTTTTGATAGCTCCGTCAATGTGCATGTTAAAAACCTCAAACTTGCCACCATGAGAGCTTATCCAGGGATACACATGCATGCCCAGACTCAAGGCAGTCCCATCATCCCCTGATTTTTGGGGAATTTATGAAAATCCAACACCCCATTCACACCCCTTTCCATAGCTCCGTCAATGTGCATGTTAGAAACCTCAAACTCACCACCATGAAAGCTTATCCATGTGTCCACATGGACGCCCAGACTCAAGGCAGTCCCATCATCCCCTGATTTTTGGGGAATTTATGAAAATCCAACACCCCATTCACACTCCTTTCGATAGCTCCGTCAATTTGCACGTTAGAAACCTCAAACTCACCACCATGAGAGCTTAGCCAGGGATACACATGCATGCCCAGACTCAAGGCAGTCCCATCATCCCCTGATTTTTGGGGAATTTATGAAAATCCAACACCCCATTCACACCCCTTTCGATAGCTCCGTCAATTTGAACGTTAGAAACCTCAAACTCACCACCATGATAGCTTATCCAGGGATACACACGCATGCCAAGACTCAAGGCAGTCCCATCATCCCCTGATTTTTGGGGAATTTATGAAAATCCAACACCCCATTCACACCCCTTTCGATAGCTCTGTCAATTTGCACGTTAGAAACCTCAAACTCACCACCATGATAGCTTATCCAGGGATACACACGCATGCCCAGACTCAAGGCAGTCCCATCATCCCCTGATCTTTGAGGAATTTATGAAAATCCAACACCCCATTTGCAGACGTGGACTGTTCTCTGACATTTGGACAGATAAAAAAAAGGGAAGTGAGCACACTCACAGATGCCATCTAGACCCACAATCATGCCAAGGTACAAGGCAATCCCATCATCCCCTGTTTTTTGGCAAGGCTTAAACCTGCAGACATCTCAATGGGGCCATTTCAAAGGAAATCCCAACATGCCATGAATTGGGGAGTAGAGATAAACCTATGAATCTTCTTCCACACTTGAAAAATGGATTTGGAACTTCCAAAAGTCTAATTGAACGCAGGAAGGACTTCTCCCCTGAGTGAAAGCCAGACACACACAACCTCCCTGCGAGGCGGGCAGGGGAGGAGGGAGGGAAGGCAGGCAGGTAGCAGACATTTCTGGGGGCATAAGGAAGTGAGCCAAGGATAAGCCAGTAATGCATATAAAATGGAATAAATAAATAAATAAATAAACGAAGGAGGGGTGGAATTAAAAGCAGCAGTGTTGCTGAATAAACAACAAGAAGAACTTTTTTTAAAAGGCTATATCTGTCTTTTACCAGTAATAGGGGGACGTGCTCAGGGGAGGGGGAAGCAGCTGCCAATTTGACTGGTCTAGTGACCAGTCTTTTAAGAAGCAACGCTGTCAGTTCAACTCATGAAAGCCATTGCTCCACCACAAGAGCTCTAAGGAGTCAAGCTCTCACTTCAACTCATGATAGGCATTGCTTTACTCTCTTTGGAGGGCTCTGATAGCCCTCCAAGTACAGGAGAGAGTGGGGGCACGTCCACATGGCATGCCCTAGGGGAGCTCATCCCCTTGCACCACATCTTTTCAGTTGTTCCCCAAAGTTAGGGTGGGTAGCAGTGCTGTGTTTCTATCTCTTATTATTGGCTTAGTATATGATTTCAGGTTGTGTTTGTGCATTTGGTGGGGCTACTGTTTTAAAAAACACTGGGAAAAGTCCGTTCAGACTAAGAAAGAGAAGTTCCCAGAATCCCAAGTTACCCGTGTTGCCTAACCCCTCCTCCAACTTTGGGATCATGTGATCATGACCGGGAGTTGACTCTGCCCCTCAGCAATCGAAACAGGTAACCTTTTTCCTGCCTTTACTCTACTTTTTAAAAAATTCTAGCAAGCGAACCGCACCACGCAGAGAGGTGAGAGTACTCTCAAAATGACCCCCATCCACGACTCTCTAAGCACAAGAATTTTCAGAAAGATAGCTTCAAAAACAACACAGTTATCCCCCTTTCTTTTCCGCAATGCAATCTTATGGGCGAAATGTTTCAAGATAGCGATCAGAGCGGACCGCGGAAACCGGAGCGCTCCGAAAATGGGCGCTTCTCTTCGCCTTGCTTCTAGGGGTCCGTGGTCCACTTCTACTCCGCCTCTGGGCAAGGTGGAGCAGGCCAATTCGCTCCTGCTTCTACGCTTCTAATCGGAGCGGAGCACATGCCTAGTCAGAAGATATGTCAGGATCCACTGGTTGTTCTCTGTAGACCAGCAAGGTCTTCTGACCCTCAGCTGACTTTCAAGAATTTTTATCCTAAATTATGTTGATTATAATCATAATGTTGATTACGTTGATGAAAAAGGATGTTTGGGGTGGTGGTGGTACCAGAAGTAGATTTTTGTGTGAAACAGACTGTAATCTTTGTTCCAGCACTGATCACAAATTCCTGAGCTGAGCATATGCTAAGGGGCACCCTGTTCCTTAATTCCTGGCTTTGTCCTCCCAGCTGAGCTACTATTTTGCACCTAGCTACAGATGGTGGACCTCAGAGTTCCAGTAAACAACAAAGTAGATCCTGCAAGCCTTAAGTCTACTCACTCCTGGTAAACATTGAATGCCCTGGTTTCATGTATGAGAGGGTGTGCTGCCACCAGCATGCTTCCCACTTTTATTTTCATTTTCCAACCGATGATCCTCTGATTCATTACAACAGTTAAAGCTGCAGGTGCCCTGCCCTCTTTTAAATTTAGTCACTCCAGTATAGCTCCTGCACCTTTAACTTTTGTGATGAAGACGGAATTTCATCAAGTTCTCCATATATACAAATAACACCTGCTGAAATTCCCTTTCCTATGCAACTGTTAAAGATACAGGAGCCCTGTCCTCCTTTTCATATGGCCACCCTACCTTCAAGCCTCTCCCAATCCCATCCTAATCACCCCTTCCTAGCAACTTCAGTTCTTGAGGTGCAGCAAAGATATTGCCAAATGTGGAACTCATTTTTAAAGCAGTACTTACACTTTTTATTTTTAAAAGCAATACTTCACTAATATGCCATATTGTATTAATCACCACTGAGCAATCTTGGCATAATTTATTTCTTGACAGTAACTGACAGTAACCAAAGCCTGAGAATATAACACTGGCAGCTGCAGAGATCTATTCTCTAATAATATCTTTAAGAAAAGCCAAAACAAAAGTTGGCAACAATTGCTTTTTTTTTTAATGATTAGCTTGAGCCTGGCCAATGACATCAGAGCAGATGATCATCTTGGCACACACTTTGGGGTATTGTCAGTGAATTCATCACAATATTGGTATGTGAAGTCTGAGAAATCATCAGAAACTGAGCTGGGAACAAATACAGATCTCATTTGAGAGACCCACTGGGATTTTTAAACTCAAAGGGCATGATCCAATCAAAGTTATGTCCCTACATTCTATTGGGTAAAATTTAACATATGTCCTACTTAGAATAGACCCATTGAAATGAATGGGAATTAAGTGGGCCTACTCTATGTAGGACTTCAATGGACCTACTCTAAGTAGGACTTACATTATTTATTCATTTATTTTAGTTGTAACCCACATTTCTACCCAAAAATTAAATTATTAAAATTGATTAAAACAATAAAATATATTAAAATCCAATGTAAACTTCCATGTTAGGTAGCTCTATAGCTTGGGAATGGCCACCAAAAAGGCCTTCTCTGAGGTCACCACAAATGCACCTCTGAACTGAAGGTGGCCATCTCAGAAGAAAGGCCTCTCCAGAAGATCTTAAAAATGGGGCAGGTTCATATGGGAGATCTTTCAGGTAGCATGGTCCCAAGCTGTATAAGGCTTTATAGGTCATAACCAGCAATTTGAATTCTGCCTGGAACAAGGGAGTCACACACTCCCTGTAATTGGCCCTGGTCAACAGTCCAGCTGCAGCATTCTGGACCAGCTGAAGTTTCTGAACAGTTTTTGAAGGCCATCCCACATAAAGCAAGCTATAGTGGTCCAAATGGGATATAACTAAGGCATGCATGACCATGGCCAGAGCAGACAGCTCCAGGAATGGGCGTAGTCTGTGTACTAGCCTCAGCAATGCAAACATACTCCTGGCCACTGTTGAGACCTGGGCAATCCAGAGGTTCTAAGCACAGTTTGAATCCTGATTCCCTGATCTGCCTTACAACTGCCGAAAGCACCTTTGCCTTGTCTTGATTAAGCTTCATGCATGCTTAACTCTTCCACTGAAAACAATGGGACTTAGAGTACTTAATTTTGGCAGGATTGGACCCAGAGAGTTTTAATTAGCATGGCGTCTGAAGAATGAACAGAAGTTAAATGCATCTGGAGGTCCAATCCTATGTTAAATCTGAGTCAGTCCAGTTGCAATACAATATATGACTTCTTAAAGAAAACAAAGATTCAGGTGTCACAAAGTCTGGGTTGTATTCAAAGGTGCCATTCTGCCCAATGGATTCAGTTCCAACAGTGGAACTGGGAGGGGATGATTCCTCCTCCTCCTGCAACCCATCCCCCTCTAAATCTGCTCTGGAGGGCTGGGAACTCCCCAGAGCAGATTTTCAAGCACTGCAAAGGAAAAGAGAGAGGGAGAATGTCCTGTTGCGCTAGTGGACATCCACTAGCATGGCATTGGTTTTTAATGCACTGGAACCAGCGAGCTTCTTGGCTAGAAGCTGAAGGGCAGGAAGGAAAAGAATAATAGGACAATTCCATAGTGTAAAATAGGGGTGGACAACCTACGGTCTTAGGTATCTTGGCCTTATTTCATGTGGCTACTAGGCTAATTTCAAAAACCCTCTGCAAGTGATTAATTTAGAGCTTTGGAAAGAGCAATCTGTCCCTAGCAGCTGCTGAGCGAAGAGGGGGGGGGGGGAGAGAGAGAGAGAGAGAGAGAGAGAGAGAGAGAGAGAGAGAGAGAGAGAGAGCTGGGTAGCCCCTGCCCACTGCTGGTATGTGTCCCCCAACAGATTACCTCTAAGGGAATGTGACCCTTGACTGAAAAAATGTTCCCTCACAAATGTAAAACTATGGTGTATATCTGCATTCTTCACCCATCTTGTTAAAAAGCAAGCCAATTGCTCAGCACACACATGGCCTAAAACTATTTCATCCTATATGTGGCTCGGGGCGTGAAGAGTTAAATATCCCATATAATATTTCTTGCTAAACAAAAGAAAGAAAGAAAGAAAATAAAAGAGAAGAAGCATATCATGGTTTATTTGCTGAAAATGGTATGGAAGGGAGACATCTGGCTTTATTTCTAGACACCATTCATTCCCACTGGCACAATTAATAAACGTTATGCATAAATCACAGGAAGATCATTAAATCCACTGGCTCACACTGTTAAGTAATTGCCAAATGCACACTGCACATAGAAAATGTACCTAGTGTATGTGCTGACTAGAAGATTTAAGAATGCTTGAAGATTTTGTTTCTCTTTGCGGTGTTACACCCAGTTCCTCAGAGCTTGTTTTTCATGCAGAGCTGATGCGGTCAGCAATGTAGAAACAGAACCGGCTCCTGAAACCTGCTCTGGCTGTCCCAGAAGCAGGGAACACATGGCATTTTATTTTTGGAAACCATTTTACAATCTTAAGCGGCCCCCCTTAAAAGGATAAATCACGAGTAGATTAAGCCAGCATTGGCAGGCTGAAAGATGGCTTGGGAAGCAAGCATCCATAAAGAAGGCGGACAATGCTATTAAAACGAGAGCAGCCCTAGAAACAGATAGCCAGTATTTGGAAAGATGAAGACGATCCAATTCATAAAGCAAGTCAGAGTAACTACTTGTGCACATCACCATGGAGAGGCATCAGTAACGCAGCAGTGTGGTCCGGATTCTGTCAGTAGTGCCACTTTCAAAGAAGAAAGAGGACTCATTCGCCAGAATCTTTGAGCTCAGTGATGAAGGCTGTAAGCACACGTTTATTAGACTTGATCTGCCAGTGACCACAACATCACAACTCCTCAACTCCTTACTTTCCTCAAAATAGGATCCCAAACATATTTCTAGTAGTAATGAATTATGGTTAAAACTAGCCCATACCTGGGTTGGTTAACCATTCCCAAATACAGGAAGGCATTCACCCTAGCAAGATTTAACGTCCTCCCCTCCAAGTTGCTGGAGGGCAGATATAAGAAAATTCCATCCAAAAACAGATACTGTCCATGTAATAACATCGAGGTGGAATCCATTCTACATGTGCTCTTCCATTGCAATTTTTACCAACAGGCAAGGAAAGACCTATTATGTCCTATTATGCAACTTTTCCCTGGACACTCCCCCGAGTCACTTTTGATTAGTTTACTTCAGGGCTCCAGTAAATCTACCACTGAGCAGGTGGCCAAATTCCTGAATTTGGCCATCCACACCAGATCTCTTATGGATGTCTGATTGTGCTTAAATCCACAGATTAGCAATTTTATTATCTATACATCCCCTTTATCTTACTATGCTATGCCCCAATAACCCAATTCTGTTCCCTTTTCAAAAACCATAAAATAACAATCTAGTATCTTTAGTGGTTTTGTAACACTCACTCTTCTTTCCTTATCCCTACTTTGTATTGTTTTATATAATGGTGTATCTTCTTGTTTTATATTGGTCTGTTGACTGTAAATGAAGAAATGAAATGAATGGTTAAAACTAGAAAGAAATGTAATAGAGCAAGTGTGGTATAGTGACTAGAGTACGGATAGCAGTTAGGAAGAATATGATTCAAATCCCTACTTAGCCACAGAACTCATTGGATGACTTTGGTTCAGTCACTATCTGTCCACGTAAACCTGCGTCACAGGATTGTTGTGAGAATAAAGTAGGATAAATGAATCCCCTGAACTGTTTGGGGGGAAATAAAGAATTTTTTTTAAAACACACACACACACACATAAAGAAAAAAGAATGTGGAAACTTCTCCTTCTTAAGATGACCCAGGCAGATACCAAAGCATAAACATTAAATGCAGCATATTTTAATGGCACACAAAAATAGAGGTTGGAGGCAGGAAAATGGAATCAGCTGTCCAAAGCCATGTTGCTTCATGTTGCTTGATGGTAAGGCCTCATTTCTTTTAGGAATCTTCTTAAGAAGAAAAGAAGACAATTTGTAGGCCTGGGCGGGGGAGGGAAACAACAAGCCCGAGCAAGCCCGAGGGAACAACAAGGCCTGGCCAGGAGGGAGGAAGCAAGCCTGCCACAGCCACATACCTTGTTCCCTGATGATCTGACCGGGCTGCTGCTATGTTCGCCTGGGCCGCCACCTGGGCTCCAATCGAGGCAGGGAGGGGCGGGGATGCGTTCCCGGAAGTCCGAGAATGCATCCCTCTAGCCCCCTCCCCCCCCCCCCGTGCCGATGGGGCCTTTAACTTGGCCTGCGCAATTGCTGGGAGGGAGTTATTAATATGCTGGGTGCCTGTTTCCCCAGAATTTAGGGGCCAGGCCCAGTTGCCCCAGAGACCCTTCATTTTACTAGAGGTTTCCAGGTTTTCTGGGTCATCAGGTCACCCTAACGCTAGGCCATAATGTTTAGCTCAAAATGCTTAACCACTGTGGCTTAGCATGTGGTTTGTACATGGTCTATATAAGAAAGGAGACCCCCGCCATCCCTCAAATTCAGTATCCAGATAGTGATCAAACCAGGAGATATGGCCATTTCAATTATCTTGTTTATGGTTATGGCTGAACTGCAACAACTATATTCATTCGGGGAGAATTTTCTTTTCATGTTCTGTGTTTGGACAATTTATTTATTTATTACATATGTATACTGCTCAATTGCCGAAGCTCTCTAGGGGGTTCATATTTGTGCTGTAGATGGTGTTTCATTGCCATGCAGAAAAGTAAATGTATACAGTGTGATACATGCTTTTTTTAAAAAAATATTGCATTTGTTGTTCAAGCACCAAGGAAAAGAAGGGCGAGGATGGGTTTTTTGTTGCTGTTGTAACCAGAAGGGTGATGTGAAAACAGACATAGTCTTCTCACATTTTGGTGTTTGAATGCACAGCAAAAATAAAATCATCCCCAAATGGGTGAAAATATTGTGAAGTTGCGGCATTTAAATAACATGCAGTTTGAGAGTGCAATGATACCTTATCACAATTCTCAAAGGAATGTAACAATAGCAGACTTTCGCCACAGTTGACAAAATGGAGAAAAGTTTATTTCTAACATATTTTTCATTACTCACAATGGGCTTGTTCAGATAACATACTAAACCATTTGTAGCAAATGATTAGTGAGGTGTTTAAACTGCGTTTAAGTAGCCACCATGGTTTGGAATGGTTCACACGACATGCTAAACCGTAATGTTTAGCTGAAAATGCTTAACCACCATGGCTTAGCGTGCATTTGAACAGGGTCATTGAAACTGTTATAACATTTATTTCATTTATTCTTATTGAGACAAAGCAGTCCAAATTCTATCAGACATTCTTCATAGGGCTTGTAGCCTGTAGCATCTTAATTGGGATGCCCATAAATACACTCCACCATCTTTATCACTGGGCTGTCCACAAGTGAACACTGATTGACCAGCTCTCACTAAACTGCTAACTATTACCGTTTATTCTCACACTCACACTCACACATACATACTGCACCTCAACAACCCTAGATATTTTAGAACAGCTTTGGGGGCTTAAGAGAAAATAATCTCTTTTCTACATTTAATATTTGGAAATGCTCTAGGGTTTGAGGAAAACATTTTCATTAAAATGTTTGATGTTGTAAAAGTGCTGCAGGGCACTTAGATTGCTTCAGTCAACATTTCAAAATTGCTTGAGGACTGGAGTAAAGATTTGATGAAGTGTCTCTATGTTTTAATTTTTCCAGCTGGAGAATTATATGTAAAAGAATTTCATCCCCCCCCCCCAAAAGGGGGGAGTCTATGTAGCTATATCAAGCTCTCCCTGGTCTGTACTGCAAAAAGGAACAGAAAAACAGCAACAAATTATGAGGTGGAGGAGTCCTGAGGTAATGTAATGGACTATATCATTTCACACTGCAGGTGGGAGATACCACTGCAGGTGGGAGATACCCCTTTCCACACAACATTTTTTTAAAAAATCTACACATTAAAACTATGCACTAAAGAGTGGCTGGGTAGAACTTCTCTCCCCCCTCCCCGGAACATACACAATGTTCTGGTCCACTCCCCCTATCCCTGCATTTGTATAAAGCTTGAAACACAGGCAGCCTCCACCTGCACTTCAAAGTGCAGTTCAAAGTGTAAAATCCTCTATGACTTCAGGATTTTACCACCTCATCTGCTGCCTTGCAGACCAGCCCTAGGTTAAATGTGAATGTAATAGGCCTATCACAATTCTCAAAACAAAGTCTTAAACTAAATAGAAAATTAAATGGGAAAGTGTTGAGACACAGACTGAAGGTGAGGGGAGGAACCTAAATATAGGTATTTTAGCACAGGTAGAACAACTCACTTAAATTTATATATCAGTTTATCTTTATCTGGTTGAGCAGTCTGGACATTAGCGTCTATATTTCGACGCCAACTAAAAACATGGCTTTTTAACAAAGCCTTTGATGGTTAAACTCACTGGCACATTGTTTTAACTGTTTTAACTGTATCTATTGCTTTTAAATTATATATTGTTTTAACTTGGATCATGGTTTAATTTGTTTTTAACTGTGTATATTTATTGTTTTATACTGCATGTTTTTATCTGTACGCCGCCGTGAGATCTTAGTGATATAGGGAGGGATATAAATATTTTAAATAAATAAATAATAAATATATTAGTAATGCGTTTTGATAGGAGTGGGCAACTTTTTTTTCTGTTGAGGCCCACATTCTTTCATGGCTAGTCTATTGGGAGGCATCTGTCAGCAGCAGGACGGCCAAAAAAAGAGGAAATACCTCACCAAAAAAGAGGATGCCAGTTTGTATACATTATTTTGTTTATTTATATATATAAAAAATTAGACTGACGTTAAACCCTCTTAAAACAGAGCCATAACGTTTTCATATGGTAATTTATATGTATAGATGTAAATTTAGAAATAATTGGTATAATTTAAATGGAAATTCGGTCCATTCCACCCTAGTGGGAGACCAGGTGACCTGTGTGCCTGCTGTCCAGCTGCTGTTGATGGGCAATGTGAAGGCCTAGCTCTTCCTTCTGACTTCAAACCACACTTGGATTGAACAACCCATCAACTAGAGGACCGACCTCTGATGGGTCTCCAAAACAGAGGCCTGTCCTCTATAAAGTAGGGCACCTGTAAAGTAGTCAGTGGAGGGGGAGACCGAAACCCTTGGTAGGTAAGGCCAGAGACAAAGGTTGCCCATTTTCTCTTTCAGCGATCCCTTTTTCTCTCTCTCCCCCTGTTCCTTCCCACCCAGTGGGCTACCAGGGAAAGGATCAGTGGAGGCTTGTGGCTCTGATTTCAGAGGGCCTGTGATTTCATTCTGGTTTTAGTTAGAACAAGCCAGAACTCCAAATGAACTATCCAAGGTACTGAACTCTAGTGGTTCAGCACCTCAGATAGCTCTTTTAGAGTTGTGGCTGGCTCTGTTTAGAACCCAGACTGGAATGACAGCGCCACCAAAATCGGAGCCACCAGCCTACATTGGAAGGGACAGACAGATCACTCTTACCAAAAGTCACATGCAGAAAGCTTTTGAAATTAGGCTGAGGACCACATGAAATTAGGCCAAGGGCCACAGGTTGCGTAACCCTGCTTTATAACTTTGAAATACCACAGCAGCAACTAAGCTTGTTCATATGGGGGTGGGGTTATGCTCTTACCATGCATACTATAGATTGGGTACCATCTGAGAACCACACTTTCCCATTACTGAACTCAGCATATCTCACATTTTAGTTTTGGACTAAATGTGCTATTTTTTCCGCAACATGAATCATGGCAAGTAACATACAATTAAAAACACACACCAGATCTTAAGATTTTAAAAGCAACTTTTTTCTATTATCTGTGCAAGATTTTTTAAATTGAAGTTGTATTTCCTTTAATTAGTATTTGATACAGTATTAATATTCCTATTTATCTTTTACATGCCATATGGATTAAATTCTCATTACTTTTGATCTTAATACTTTTAAAATATGTAAATCAGCAGACACCCTCTTTAAAGCAGTGTTTGCTTACCACATCTATTATTGCCTTGGGCTACAGGAAAATATCTGAATTGCTAACATTCCAAAATTGTACAGTAAACCCTGAAAACCAAACATTCTAACGACCCATCTCAACAAATAATAGTACAATGCGCTCTTTCATATTTAGTAGCACCTAAACTATAGCATCAAGTGTGGCTGACAATTGGTTGGTGAAATATGCCTGGTGAGAGCCAAACATCTCTATTTATGGCCCAAGTTTAGTTGACATTCTGGTATTCTATATTGATTTTACAGCTTGATCCTAAAACTTGCTATGCTTAGGCTGGGGCATACTATGGTCACATCAACACAAATGTCACAAAACATGGCATTATCTTGGCTTGCAGGGACATTATTCTGGTGTCATAGGGAAGGCATACTTTGAGCCTGGACTTTCCTCCAGAACAAATTTATATTTATAAGGCTCATCTCGAAAACATATGTGAAAGTAAGTGCTTTTGAATATGTGTGGTATTTATTTCCAGTATCACTGAGTAATGGGGATATTAACTTCAAACATGGCATTCTTCTTATACAGATAAAAATGTGTGTTAACCAGCCTCATGAATAACTATACACACTCTCCCACATACACATCTGGGCTGAGGAAAAAAGTTGAAACGCCAGAGTGTTAAACTTTCAGGCAAAGTTTGAGGCGAGCTATAGTACCTCTCTCAGAAATTAAGGTCTAGTAACAGTATTGCAGGTGGGATTTTATTTATGTGTAACCCATACTTCAGTACAAGATTCAAAAGGCAGCGTACAATTGTCTCACCTAACTCTGCTTCTCTTATTCTGACTACGAACTTCATCAGATGGGGGAAAATCATGTTTCCCTACCGTTGCTTCTCCACCCCTGCTTCTGTCACACAATACTTCTCTTTCTCAACTTAGAAGAAAGAGAAAGTAAACAACAACCCCACAGCCCGTTCAGTGGGCATTTTTATCATACCGCTTTTCCTGCCCACAGCAGGAGATCACAGAAAGTTCCATTTCTAAAAATAAATCAGACTTACTGGAGTCTTTTTTGTCACGGGAAGAAGGACAGAGGTGGACGGCGTCGTGAATAGGACCCGCGAAAATCCATGAGTGTCCAGTAACGAGCGTGCTATAAAATGCTCGGCTGATCATCCCCCATATGATTCCACTTCTAAAATCCCTTTACTGGTTTTCTTCCAAACCTAGATCCCACACAAGCTTCTTTCTCTTACCTACAAGGCCTGCTGTGGCCTTGCTCCTCCTCATTTCTCTGTGCTTATTTCCCAATAAATCCTTTCCTATGATCTTTGCTCATCCAGCTCCACCACCCTCAGCCATCCAAAGGTTTCCTCCTCCCTGAAACATCTCCTTGCTACCCCTTATGCCTGCAACTGCCTCCCAGAATACCTCCATACGACCACCCACTTAATTTCCTTCGAGTCTGTCCTCTGAACTCACCTTTTCCAGTAAGTTTTTTAATCAGTGCCTTAGTCTCTACACACTATTGTAATTAAGTCAAAGGACATGTAATTGAAGTAATCACATATTTTCCCCTTGCTTACCCATGCCTTCATTTCCCCTTTCTCGTGTATCTATTTCTGATTGTAATAGGCTGACCATATGGAAAGGAGGACAGGGCTCCTGGATCTTTAACAGTTGTATAGAAAAAAGAATTTCAGCAGGTGTTATTTGTTTGCATACAGCCCCTGGTGAAATTCCCTCTTCAACACAACAGTTAGAGGCAGGAGCCCTGCCTTCTTGATCAGATACAAAAGAGGGCAGGGATCCCGCAGCTTTAACTGTGGTGATGAAGAGGGAATTTCACCAGGTTCTCCATATACACAAATAACTCCTGCTGAAATTCCCTTTTCTGTGCAACTGTTAAAGATACAGGAGCCCTGTCCTCCTTTTCATATGGTCACCCTACTGTTATCAGGCACTGTTTCCTTGGTATCATTTCACCATCATTTCCCACTCTTATCTCTACTTCGTGATCCCAGACAATTAGGGACCATGTAACAATGTGTCCCTAATTGGACTACTATAATGAGTTGTACATGGGGATGCTTTTGAAAACTGTTCAGAAACTTCATCTGGTCCCAAATGCTGTGATCAGACTGTTGACTGGGGCCTATTGCAGGAAGCCTGTGACTTCCTTGTTGCAACAGCTTTGCTGGTTACCAGTTTGTTTCCGGGCATAATTCAAAGAGATAGTTATTATCTATAAAGCTCCATACAGCTTGGGACCAGGCTATCTAAAAGACTGCATTCTCCTATACAAGTGTGCATAGATCTTAAGATCCTTGAGAGAGGGGCATTTTTATATATATCACTACCTTCAAAGGTACATTTAGTGGTGAATGCCAGAGAGGGCCTTCTTGGTGGCTGCTCCCAGACAGTGGAACTTCCAGGGAGGCTAAGTTCACTCCCTTTCTCCTGTCCTCCTGCTGGCAGGCAAAGACCTCTTTGTTCAAGCAAGCCCTTTGGCATGTAAGTGGGTCTGTTGGGTTAGATTCTATTTCTATTAAGTTACTGTTGTGTTTTAATTGTGTTTTAATTCACTGTTTTATTACTGTTTTAATTAAATTTTATTTATTATTGTAAAGCGCTTTGAGTGCTATTTTTCTTGGTAGAAAGGTGGGGTATAATTCAAATAACTAACTCCATAAATAAATAAATAAATATAATGAGAGAGTCATGGTATTGTTGGGGGGAAACGTAGCAGAGTGAAGTCCAATGCTTCATGGATGATCCTAACCAATCAGGGACACATTGTTTCTGCAAACAGGCAAAATGAGGAAAGATGAGGAGACATCGCTTGCAGATCCCTCCCTTTAAAGTGGCAGTTTGCAGTTGCATAGAAAAGGGAATTTCAGCAGGTGTCATTTGTATGCATACAGCACCTGGTGAAATTGCCTATTCATCACAACAGTTAAAGCTGCAGGAGCCCTGCTGTCTTTTGTATCTGCTGAAATTCCCTTTTCTATACAACTGCTAAAGATACAGGAGCCCTGTCCTCCTTTCCATATGGTCATCCTAGCAAAGCATTTAGCATGAATAAATATATATAAGCCCAATGCAATACCCTAGTCCATTTGAAGCCATTTCTTTTTGGGGTTACCTAATTGTTTTTTTAACTATTGTTTATCCTTGGCCGATATATTCGTTAATTCTTTGGAAAAAACAAGGTGTAAGAGATAGTATTAGTATATGGCAGTTAGACTGAAGCCCTTTTAATACGCTCAGTTAAAAGATTGACTTTTAAAATACCTTGGCTGCAATCCAACTGTGAGTTAAGTGTGTTTAAACCAATTGGTTTTAGTGGGCTTAAGTATACTTAGCACAGTATTAGGGTGACCATATGAAAAGGAGGACAGGGCTCCTGCAACTTTAACAGTTGCATAGAAAAGGAAATTTCAACAGTTGTCATTTGTATATATGGAGAACCTGGTGAAATGCCCTCTTCATCGCAACAGTTAAAGATGCAGGAGCTATACTAGAATGACCAGATACAAAAGAGGGCAGGGCACCTTCAACTTTAACTGTTGTGGAGAAGAGGAAATTTCACCAGATTCTCCATACATACAAATGACACTTGCTGAAATTCCCTTTTCAATACAACTGTTAAAGTTACAGGAGCCCTGTCCTCCTTTTCATATGGTCGCCCTAGGTAACAGTATTTTTGAAAAACATGATTTTTAATAACTGTTTTGGTTCTTCACAAGCACATCGTTTGTCCTGAAAATTTTCATACGTGAACATTCAACACAATCCTAAAAATAACTGAATCTATAGCCCTATTTACGACATAGAAGAAAATTTAGGGTCCTAAATCACTCAGAGGCTAGATGAGAAGTAAAGGAGCCCAGCTGCAGAAATTTGCATCCAACAAGGAGGGCAACAAAGACAGTGACAGGGGTGGGTGGAGCTGTCATGCTCATCTTGTTCTCCCCTTTGAGTGCTAATTGTACTCAGAAGAGCCCCAGCAAAAGGGCTTATGGTGTAAAACCGTTGGGTGGCTGTATAAACATTCTGTGAAGCTCAATCCAAATAATGGTTATTTGGAGTCAAATCTCCCTGGATTCAATGGGCGTTATTTCTTAGGAAATAAACAAACATATATACACTTATCTGGGAGTAAGTGCCTCTGAGCGTAGTGGGATCTGGGGGTTGTCTATATGGCTTCTAAGCTCCGCAGTGGCTGTGCAGTGGCGCTGGAACAGTTAGACGACACAGCCACCAACTCACAGCCACTTCATGGCTTTTTGTCAAAGCTATGTGGTAAAATAGCTGGGAACTTACCCCAACTTTTTTCTTCAAAGTGAGGTCACCACGGCCCTTATTCTGTGTGATCTTGCTCCATGGTTGAGCCAGGGGTGGATGGCAACTCCTGACTGGTTGCCGGAAGCCAGGCAGAGGGCAGGGTTGTATTCTGATTCTGCGTTAATTCACCCCAATTTATATCCGAAACTGCACATTTATGGAGGGAGTTTTTATCCTTTACTTTGCTGATGCACAGCTGTGCATCTGCTGTTTATAAAAATAGACATCTGCTGCATTCCCTGACCATTTGCTCTAATGGGGCGAAATTGGGGTGGGGGTGGTCTCATAGGGAGAGGACCCCCTATTTCACCCCATTAGAGCAAATTGTCAGGGAATGCAACAGATCTCTATTTTTATAAACTAGAGATGCACAGCTGTGCATCAGCAAAGTAAAGGATAAAAGCTCCCTCCACAAATACGCAGATTCTCCCTTCAGATCCTGCCCTGCACAACTTGGAATTTTTGCTTTTTCTCAGAACAGTGGCCATAATGGGGGGAGGGAGAAACTATTACTTCCGCCCTGCCTCACCCCACACCTGGATGTATGTTTTTCAGGGTTTTAAGGACTACTGAAGGAGCAGAGCCGATTTCATCATACTGCGGAAAATAAGAGCAATGGTCTTTCCTCCCATACTCATCAAGATGAAGCCTTACATATATCTGAATAAACATGCACAAAATTGTACTGTAAGTTTTCTAAACTGAGCTACTGAAATGACAGCGCATTCCAGTATCTGTTTATTCAGATATAAGTCTTACTGGGTTCAATGGGACACACTACCAAGTGTGTTGTAGGATTGTAACCCAAGGATGATATTTCTATCTATGTATATTGCTCTGTTATACTGTTGACTGCCCCCTGGCTTTAAAAATGTTTGGATTAAAGAGAGATCATCCTTTATTTATGAAATACCATCAGTAATTGTGAAGCAGCTAATCCAAGATAGGATTGGTAGAATCTTTACTGCATTATAATTTTATAAAGATTAATTACCTTTCACAGTGTATTTAATATATTATCTGTACAGATGCTATCTTCCAACACTACACAGCCCTCAACACAGACCGTACCACTGATAAAATATATCATTCCTTTTCACAGCTGTGTGCCATTACAGAGTCACTGGTGAGTGAAATTCTATGTAGTTAAATATAGAACAAGTAAGAGTAGAGTTGGCAAAATGGTTAGATATTTGTGGGCCCATAATGTCAGATTCCACCATAAATCTGCTTTCGAACATAGAACTTATAAGAACTTGCTTAAGAAGAAAGAGGAGGAGTATTTGTGCAAGTTTGAGATCTGCTGCAATAAAAAAAATGTGAACCTACTGTGGAGGAAGCCGCTCCACCTGTCCTGCAAGGTAGACCAGGATAAAACGTGCCTCCTTGACCTCCTTACAGGTAGCTGCCACCACTCACTCTGCTTAGCCTAGGTCTGGTGCAAGTGAACATCTCAAAGACTTATAGATGAATTACATGACATGGGAGAAGCAAGCTCTCTGGGTTGCTGTCCAGCAAAGGCCCAATGTGTTTGTTCTTTTTCATATCCACTTTAGCCAAGTATTTAACATGAACACAAACAATCTGGCACTCAGGGTTCTGCATCATGCGGAGAACCTCCACTGATAGAAGAGGTTCCCCACTTCAGAAGATCACCCTGAACACAAGGAGGGTGACAAGAATGGAGATGAAGGGGGTAGAAATGGCATGCTTGTCCTCATCCTTCCCCCATACGTATTATTGTAAGTCTACTTGACAAAGGCTACTGTTAATCTTGCCTCCTGGTTCTAGTCCTACTCTACAACATCAGAGCTTGATGCTTGCCGGAAAATTGTTTATACCCTGAGTGAGCACAAGACTGCTTCACCATGGCAAAATGGCAAGGAAAATCAGCTCATGGTAAGTTTCCCAAAGGGCTGAGGAGAGCATTTGTGGGGCCCGGGGTAAATATGTCAGCAACAATTTCCCCCTCCCAAATTTGAAGTGGGTTAGCATTCCTGATTAAAAGAGCTGTACCTCCTCCTTTCCAGATTCAGGCCCTATGGCACAACGTTCCCCTTACTGGTCCTTGTTAACTTAGTGGCCTTTGGTAACTACTACATGAAAAAAAAAATCAAACAAATCAGCCCTAACTTAAGCCCTATGGAGTTGAACCAATTGGGGGAAACTACTAAACTACATGGCTTGGTAGGAAGTGTACATTTCCCTGCAGCACTGGTTTGGTTCCCACATATATACATGTGTGTTAATTGATGACTGTAACAGCAAGTGGCAAATTGCATGTGTGCATGAGCCTTCACTGATAAACCCACCACCGATCCAGAATTTTTGTAACATTTCACATCAAAACAGAGTCAGCCCACAAATTCAGCTGTGAGACGTAACTCAGCTGAAACACATGAGTAATCATATATCTATATAAATAAAAATGAAAAAGACCGTTCGTTACTGTCGTTATATCTCCGAAAGTTCTTCACCGATTGCTTTGAAATTTTGACACAGCGTTGCGTTCGAATACGCGAGCGTTGTTATGTAACTATGTTCTCTATGGGGTCAAAGGTTTGTCTTAAAATCGAAGAAATAGGCCTCCTCAAAACCAGTCCTGCTGATCATTGTGACATCACCAACCAGTAGGCCAATCCACTGCCTCTGCCTCCTCTCCTATTTGCATGTACTCTCGCAATTGGCTGAGTGAATATAGATGTCACACCTGTGACAGTTACACGTTCTGAAGAAAGGTAACTGCCAGGAGTTTCCAGTAACCTCCTCACCGTAAAAACATGCTTTTATATCTCCGAAAGTTCTTCACCAATTGCTGTGAAATTTTGACACAGCGTTGCGTTCGAATACGCGAGCGTTGTTATGTAACTATGTTCTCTATGGGGTCAAAGGTTTGTCTTAAAGTCGAAGAAATAGGCCTCCTCAAAACCAGTCCTGCTGATCCTTGTGACATCACCAACCAGTAGGCCAATCCACTGCCTCTGCCTCCTCTCCTATTTGCATGTTCTCTCCTATTTGCTCTTATAGGTCATTGTGACATCGCCAACCAGTAGGCCAATCCACTGCCTCTGCCTTCTCTCCTATTTGCATGTTCTCTCCTATTTGTTCTCATAGGTCATTGTGACATCGCCAACCAGTAGGCCAATCCACTGCCTCTGCCTCCTCTCCTATTTGCATGTTCTCTCACAATTGGCTTAGTGAATATAGATGTCACACCTGTGACAGTTACACGTTCTGAAGAAAGGTAACTGCCAGGAGTTTCCACTAACCTCATCACCGTAAAAACATCCTTTTTTAAAAACCAAACAGTAGGCCAATCCACTGCCTCTGCCTCCTCTCCTATTTGCATGTTCTCTCACAATTGGCTGAGTGAATATAGATGTCACACCTGTGACAGTTACACATTCTGAAGAAAGGTAACTGCCAGGAGTTTCCACTAACCTCATCACTGTAAAAATATCCTTTTTAAAAAACCAAACAGTAGGCCAATCCACTGCCTCTGCCTCCTCTCCTATTTGCATGTTCTCTCACAAAACTTTGCAATGGCACGCAGCTTGCAGTAAAAAAATTACTGAGCAACGTCATAGAAGGAACAATCTTGACAGGACCTTTCAAAGGTGAAGATGTCCTCATTCCTCGCATTCCTATGATTCCAACAGATATGCCATTTCAATTTAAGAGATTGCAATTCCCAATTCCATTGGCGTTTGCAATCACCATCAACAAAGCTCAGGGCCAATCTTTAGAATTGTGTGGTTTAGATCTAGACACAGATTGCTTCTCACATGGACAATTATATGTTGTGTGTTCTAGAGTCGGCAAACCAGACAATCTCTATATCTACACAGACAATGGAACAACTAAAAATATTGTATATCCACAAGCATTGTGAAATTAAACATATTAGAAACATCCGCTTTGTCTTTTCTTTCTTTTCAATTTAACCAGACTGAGCCACAGCAACGCGTGGCAGGGTACAGCTAATATATATATATATATATATATATATATGCATATGCATGTATGAATCTCACTAGTATAATATGAGAAGACTTCCTCTCTGATACTCATTTTTTTTTTGGGTTTGGCTCCTATCTTCATAACATAATGCATATACATATTCAGGATAGCAATTCTCTACATAGGATAAATAATAATATTTTTTGTCATTCCTAAAGGCCTAAAGTTTAGGCCCTAAACTATGGACACTGTAAAAACCTGCTCTGCTGCTGATGGCAAAATTGTCATTTACATTTGCCAAATGTCATGATGTCAAACTTGTATTTTAATGCATCCTCCAAATGTGTAAATATATACATCGGTATGGTGATTTAAACGGAATAGTTGCATCTGCTGGCTTTAAGGGTACCTAAAGCGAACATATTCAACTAATGGAAGATTCGATAACAATACAAAAATGCCAGTCTCTTATCTCTAATTATAAAGAACCATGATTAAAGGAAGCACAGATCTAAGGTGACTTGGCAGACAAAGGGAACACAGAGAAAACCATACTGCAATTTTAATAATTCCAGCAGCAGCAATGCACAAGCTTAAGCAAGCTATGAGAGAGAAGTGAAGAGAAATTAATTGGGAGGTACAATATTTCAGCGAAGGGACCGTCATCAGAGACATACGCTGCTGCTTTGGAGTACTCACAGCAGTGGCTAAGCATCGTCAGAAAAGCTGTCAGAGGGATTCACAGAGGATATTTAGGAAAACTTTGAGCAATAATAACAGCACAGCGAGGTATGGTATGATAAAAAGCTTAGCCATCAACAAAGAACTGGTAAAGAAAAAGAAGTACTTAGGCAAAGCTCTGAGTCAGGGATAGAAAATGAAAGAGACAGAAAAACCACATATACTGGAAACTGGTTAGAAACAAATTGTTAGATACTTTCATTTTAAATGCAAAAAATCTATTTCTTTGCTAAAATATTTTATGCATGACTCTTGCCTGAGTCTTTCTGAACATGATTATATTGTGTTTTGTTTGTTTGTTTAACAACAGTTTTTTTAGAGATTTATAATAAAGGTACAATAATATATCAAATCTGTGTTCCCAACATATTCCTTAAAAGCACACACCAACAACCACATCCTTCCACCTACTGTCCAGCCCCTCTTGCAAGATTTAATTACATTTTATCTGGATATTCCCCCAAATGGATGACCTAATGTGATTTACTATAATGTAAGCAATAGTGATAAATGCAAAAATTGTATGTACTATATATTTCAGTACCACCAATCCAAGAGAACCATTGATTGATTTATTGAGTTCACTCCTTCCTTTCAAAAGAATTTCTCCAGGGTGGCTTTACAAACACATAAATACAATCAATACAAACTCAACAGTATCAAAACTAACAACAGGCAAATAAGAGCAGCATAAAACCAGTCACATAAGGGATTAAGGCTGCAATCCTGTACCTGGAAGTAAGCTCCAGTGAAATCAATGGGACTCACTTTTGAGTAGAAACATTGAGAGTCATAGACCTGGTCCGGACTTCAGGATGGCGCACCTTGGCTTAATTTACCCATGGGGGCTATCGCATGGCTTGTCATGTTATGCAAACCCTGGCAGCAAGGGTTGCTTGAAGATGAGACAACACGCAACATTTGCATATGCTGACCCTGTTCAGACGACACGCTAAACCATGTGAACCATGACTTAGTGTGTCGTGTGAACCATTTCTAACCATGGTGGCTACACAACCACAGTTTAAACATGCTCACTAGCCATTTGCTGCAAAAGGGTTAGCAGCCTAACCACGGCTTAGTGCGTCGTCTGAACAGGCCCATTGTTTGTTACTGATTATGTCTTTGGGTCTAGCCTTGTTGATAACCCAACAAAAATTACTAGCCTGCTACCAGCCTAATAACCTGTGTTCCCATGCTGGCTGCAGAAGAGAAGCTCCCTCCTCTGCAGCCCACAGGGCAACACAGCCTTCGAGGCAGGATAGTAAAAATAGAAGCCTTCGACCAAGCAAAATGGTAGAAGAGGGACAGAGCAAACTGTTCCTTTTCTGCTGGTCGTCTGGATTTCTATGCTAAATACAGACAAGGGAGATTTCCTTCTTCGGCAGCTAGCACAGAAACCTTATAAGCAAGTTGCTGGAATCCTCTGCAATTCTAGCCCTCTCACTTGCCTGCATGGAATTTCTGGTTACCCTCAAGGCAACCAGGTGAGTGCTGAAATACAAGTCTGCTTTGGTCTATTCTGCACAATCAGTTCAAGTATGTTCAGATGTTTTTCTCCCTTTGTGTGATAATCCTGCAAGGTCCCCATTGTATATATTGTAGGTTTTCATAAAACTTGTTTTAACTCTATATTCCACTTAGAGTACTTTGTATGAAGGCAGGTTATAAATGGAATAAACAAATAAAATAAATATTTTCCCCCTACTCATTTAACTGCTATGACTTCCTCCAAGGTTCACCAGAGTTGTCATCTAGTTCCTCATCAGAACTCTCTAGCCATGACCTCACATAACTGCAGAGAGGAAAGGATGACTTTTAGACAGGCCTGAATTCTCTTGTTCTTTTACATGTTTGAAATGTGGAACTTTTCATCAAGCAGCTATGGAAATCCCATGAAAACTGAAAGTGCTCCTCTACTTTTTCTGCAAGCCCTGGACAGAAGATGGGAAAGAAATGGCTCTGCAACTACTTGCCTTCTTTTTCTTTCCAGAAATTGAACAAAGGGATATGATGCATGCAATTCAAAAGACAACAAATTCCAAAATGGGGAGTCCTGTGTGCACAGCACTTTTATTTAACACAACAAGGAGAATATTTCCTGTGCTGGTGTGGCACAGTAGGGGGGGCACTCAGGCACCAAGGAACTAAAATAACAATAATACAAACAAACCTCCTTGATTAGACTTTGCCCTGAGGCTTTAGCGGACTTGATGCTGAGATGAAATTGACAAGGGTCTTCTTTCCAGACTTTGAATGTGTGTTTTTTTTCACACAGGAACATTAAGTGGTTCCTGATTCAGCGGGTTTGTGCTTCCCTTAAGAATATCACAGTTGTACTTTGTGAAGATGTTGTATAGTGCAGGATTGCACAGCCTCAGTTTAATTTGTATAGTGTGGATATATGGATCATGACATGTAATACAGGGCTGGGGGCCTGGGGTCCCAATCCACCCTTGCTGGGGTTCCAATTCAGCCCTCCTGATTCCAATTACATTGTAATGAAAACAGAGGCAGGAGAGATGGTGTTGCTCATAGACAATAATTAATTGGGCCTCATGACCCTCAGACAACCATATTCTAAACCATTGCAGCTGACTTGCATGAATTTGTACCAACGACAAAATAGTGGGGTTTCGATACTGCAATGTCACTGAAGGATTGGGTGAACCAAATGAAAAGAGTGGCTTTTTGCATGAAAGAAAATTGTGCAAAAAGACACCACTTTGCGTATCTTAGAAGAAAGCAAAACCGTTCAGTGTTTCAGCTACAAAAGAGAAACATCAAAATGCCTGGTTTGCTTGGTGTAATATTCTGGGCAAAGACTTGGCTCTAAAGTGATTTGACCTGTGCTATCTGAAAAGGGAATGGAATCTTCTTCAGTTTCCTTTGATCATCCTTATTTAGGGCACCAGTTTGTGTGTGGTCAACTTAGGAACCTGCTGGAAGGTCATCAGCAAATGTTAACACTTTTCTATCATTTGGCCAGGAAAAAAGGTGCTTCACCCCTTCCCCTCTGGCTAATTCTCCACTGGACACCATCCTGTTGGAGAGCTGTCTTTTGTGTAAAAAGAGCTATCAGGGCTGTTGTTTTAACACACATGTTTGCAAGCAGTAACTTTGCCCTTTTTCACCAGTAACTGTAAATCCAAGGCTGCAGTCCTATGTGCTGACTCGGCACTAAATCCCATTAACTTACTTCTGCATAAATCTGCATAGGATTGGGCTCCAAGGCCCATTGAAACAGCTCTCCATTGTATACCCTATTTGCTATATTTATTCCAAGAATAAGGCACTGTATTTGCCATTTCATTTCGGCTTAAGCACTGTACACTTAAAACTACACATCAGGGCACCAAGAGCAATTCAGGCTCACTGGGGTGTGAACACATTTGAATTTCCAGCCGAAGAGCTATGCTTTCAAGAGCACTGGAATTGGCTATTAGTCTTCAAGAGGTTTATTTCTTTAACACTTACTCATTTAAGAGTGATTGATAATCACATCCTATCTTAAGAGCATTAAATACATTACTGAGAGATTCTGTGGCTGTTCTTTCCACCTATTTATTTCCTTCGTAGATCGGGTCAATGGTGTAACAGTTTCTTCATCAAAACAAATTTTTAATTGGTGCTCCCCTTTGACACAGTATTTCTTACACAGCTAAGTTGAATTAGCATACAATGGACTCTATTGTTCCATTTATAGAAAGTGGGGTTCCATCAACTTCTCCCAGGAGGAACAATAGATGTGTTTCTCTGAAAACACATCTACAAGTTCTGTTGGACTACTTGGAGAGTAAAGTATTATTCAGTGTTAAAGAGAAAGCTAAGAGTGTAATAGTCACATCTCTTATGCAGGCTTGGAGGGAATCGTTTCATTTGGCAGATTTATTGTTTTAACGTGGAATCCTTTTAAAGTGTTCCAGTGTAATACACACATCCTTAAGAGACCTGTTCTATGAATCCTTGGATTGAAAACCATAACAAGAGCATAATGGATTTCTCCATTTGCTATATTTATAGTAGGGGATGGGCCATGGCTCACTGCTTTGCATACAGAAGGTCCCAGGTTCGATCCTCCAGTAGCCACCTCGCATGCACCCACCCCGGGGCTTTCCCGTGAAGCTGCGTGGAAAAAGGCAGGGACTTACCCCATTTTTTTTCTCAAGAAAAACACAAGTATGGCCTACATCCACCCTCTATCCTCACTCCAGAGTTGCAGTGGAGGCATGGCTGGGCAGAGAGTAGGGGGTAGCCCTGGCCACCTGAAACCCCACACTTTTGCTGCTGTGTTGGGATTAGCTGCCACCACTCTGAAGCAGCAAAAGCACAGGGTTTGCTTATCGCAGCGGCAACCTGCTGCTGTATAGGCAGCCCCCCAGCATGATGTTGTGTTTAGAGTATCAGACAAGGACTGGGGAGACTCAGGTTCAAATCCTCACTTGGTCATGAAGCCTAGAGGGTGACTTTGAGCCAGTCACTATATCTCAGCCTAACCTACCTCACAGAGTTCTGATAAAAAGAGGAAAAATCACATCCGCTGCCTTGAGCTCTTTGGAGGAAAGGTCGGATATATATGTAATAAATAAATAAAATGAAACAAATACAATTTTATTAGGAGGGTTTCCTTTAGACACCATCTTAGACTGGTTTCAAACAGAAAATATTAAATCACTGAAATGAATAAATAGTAGATTTTCAACAAAAAAAACAAACAAATCAGTAAAGAAATCACAGTTAAACACTAAAACAACAACAGACTAAAGAGCTGAGCCAGGGTGGTGTAGTGGCTAGAGTGTTGGACTGGGAGTCGGGAGGTCTGGGTTCTAGTCCCCACTCACCCATAGAAGCTCACTGGGTGACTTTGGGCCAGCCCAACCTACCTCACAAGGTTGTTGTTGTGAGGATAAAATGGGGAGGAAGAAGATTATGTATGCTTCCTTGACTTCCTTGGAAGAAAAAAGGCAGGATATAAATGCAATCTATCAAGAGGAGAAAAGAGCAATAAATCAGTAAACACAGATGAAATATTAAAAGGGTGGGGTAAATAAAAAAGCTATTGTCTGGCCCTGGTGGCAAGTGGATAAGAGGCTGAGTGCCAAGCATGTTGCTCTGGGGAGAGTGTTTGAAAAACGGGGGCGGGGGGGGGGCAGATCTACACTACTGCTTTAAAGCACTTTAAAGCGCTTTATAACAGTTTTGAAAATGGTATATGGAATGTGTCCTGGGCCCCAACAGTTGTCAAAACTGTTAAAAAGCGCTTTAAAGTGCTTTAAAGCAGTGGTGTAGATCTTTCTGGGGTCACCACTAAAAAGGCCTTTTCCTCAGTCACCACTTACATCACCTCAGAAGAACAGAAAAGAATCCTAGAATATGATCTCAGAATTCAGTTAGGTTGATGCAGGAGTAGACAGTCCTGACGATACTGGATATATCCTATGGGATATATCCTTAAGGTACTGGTGAAGTTAACTACAACTGCATCACTTACCTGAAGTATGCCTAAAATACATAGCAATAGTATCAATGAAGGGATGGTAGGCAAAGACAGAGTAGGTCCATTATCGTAGTAGGTTTCCATTGCTTGGGTAAAAGAGGGGAAAGATCCATAGAGCAACTGAGCCTCTGCTAGATTTGCTGTACATAGTCCACATTTCGAGGGAAATT
Source organism: Elgaria multicarinata webbii (assembly GCF_023053635.1). Lineage (NCBI taxonomy): Eukaryota > Metazoa > Chordata > Lepidosauria > Squamata > Anguidae > Elgaria > Elgaria multicarinata. The sequence goes on from NC_086172.1 coordinate 43,423,834, forward strand.
TCTAAGACATTGCTATGATGGAGGATTTCTCCACAAAGGCAAGGTATTCTCAACATGAAAGGGTGGATGGTTTTGTAGGCTATCATCTTTCTTACCTTGTGCTTCCTGTGATCTTGGCGGACAAGAGAAGTGGTGATTTACAGCTGCATTTGACTGGCTGTGGGGCT